>NC_056578.1:22497137-22872137 GCF_018340385.1 Cyprinus carpio | reverse complement strand
TTATTAGAGTTTTATATTTCAATTACACAAAGAAACGTGCAGCATTTTGTCCAAGCAATAATAAAAGGACACATTTAATTCATAATTTGTCTTAAATCTCATTTTTATTTAAAAAAAAAAATTGTGAATTGAATCGAATGGTGAAATCAAAATCGTGAATCGAACTTCACATACAGCACATAATGAATATGATGTGAATACAATATAGCGGCAAACTGAATCTAGCAGAGCATCATTTGAAAGCAAGGGTTTAAAGTTTGTCAATCCTGTGTGTGCAGTGACCTTCTGAACACTCCTGTACGCATCCAATTCGCACAGACAAACAGTCCCACACACTCATTTTTATACAGGCTACAAAAGCACACTTCAGAAGATTTCACAGCTGGATTCAACAAAGTTTGCAAGGTGAAATTAAACATTTATATTTAGATATTCAAAGATTTGTTTAAATTATATAAATACATACAGTATTTGCTAAATGCTGGTGGTTACGAATAATATAAAAGCAAACGCTATAATACTTTTTCATATACCATTCACTTTCTTTTCTTAACAGCTCTGTCAACAACAGATCTGTCAATAAGTAATAATTTATTAGTAAACTAATAAAGATGGAGAATGGGAGCTCCATGCCCTCAGGTGCTGGCGTTCTCAGTGCTGTCAAAAAAATAAAAAATAAAAATAGACAAAAATACATACTGTAAAAATAAATGTCCCACTTCCAACGCATCGACCAAACAGAAAATATCGCCAATGCTGATATATTGGTCAACCAATACAAGCTTCTGTCTAAAGAGCTGTACAAAAATGGGACAATTACAAGGACAAGCTGCACGCATCATGATATTTGGTCTGTAGTTACCATCTAAATGTGCATGCATGTCTCTTACATCACATCTATAATTGGTGCAAGCATTGTCACGTTGTGCTGCAACAGCTTGATGCTATCTACAACTGTACATTAAAGGGCAAAACATTCACAGAACTGCTGTACAGGCCTGTCAATTTTCCATCAGTTTCAAGCCATTCATATTTAGATCACCTCTCAAAAAAAGGAAAAACAAAAATATTAAACTACACATTCTTGTCACTTGTGATCTACATACCATACATCACTGGCTGCAGTATTTTAATCACTAAAAACAGCGGGACATTCTAAAATAAGGTGCATACTCTATCTGGTCTTTTAATATCACTGTCTCAGTAATTTAGTACCTGGTACAAACTGGTAAAAAGCTTAGAGCTTAGCTGATGATGAATAGAAACAAATACGCACAGGTCTTTAAAATCTAAACTTGACATTATCATGATATTCACAATATTCCCATTGTATATTGTCAGCAAAGATATTGTGATTATATTGCTTATATTTTATGTACTGCTCAGCCCAAGCGCTGCATGAGACTTGGCATTTACAGCTGAATAAGGACAGATGCACACATACAAAGGGCCTGGATATACTTAGCCCATATTGAGCTACATTCCCACTGTGGCTGGTTTCATAAGCAAACGGATTTCTGGCTACGATCTAAAGAGGCTGCACTTAATGAGTCAAGACTCTGCGATTGAGCTTAGTTATGTTGTCACTTTTTACTGGTCTACATACAACAAACTCTATTTTTAATGGTATAATATAACTGCTAACACACACCCACACACACACACATCCACAACAGATGAACAGAGCTCACAGTAAAACTTTGCTTTGTATTCTTTTGGTCAGGTGTGCCTGATTTTCAAATTGACCTAAAGAACAGCATGGTTTCTATTATGGTTGAGAAGTGACATTTCAGTGTCAGTAATTTAATTGTTCATGGATATAAATGCTGCCATAGAAGCACACTGACAGGAGATGAAAAGAACACTCACTATAAGGGAGAGAAACAGAACATGTCAAGACAGAAACAGGGTTCAGTCATAAAAATGAAAAGTCTGTCAAACAGGATCAGAATTCTGTACTCCACAATAAAAAACATGTTCTTGTCTATAACCAGAACGATAATGTTTTTACAGCAATAGGCTTTCCTGCCAGTCATTATCCTTATTACCGCATCATTCCCCTTTATGACCTGACCTTTCAGGTATTTAATTACTGTAGCAGTGGCCTATTCTGCAAAAGAACAAATTTTCTTCCCATTTTGATCCTCTTACTTCCCAGAAGTACAGAGAAACCTTAGTCATTATCTGGCTTTAATGAGCCCCAGTCTTGAGTGTTCTGGTTTCTGGGAAACCAAAAGTCCCCACTCTGGACAATCCACATTAGTGGTGTGTACAGAACAAACTAGCAAATAAAAAGAGTTAAATCTAGTCATTGCAGCCTACAAATGGCTTACTTATAGTAGTCTCCAGATACTAAGATTTATTACAGTGTAAGACTTGTGTGTTGGTCTAGTCCAGAGAAGCCCAAACCATGGCCCGCAGGTCAAAGTCTGCCCATGATGACCTTTGATTTGGCCTGATTTTGTTTTACACTTAATTAGTGAAGATACAGACTGGAAGTTAAAAAAATCAGACAGGGTATGTGCTGTATGAATGGACATGAGGTTTCTGGTAATAGTATTACGTATTGAATAATGTGATGAATTCAATCACTTGATACAGAACACAGACCTGGTAAAACAGAGAACTGCTTTGGAAAAATCAATGCAACACATAGCAAACTGAGTCCATGCAGGGCCAGCAGCACCCCTCCCCCCAACTTCATCAAAGACAAATCTGATACAGACATGAGTAACTCTTCTTGAACCATATCACCGTCTCCTTCATCTTAATCAGGTCTGGTAGACTACAAAGCCCATTATTCATAATTCATGTAGGTCTGTTGGTTTTAATGTCATTAGGCTGCTTCAAATGGGCCATGTGTGGTTTCATAAAAGACCACCTGGTGGTGTGTCATCTGTATAAAGACAGATCTGCTCAGTTTCCGCGTACATCTCGAAAACAAGGTCTGAGCCATCTGACAGATGGACTGGATTGTGTACCATGTCACTGAGCTTTGATTATCAAGATATCTCAAAAAATAAAAAGAACAATAACACTTTGTATGCATGGTGTTCCCTAGATTTGTTAAATTAGCCCTCCTACAGTTCTTTTGTTCTTAATTTTAATCCCTGGTTCCAACCACTGCTCCAAAGATCACTACATAATACAGTCTTCAGCTCATCATGTAACCTACGTAAGCATTCTGGTAAAAATTTATGTTAAAACATTTCATATAAAAACATAATTCACAAAAGGCTGTGTGTTACAGTGGGTTTACCACAGTTAAAGTAGTCTTAGTGCTTTTTTACATTTTCAACTTCCTTTCGTGCATAATGTTGCTGTTTGTACATGAAAAAGCTCTGCAAAGTTACAAAGCACAAAGTGCACTCCAAAGGTAGTTATTATCTGTTTCAGTAAGAAATGTTTCTGTACTTCCTTAAATGCCTCGACTCCAGTCCTGAGTTTTTTTCCAGGAACAAACAAGTCACAGTAGTATCCCTCATTTAAATAATCCCCACCCAAGAAATACACAAAAAAAAAATATGAGGGGGCGAGGCTGGGTTGAGTTGCATTACAACTCAAACAGTGTTTTTGTGAACTTTGTGTGTTTTTGACATAACATTTTGTGTATTTGACCTTAAGAACTGAAATGTCACAACGTAAGCACAACTGAGGTGATCATTATTAAAAACAAACAGATTTTATGTTTGTTATTGTCATAGTAACCTAGGCATGAGCTCTAAAGGCACAGCCCTCTTCTGAAAAGGGGGCAGGGAGCAGCAGCTCATTTGCATGTGAAAACAGCATGTTTTTGCTCCCAGCCAAAAGGGGGCATTTACAGTATGGCACAATAAATGTTGCAATGTATTTTGAGCTGAATCTTCACAGACACAGTCTGTGTCTATTAAATCTTGTAAAAAGAGCTGTTAGTGGTAAGAGCTGTGATAGGCATTAAACTATAATATAATACTTATTCTACAGTTTTAAAAATCAACATGATGGACCAAAACACATGTATAAGCTGGTGCACATATAGGAATCAAGGAATTTGTGAGGTAAATTTATTTATATGATTTATATGATGTGATTTCATGTTTTCCTTTGTCTTTGGAGTGTTAAAAGCTGTTACTCCAGAAGATCCATAAAGCCTCAAACCCAAAGACATATTCTTTCTAAAAGTGAAGGCTCAGCCCCGCCTTCCTAAAACGCCTCGTTCAAACACACCCCACATATCTACATCACTGTGTGGGAAGATTTGCATAACACAGCCCAAATGCATACGCAAAGAAAGAAGGCGTAACTTTTATTCTCGTTGTAGTATTGTTACCACTGTGTGTTTCATTGCGTTTTTACATTGTTACATTTCCCGGGTTTCGGCACCAATGTAACAATGTAAAAATGTTCATAGTCACGGGAAGAAGGAGGCGGGAACCGGCGGACATTTAAACTTTAATAACAAAATAAACACTAAACAGCACAACTGCCCCTCGCAGACGACTACCGCGCACAAACAAACCAAAACACAAAATAAAACCCAGGCCTGGTCCTCTCTCGTCTTTCGCTGTCGTAACTCCTCTCTTTATCCTTCCGGAGCTCCTCCGTGGGACCCGAGACCGGTAAATGTGGCACAGGTGTTGCTCATTTCCAGTTACTCCACCGGCCTCGCTCCATTCCCATGGCTCTTGGCCCCGCCCCACTCGTCAAAGACACAATGATCCATAGTTTTGAATTAAATGTTATATATGTAAAACAGGGTAAAGATACTTTTATCCTAGCTCTCTTCATTACATTTATCCTTCATTATATTCTAACTATTCTGTATGGAAGCAAGCATGCGCATAAATCCCTCCCTCTCCACTTTTTGAAAAATTTTCAAGATACAAAACAATAGCTTCCAACAGTAAAAAAAAAAAAAATTAAATACATAAATAAATAAAAATTAGGAATGACCCTTAGACATTTGACCCTAAATGTGATGCATTACTAGATATGTTTCAATAGATTCTGGCATTTGTAGCACAATGTGGTTCTCTAAAGAAACACTATTTTCTAATTGTAAGACAAAGCAGTGAAATATCAGAATATTGCTCTTAGAGATGCAGTAAATTATGCTGAATCATTGTTTTAGCAGCAGTGCCCTTAATGATCTGTAGCCTGTTCAGAATTTTCTTCTAAGATATATGTAACAACAATATCTATGCCTGATAAAAAAAACTAAAGGGCAGATTCACTAAGAATGAGATATGCCACCAAAAAAAAAAAAAAAAAAAAAAAAACG
Source organism: Cyprinus carpio (assembly GCF_018340385.1). Lineage (NCBI taxonomy): Eukaryota > Metazoa > Chordata > Actinopteri > Cypriniformes > Cyprinidae > Cyprinus > Cyprinus carpio. The sequence goes on along the minus strand of NC_056578.1, from coordinate 22,866,877 downwards.
ATGAAGTTCTTTTAAATGCAAATACCAGAACATAAAGCTGAAAGAAGCATGTTGTGACTGCAGACACTTTCAGATCAGATCAATATTACAAGAGGAAATTTTAGTCCCAAAATATAATATCCTAGTAGATATTTACATCAAAAACACAGCATGAGCAACAAGCTCAGGTTGACTAGATAGTCATGTATTGCATTGTTTTGCTTTGTTAATATTCCCACAAGCAGCTGTCCACATATTTCGCTCTTTTTTAGCTGCTAATTGACTCCCACTCTAATCAGAGCTAGAATGATGATGATCCACAGCTGACTGCCCCAAACACATTACTGAGGTCACAACAACAGCACTGAGGTGGAAGGATACAGGGACAGATTGGTTACTATTGTGTTTCCACCTGTTAATGACTGTTTTGTTGGTAATCCTCTTTCTTCTTTCTTTTCTTGCTCTGATTGATAGGCTACCGATTCCTATCGGCTGTTAATCGATTTGGGAAGTTTGATTGTCAGTCTCTATAAAGGCCAATCTCATAAACCGATCTCACCCTTATAAGCCATGCATTGATTGTCCCTCTCTTCCCTCTGTCTGTCCTGCCATTGCTGGTATCCACCTTATTTTCAACATGGAAGTAAGCCTATGGGAGAGACTTCCAGTTCATTAGCCGCTATAGGGAAATAACGAGAAGAATAACAATGGCAGTAAATGGTAAAACTGTTTGCACTACAAACCAGTGTGTTCATAATTAAGATATTACATTAAAATAATATGGTAAGATACATCAATTTACAATATCAAGCAGCAAAACGAGCTGATTTGTACGGCTAAAAATAGCTTGACGCGGATGAGACTGGAAGCCAGACCCATAAAATATATGAAAAAATATACCCATAAAAATAAGGTGGACAGGATGTTATTCGTGCCCTTTAAGGTGGAGCCTTATGATTTGGAAAGCGGAAATGAGGAAAACATGGACATAATCCCAGAATCCAGTGGAATGTTGTGGAATTTGGAATTTTGGATGAATAAATCAAACATATCTATGGTGTGATCTACAATTCAGATCTCATTATGCAAATATTTTGCGAATGTTCAAATGCAAAAAGACTATTTACATATGAAATCTGTGTCTCTGTATTAAAGGGTTAGTTCACCCAAAAATGAAAATTAGACTGTTTTACTTCCCCTCGAAGCATCCTAGGTGTATGTAACTTTCTTCTTTCAGATTAATCCAGTCGGAGTTATATTAGAAACTCTCCTGGCTATTCCAAGCTCTACCATTGCAGTCAGCGGGTGTTGCAGTTGAACAGTCCACAAGTCGTCAAATAAAGCTTGTGCATTCATAATAAAATGTGTCTCACAGCTCCGGGGGGAGAATAAAGGCCTCCTGTAGTGAATGCATGAGTTTTTGTAAGAAAATATCCATATTTCAAACGTAATAAACACTTTTCTCTCACTTCAGTTATCTGTCATATGCAGAAGCCGTTCCGGCGGATGACGCTGCACGTACAGTCAGGTCCATAAATATTGGGACATCGACACAATTCTAATCTTTTTGGCGCTATACACCACCACAATGGATTTAAAATGAAACGAACAAGATGTGCTTTAACTGCAGACTTTCAGCTTTAATTTGAGGGTATTTACATCCAAATCAGGTGAACTGTGTAGGAATTACAACAGTTTGTATATGTGCCTCCCACTTTTTAAGGGACCAAAAGTAATGGGACAATTGGCTCCTCAGCTGTTCCAATGCCAGGTGTGTGTTATTCCCTCATTATCCCATTTACAAGGAGCAGGTAAAACATCCAGAGTTCATTTCAAATGTGCTATTTGCATTTGGAATCTGTTGCTGTCAACTCTCAATATGAGATCCAAAGAGCTGTCACTATCAGTGAAGCAAGCCATCATTAGGCTGAAAAAAACAAAACAAACCCATCAGAGAGATAGCAAAAACATTAGGTGTGGCCAAATCAACTGTTTGGAACATTCTTAAAAAGAAAGAACGCACCGTGAGCTCAGCAACACCAAAAGATCCGGAAGACCACGGAAAACAACTATGGTGGATGACCGAAGAATTCTTTCCCTGGTGAAGAAAACACCCTTCACAACAGTTGGCCAGATCAAGAACACTCTCCAGGAGGTAGGTGTATGTGTGTCAAAGTCAACAATCAGGAGAAGACTTCACCAGAGTGAATACAGAGGGTTCACCACAAGATGTAAACCACTGGTGAGCCTCAAAAACAGGAAGGCCAGATTAGAGTTTGCCAAACAACATCTAAAAAAAGCCTTCAGAGTTCTGGAACAACATCCTATGGACAGATGAGACAAAGATCAACTTGTACCAGAGTGATGGAAAGAGAAGAGTATGGAGAAGGAAAGGAACTGCTCATGATCCAAAGCATACCACCTCATCAGTGAAGCATGGTGGTGGTAGTGTCATGGCGTGGGCATGTATGGCTGCCAATGGAACTGGTTCTCTTGTATTTATTGATGATGTGACTGCTGACAAAAGCAGCAGGATGAATTCTGAAGTGTTTCAAGCAATATTATCTGCTCATATTCAGCCAAATGCTTCAGAACTCATTGGACGGCGCTTCACAGAGCAGATGGACAATGACCCGAAGCATACTGCGAAAGCAACCAAAGAGTTTTTTAAAGGGAAAGAAGTGGAATGTTATGCAATGGCCAAGTCAATCACCTGACCTGAATCCGATCGAGCATGCATTTCATTTGCTGAAGACAAAACTGAAGGGAAAATGCCCCAAGAACAAGCAGGAACTGAAGACAGTTGCAGTAGAGGCCTGGCAGAGCATCACCAGGGATGAAACCCAGCGTCTGGTGATGTCTATGCGTTCCAGACTTCAGGCTGTAATTGACTGCAAAGGATTTGCAACCAAGTATTAAAAAGTGAAAGTTTGATTTATGATTGTTAATCTGTCCCATTACTTTTGGTCCCTTAAAAAGTGGGAGGCACATATACAAACTGTTGTAATTCCTACACCGTTCACCTGATTTGGATGTAAATACCCTCAAATTAAAGCTGAAAGTCTGCAGTCAAAGCACATCTTGTTTGTTTCATTTCAAATCCATTGTGGTGGTGTATAGAGCCAAAAAGATTAGAATTGTGTCAATGTCCCAATATTTATGGACCTGACTGTATGTGCAGCACGCACGCCTCTGAGATATGCTAGTCTCAAGATTTTGTGTATAGGAGCAAAGGAAGCAAAGTTTCCTTACTTTAGCAAAGGAAAACCAGTCTCCTCTTGGTTTATATTGAAATCCTCTGACATTTTTATTTGCAAATCCTCGGTTTATACTTCTAATTTGTGACCGCGTTTTGTTTTGTTTTGTTCTCTCTCCGCGTTCGTCTCTAATCACCGAACGCCAGCGTACCACGACATCCACCGGAATGGCTTCCACATAAGAAAGATAGATGAAGTTAGGGCTGGGCGATATATCTAACGATATGATCATGCGCATCTAGTCAGTAAATCTGGTTCCTAAATCGCCATCACCTGTTTTCAAATGGAGCGGCATTTAATAGACAGAGCCGTAGATCACTGACAAGCTATGCAATATCGCGTTGATTATCGAAGGCGATTCATCTGGGATAATGAACGCGATATTGCGTAGCTTGTCAGTGATCTACGGCTTTGTCTATTAAATGCCGCTCCATTTGAAAGCAGGTGATGGCGATTTAGCGGTAATCAAGGAACCAGATTAATATTTTTCTTACAAAAACACATGGATTCTTTACAGAGGGCCTTTATTTACCCCCCCAGAGCCGTGTGAGACACTTTTTATTATGAATGTGCGCACTTTATTTGACGATTGTGGACCGTTCAACTGCAACACCCGCTGACTGCAATGACAGAACTTGGAATAGCCAGGACCATTTCTAATATAACTCCGACTGGATTCATCTGAAAGAAGAAAGTCATATACACCTAGCATGCCTTGAGGTTGAGTAAAACACAAGCTTATTTTCATTTTTGGGTGAACTAACCCTTTAATGAATCACAGTTTCTTCGACTACACATATTCAAGCAAGCGTGATGCTCATGGTGCTTTCAGCATCTGCTGTCTCATTAATATGAGGACATGAAGACAACTTCATTTCAGGAGCGGATCTGAGAATCACTTCACGAGCATTTCATTTGATAAAATCTATCTTCAGTTACACAAAATAAAATATATTATTTAAAAAATATTCAAATTAAAATTTCGGACATTAAAATATTATTATTATTATACAGTAGAATGTAGCCTACTTCTCAAAGTAATAATAATAATAACAAACAATTTTATTTAAATTGTTAATTTCAACTTAATAATAACAAAATTTATTCTGTTTTAATTTAAAGTTGCCAAAAATGAGTTACTGAAGTTAATGAAAAACAAAAAACAATGGAATTTGAGTAAAATCTGGGCCCTAAAATTACCTTTTGTTACAGTTTTAATAAATTGTTGTTATTTCAATTCATAACTATGCCTTTTGATTACAAAAATTTAATTTAGTCACCATGAAATCAAAATTGAAAATTCTTATTTTTTAATGGACTACTGTAGTGTTTATTAGAAATAATTTATCCGTGCACTTCATTATTTTTTTTTAAACCTCCCCTCCCCCTCAAAACGACAACTTCTCTTCTTATCTCGAGCTATGGCGCAAGGGCAGAGCTAGTGACGTGAGGGGTAAACGCTGGGGGAAAAACTGAAGCTGATGCTTCACTTTATAGAAATCAATGCATTGACCAGTGCTGACACAAGCCATGAGGGAGTACACCACCCTACACCACTATTTTTTTATGATTATGACTTAACCTGATGGAGGACGTGCTCAGTCATTCAGGCAGTCACTCTCGCTCGGTCTCTTAGGTATGTTTTGTGTCGTTGATCATCCTCCTCATCGTCTTTCTCAATAAATAAATCAATTCTGGAGAGAAATCCCCTAACAACTAACTGTAAACTGGCATTCAGATCTGCCTCCATTTTTTTTAGCAACGCCCCAACTTCCAACGATACAATCAATTCCCGAAGGACAAAATCAAGTCCCGCCCTCTCATTTCAGATGCTGTTTCACTCAGATAGACGTCACAGTAGAGAAAAAAAGACAATCGCTACTTCCGTTCCATGGCGACTTTAAAATGAAGTCCAGGAATAATAAAAATGGAAAAAAATGTAATAAAATAAAACAGGGGGGAAAATGGAATTAGGGAAAAATAAAGAGACTGCATAGGACCCTACCACTAGGGTAATATCAGCATCTGCCCTCCATGCATCAGGGCCAGACAGGCTTTGACTCCGGTCAACTCCTTTCACCAATGCAAAACCACTTGTGATTTCACAGTGTCCCTCATCTTCTTACATAACACACTCAGAGCAAAGTCAAGAACCCATCCACCATCAGACCTACAAACACAAATGCAGTTCCATCACTTTACACTGCATAAAAACCCTGAACATTATTACATAATCAGCACAGCTGCTGGTGGTTTCATCTGAGATTAGAAACCTGTACTTTCTCTTTTTCAGACCATTAAAGGTCAAGACTTTCCACTTTACCTTGTCCTATAGAAAAGAAAAAGGGAAAAAATGTTTGTGGGACAACTAATGACAGAACACAGAAATAACAGGTCATAAACCTTATCTGTAGATGTTGCAAACAATATCCAAAACAAAAACGTGTTAAACAAGAAAAACCAACAAATTTATTACACTTTTATATTTAACATTATTTGACTCCATTAAAAAGATTCATTATGTTAAATATAAGTTAGTCCTACATCACTGTGACTACAATAAATATTTTCAGTCACTATTCAAGTGAACAAGAAGTCCAATTGGCTAGCCCATGTAACATAATACAGTCAACTAACATGACACACAAAAGATGAAAAGAGCAAAGTGTCTGCTAGGAACAATGACATAAACACACACTTTTATTGCCCAACATGGCATGGCAAATAGACCAGTAAAGCTACAACCCCACTAAAATAACAGAGTTAGAGTGCAAACACAAATGAATTCTAAGAAACCAAGCATGTGCTGCAATAAATTGCTAACTGTGTAACCATCACCAGACGTGGCATTTTCCACAAAAAAAACAAAACAAAAAAAAACGCATGGCTGATGTCACCGAGGTTACATTGTAAGACCCTTCCAGCAGGCCTACAATAGCTGTCCTAATGATGATGACGTTGATAAAGTGCAAAGAGATTATGGCATCTATCACCATAATAATTTAATTTACAGTCATTTGAGCCTGATGACATGAGAGCCACGTTGTTCGCCCTGATAAACTATAATTAGTCACCATTTTCTCATAAACTACAACTACCTTTCAAAACGAGCCGCAACAAATGGAACTGTACATGTAAATGTGTGTGTGTGTGTGCCTACTTAATATTTTGGGGACAAATGTGTACCCAAAAGTGAGCAAAACCTGACAAAATCGCCAAAACCCTCAATTTGGGGATGTCCTCATTTGTAAAACTGCTATAAAAATAAACAAAGCTTTTCTGAAATTGTAAAAATACAGAACGTTTTCTGTGTGGGGTAGGAGTGGGTTTAGGTTAAAAAGTTTATAACTATCTTTATATAAAAACAATATGTCCCCATTTAGATATCTACGTAAACGTGTGTGTGTGTGTGTGTGTGTGTGTGTGTGTGTGTGTGTGTGTGTGTGTGTGTGTGTGTGTGTGTGTGTGTGTGTGTGTGTGTGTGTGTGTGAAAAAAAAAAAGCGTAATTTAGTTTGATAGTAGGTTACAAGAATGGGGCGTTTCAGCTAATGCTGCCAGTGATAAAAATCATTCTGTAGAATCAAGGCAGACAGTTCCTCAGAAACCGACAACATTCAACAAGTGCAATAACTAACTATACTAACAGAACGATTACCAAAGGTCAGTTGAAACAGGTGCGAGTTGGTTTGCGTTGAAATCAGGCAAAATGCATGTACTGACGTTTCGCCGCTCTAGCTGTTTACTGTGAGTGAGATCTACCTGTATGACACCTGTTTCCGGATGGTGAGGTGTAGGAACTCGCTGCTCTCCACCTGGTTTTCAGGAGACAATCCTGCTTCTTTCCCCACCGCCAGTTGCTCAGTCCCGTTCCCCGGACACTCGTGCGGTTTTAAAGTTGCTCCGCTGTGTCCGGTTTCAGAAAGGAACACGTCCTCCTCTTCCACCACGTCTTCCAAGCTCGGGGGGGCCACGACCGTTGAGTCCGCGGAGCTGAGCGCAACGCGAGACGAACCGTCAACGGTCGCGTCTGATGCTTCTGCCATTTATTAAACTAACTTAAGAACCGTGAAGTGTCACACTGAGAGGTGCAGCCGAAGTTAAGAGGATATGTGTGGTTACCGTCAGGTCGCACGAGTGAAATAACAGCAGAATTGTTGTTTCGGGGCAGTTTGTGATAGATTTGATCATCACCTTCAGTTACGGTTGAATCTGCTTTCAGTGGAGCAGCAGGCGAAGACCACCTCGTAACACACACACAGCTGACTGTGTCATGAAGCCCCGCCCACATTCACAACCGATTCAGGATTTGCCAATTATATGTGAGAATGTCAATAATCCCCGCCCATCGTAACCACAGCCGCGGAGTCATCCAATCACAAAAAAGAACTCTCTCTCGCCTTTTTACACATAAACTAAACAACAGGCTCAGAGTCAGAGTCAGACTGGCACAGAACCACAGCACTTCAAACAAGCCTCAGGAGAGCGCAGTTTCCTTGTACTGTCAAATTTGACCATTTCAGCAATATTATGTCAGAAACCAATGTTGTCAATATTATTCATTTTGTTGACAAGTCGACACTATTTGTACATAAATGTTTAGGCTAGTTTGTGGAAGAAGTGTGCCTTTGGAAACAGAGCACTGTTTTCTATTTGAATAGTGTGTCTGCGTGTGAACATCTTGAGATATACTCATTATAATAAAGCAAAAACTGACATAGTTTTGTTTTCACTGGCAATTATATTCCAATGTTATTGACCTTATGTAAGGTCAGTTTTACAGCCACCACTATGCAACACATTAACAGATCACTGGCTGCAATACCAGGAAGCTAACCTTCCACTAATGACACAACAGTTTATGTGAATCTGAACCCACGACATGAGACGATCAAATGTGTAATCAGAATGTTGTCATCCTGAATTAAATTTTGAATTGTAGTCACACATATTCTCAGCTCTCAAGTCCCAGCGGTTGCTGTAATTTTAATGCATTAAAGCTTCTGTGTAAATGCTAGAGTGCAAATCTTTTTGTCTCAAGTTCAAATCACTGATGATCTAACAGCCAGTACAACCTCCTACTGTACTTCCACACACACCTCTGCAATTTTGTGTTCCATCTGAAAATATGTAGTCAGTGAGTGAGCAATTTGTGCAAGCATGGAGACAACTGAATGATATTATTTGTTTTCTTGCCATGAAAGGGTCCAGATAGTGAATTATTATTATTATTAATTCATTTATTTATTGGTGTTGATAGAATTTTATGGAGAGTTCAGTTTGTTGCAATAGAGGCAGTGAGAATATTTTAAATTCTTAATTTAATAGGAACACTTTTCTAAACAAGCTCATAACACAAGGTCCCAGTTTCTCCTTCGAGAATCGGCTGCATACTGGTATGGGGAACTATAGATATTTGTGTGGGCAGAACACAGCCTATGTTATTTTCCTCCTCCTCCTCTCTTCATTTCTTTATCCTCCATCTCTCTCTCTCTCTCTTTGGGTTTCATTTCTCTTTGGGTCTGAAGCCCAACCTCTGTGAGAAGTGTTTAAGTGTTCTTACAGTAAGTACCTTTATAGCACAAAATAGCTGATGTTATTAGATCCTAGAAAAGACATAACCTTCATCTATCAGGAAATATCATTAACAAGATGGAGCCCAATTTAATCACCCGTACAAAATGAGTGACTTACGGTTTTGTCATTCTTTTGTTAATAATATTAGGTCAGAATGAATTCTGTATGCAAGATTGTGTGCTGCTGGACAGTTGGAGGGTTTTGTGGGGTCAGATTACTGGATGAGGCCTGAAGTCATCAAGTGGATGAATCAATATGGAAACCAAAGAAACCACGCAGCACATAAAATAAGTGTGCAGGAACTGCATTAAAATGTAGAAATATTCATAGGTGGCACGTGCCGTGTTGTAATCTTTTAAATTGCAGCAATGCTAGACATTTTGAAATATACTAGGGCCCACTGAATGAATCCAATTTATATACAGCAACACTCTGTCTTGCACAATCATTCTGACAGTGTTTAGTGCCTCAAGCCTAAACAACAATTGCAGTTAATCTGGTAAAGAATTCTTCAGCATAGTTTCATGGATATTGTTACATTAAAAAAAAAAAAACTATTGTGGTGCTTCTATTTGACATTTTACAAGCAGCAGACATTTTCTTGGTACACAGTCATCATCATTGATTGGCACTTTACTACTGTTCATTACTGAAAGTATTTTAAACCTGATGTACCAGTTTGAACTGATATTTGTTCAGTGTTGTTTATCATATCATCCATTCACACATAGTACAGCACGGTATGTGATACGGTTTGTTTTATGCCGTACCAGGTTGTATGCCAGAAATTCTCAGATATTTTGGTAGAGATTGCTTCATTTAAAATAAATTTTTTAATATCAAAAATTAATAAACTATATATTGCATTAAAAATTACATTAAAAATAAAATATTTCTGGTCATATTGTCATAGCCCAATGAAACAAGAAAAACTAACAATATACTGCACAAATGTACAGTATAAAGGACGGGACAGGTAAAGGCCTGACGCCTGGTGGTCATAATATGAAAATACAATGAACATTTGAGACAACCCATGATGATTTTGCAGGCAGACCCTAAAAATCACTTGACACCCAACCTTTTAGGTGAAAAATACTAATAATAATAACTAATATATTTCTTATATTTTTCTTATTATTATTGAATAGCTTTTTCTCCTTTTACCAATTTCACCTTACAATGTATATCTTATTATATTTATTCTTGTATTTTATTGTCTTTGTTAAGCACCAGTACATCAAGACAAATTCCTTGTACACGTATATCTAAAGTGGCAATAGAGACGATTCTGATAAAGATGGTATGAAACCGAAAATAAGACAGGAGACATTGTGTTGCATCTGCAAATTTTGTATTTTGCTTCATTCTAACTCTACTTTAGATAAGACAGGAAAAAACAAGAGGTTCAGAGCTTAGATACAGAGCCAGATCCATACATGGATACAAATCAACCCAAGCCGCGTGGTGATTAACAAAATGCATTGGAAATATAAAAATACGTCCTCCATATTTACAACCAACCATATAATCAGTCATATGTACAAAGGGCAGAGATACAGGTAATACCAGCAACAATTACATTTAAAGCATAAACTCCATCGTTAGACTGGGCATTAGATTCAATTCCAGAACACTGGGTTCCAGGTTTGAGACAAATTTTCTCTGAACATTGTGCAATGAAGTCAAAAAGCTCTTTAAAACTACGGTGAATATTCCTGTTAAAAACCAATAAACATTCAGTAAAAAAAAACACTACAGTGAATTCAGATTTACACTGACAATAGGATATCTACAATTTTTTTTCATTGTCTTATGGCACATATACCACAGAGTAATTTATTAAAAACTGACAGTGACAACCACTTTACTTACTATAGTTTAATCAGCGCCAAAAAAAAACCTTGAGCTTTAAAATATCAGTGGTTATCTCTAGCTGTACAATAAAAATAATATTGTGGCTAAAGCATCAGAGGACATCATGAAAATTGATTTAACTAAAGAAAAATCAAATCAAAAGGATTTTATGATTAACAAATTGTTTCTAAACAGTGACATCTATAACATAAAAACAATTCTCTCCTTTAAGAAAAAAAAAAGACGTCTGTAAAGCATATTTACACGACTGTTCTATCAGCTCCTAGATATTTGCGGTGAATTTTACAGTGGTCACAGTTCGCTCATGTACAGAATATAGACAGTCTAAACTAGCAAGTATTCCATAATCAGAAAAATGTGTTTTAATAACATTAATTTTTTAAAGAGGTTCACTTTTCTTAAAGGGAATAACTTTGTTTTCACTTTTTATCCATTATAGCCAATGTTTTTTAATGGATTCTTATGGATTGTACAGAATTCTTCAGAAAATTGAACATGATCAGACGTGCACAGGATTTGATCATCCCTGTTCATTTTTCTCTATATACAAAACTTTCTTTACACAGAAATAAAGATAACTGAAAAAAACTGTTTAACAGTTATGACAACAAGACCATGTAAACTTTACATCATCTTTCATTTTAAAAAAACAAAACAATAACTTTCATATTTTTTTTGTGCATAAAATAAATATGCTCTTTTTGGATGCTGCAAATACTAGAATATATTATGGATAAACTTTTATCTCAGTACAAAAGCCTCTGCCTTTTAAAAGTAGAAAACAAAAATAAAACGCATTATTAAAAATAAGCAAAGTAAAAGAGGATTAAGAGGAAACTATGCGATTAGGAGCGTCTTAAATATGACTATGTGAAAAAGAATGTGAAGGCACTTAAATCAATTCGTTTTCCTAGTGCAAAACAAGTGCAATCCAGCTAGAGAAAAACAAGCCAAGATGGCAGAGGAAGAAAATCCTGTCAAAGCAAGCTTTGCAAAACTGCAAAGTACGTCAGGCACCTGTGATTACACCCCCTGGAAAACATTCATAGATTTAAAAAGTCATCATAAAAAGAAGAAAAAAAAAGTTCTTTGGGGTTAAAGTAAGGATATGTAGTAAATGGACAGTCTCATGGCTTTTTAGGAAAATCAAAACAAACACTCATGTACTTTCCCTCCCATACCCTGTGTGTGAAGTGTTTAGAGAATTTAGAGCTGCAGGCTCACATCCATCTAAAACAGAGCAGCATCTACAACCGCCCACATCCTCTCTTCTCTCTCAGTCCTTAACCTCAGTGCTTGCTGGTAAAGGGGAGTTTCAGTGTATGGATGGACACATTTCTCTTCTCACAGTTCTGGGGCTGAATGTCACTGGAATACAAGTGGGTTGGATCGTGGTCATGAGGCTTGTTGGTTTTTAGGGTGGGGTCAGGAGACTCAGGATCTGTAACAGCAAGGGTCGAAGGCCAAGTAGTGCAGGATCATCGGACGTCAGTGGAGGTCTGTGTGATGAGGCAGCTTGACCCAGAGGGGTTAGAAATATTCAGCTCCTCCCTCAGGATCCCGCTTTCTGAGAGAGAAAGAGACAATTACTATTTATTCACAATATGCACTGGCATTCAAAAGTGTGGGGTAGGTATGCTCATCAAGGCTGCATTTGTTGAAAACAGTTGTGCTAAAAGTTCAAAAGAACAGCATTAAAATAAAATAGATTTAAATTATTAATATATATATGTGTGTGTGTGTGTGTGTGTGTGTGTGTGTGTGTGTGTGTGTGTGTGTGTGTGTGTGTGTGTGTGTGTGTGTGTAAAATTTAATGTCTTTGCTTTAAAAAAAAAAACTGACCCTAAACTTTTAAACAGTATTTTAAATCTGTTCCGTATCAGTTATCAGTCGATATTAAATATTCAATATCGAATGATACCTGTACAATATTTTTTTCCATCATCTAACATGTTTAGTTAATCTTTAAAAGCTCTAAAAATGAAATAACACTGTTTAATGTCATGATAAGCAAATCTCAAAATTAATATCCAGTTTTCATACTGTACATTATAATGTTATGATGCCTAAATTCTTTTGTAGCATTTAAAAGAATTGATTTTTAATTTTTAAAGTGTTTATTTTTAATGCATATAGACAAAATAGTGTAATATTTGAACACCATCTACCAGCTATCTGCCATAACTCAAAAATAAGCTTTAGCTTATCTATATCACCAGAGTTTTAATATCACTGCATCCTTAATAATTAAGATGCTACAAACTAAAACTGACCGAATAAAAAACACTGTCAATGTGCGTCTCACCTTGAGTGGTAGTGTGGTTCAGGGGGACGGAGTGGGGCCGCGGACGTGTTGCTGTAGCTTGCAGGCTCTGGTTGGGCCTGGCTCAAGTACCTGCTCACAAGAGAAGAACGATCCTGCACGTGTCTATCTTTCAGGTCCTGTACATGTCGCGGCACCCCCTCCATCCTCTCCACGCTCAGCACGCCCCTGTGGCCGTCCTCCACTGGGGCACCCTCGTCATAGAAGAGCAGGCTGCGGGAGCGGACTACACACACAGAGAACAGAGTTACTCATGTCACATGCATGATTTGCTTACTTTAACTCATTCATGAGATTTGTATAGTGAAGAGAAGTGTTTTTTGGAAGAGAGTGTTTAAGGGAGAAAGAAAGAGCAAGATTTGGAGTGAGCTACTCTCTTAGGTGAAACAACACACATTTTGCCATCATCCAATTGAAGCCCCTTTCAAGAGCAGCTTTGATAGAGCCGAAGGAAATGTGGCTTGGTGTGAGTTGTAAAGTTGAAAGAGGATTGTAAAATCTGCTCAAAGGGAAGTAATGATTTCAATCTAAAACTCTCTGGGATGTCTGACAGTAATTTGAGGGTGAGAATGGGCACTATCTGCCCAGCAGCTCTGCTAATATCCTTTAGAAAAGGGATGGGACAGCACTCTTTCATTCTCCAGTGGGGGGAACGAAATAAGTGCTGTCCAAGACACACAGCTATTAGCTGACTGGATAATTTAATGTGTCTGAAAAGCCGGATGACCTACAAATAAATGCTTCTTTGCACATGTGCAGGGAAATGTAATCATATCATGCAAAGTACACAATGAAAGCTGATGATCTTAATTTACACATTACGGGCAGGGATGAAACATACCCTGGCTGGTGGTGTAGAGGTCACCTGAGGGCAGCGGTGCAGACTTCACCGTGTGTGAGGATGATGAGGATAAGGAGGAAGAGTAGAGGGAGAACTCTGGCAGGCAGGGAGCCAGTGAGCCCAGCACCAACACAAAACACAGCGCCACCACCTGGCCAGGAGGAGGAACCACACACACGGTGAGCACACCGCCCCACTGTAATCTACTTGCAGTACAGCTGACAGACCAGCTCTGACCTGCCTTTACATGCCTAGGATTAAAGGACTAAACTAAAATGTAAATTTACTCACCCTCAGGCAACCAAGATGTAGATAAGTCTGTTTCCTCATCAGAAAAATAGAAATTTAGTACACACCACTTGGATCCTTTACAGAGAAATGGGTCAAAACAGCTGAAAACATCATCACAATAATCCACATGACTCCACTCATCAATTAACATCTTGTGAAGTGAAAAGATGTAGTTTATGTAAGGCGTTTTAATTTTAAAACTTTGCTTCTGGTCAGAATACCAATTCATAATAACTCTTCTTCCAATGAAAAAGTTCTTCCCCTGTTGTCCCCTTACATCAAAATCCACCAACATATTTGTTTAGAAGAGTATTGGCATTGTAAATGACACTTGATCTGTGCATATTTCTTTCCTGATGAGACAACACTTTCACTAGAGTAAGTAATATTATGGATGGAGGACACATATTTTAGCTGGAAGCAACAGTTTGAAGTTAAAAACATTTTAATAATGATTCTTACAAACATTTTGTTTCACAAGATGTTAACTGATGGGCTGGAGTCATGTTTTGGATTATTGTAATGCTGTATTGTCAGCTGTTTGGACTCTCATTCTGACAGCACTCATTCACTGATGATCCATTGCTGAGCAAGTGATGTAATGATAAATTTCTCCAAATCTCTTCCGATGAAAAACTAACTCATCTACATCTTGGATGGCCTGAGGTCAGATTCAGCAAATTTTTATTTTCGAGTGAACTATTCCTTTAAGACAATGGTTTGTTAGAAAGAAAATGTGTGTGTGAAAATGAGTGTGTTGGAATAAATGCGTGTGTTTGTACAGTTAATGTATATATATATATATATATATATATATATATAAAAAACCATTAGGCATGTTCCGGTCTGTGTGGAGGCGATCTTGCAAGACCTAGGCACTTTCCCGCTCACTAGAGCCTGAAGTCTTTGTAGCTGTTGGAGTAGAGACCTAAAGATGATACAGAAAACACATCAGAAAAGAAGAATGATTAGTAAATTCTTTAGATCACAGTGTAGGCTGTTCTTCTCAGTGCCGTTTTGTAACAGCAGGATCTTCTTATTCTTGAGCTCAGAGAGCATGTGAGGATAATACAGTTCTTACTCATCACAGAGTTACATAAACTGAACTCCCCTTCACACCACTCACACAGTCTCTCGCATAAATGCACTCCACCTCCTCCTCAATGCTGCTGCATGCGTGCAGTGGGTGTTGATTTATTTCCCCTTCAATTACTTCCTTCTTCAGCAGCCAATCAAATATACACTTCCTCTCACACACAACTGCAACACTTACAGCCACAGGATCTGCGATTATGATATAATAACATGCTAAGCATACTATTTTTGGAGTATACTGTATATGTAGTATATATGGAATACTTCAATACTTGGATGACCTAGTACAAAAATGTGCATTACACAAGTACAGCAGAGAGCAAATGTCATGAGAAAATGTGTTCAACCTGGCCTTCCATTTTCAGTGTCATGAATGAACTGGAATTCAAATCAGCCCTATACTTTTCTCTTTCTTGACTGATTTACACTAAATGACACTAAAATTAATTACTATTTCAGAGATGATAACTGAACTTAATTAAACATGCAGTGTAATGAGATAATGACATATAGCTATGATATACATGTATGTAAAATATATATTTAAACACATATCCCCCACTGTATACAGTATATAAGCAGTAAACTGTGTGCCTGTGTCCGTGCATGTAATCTCAGCAGCAGACTTTCTCAGCACTTATTCAGTTATAATACAAAAGGACATTGTGCTCCCTCTAGTGGAGTAACTAAAAAGCAACATCACATGCAATAATGAAGAGCTCCTCCACCACCAGAGAGAGCCATTGCAACATGTTGGAAAACAAACAAAAATACTACTTTACTATTTCATCAGTTGGCAGACTCTTTTATCCAGTGCAACATACAGTACATTATAACAGAGACAGTCCCTCAGGACCCCTGGAGTGAAGTGCTTTCCCATTTGGCTAGATCACCCTGAAACAAACCTGTATATTAGTTTTCACCTAAACAAACACATATAGAATCGCTCCTAATGAGTTCTCTAGACAGTATGTTTTCAG
Organism: Cyprinus carpio; assembly: GCF_018340385.1. Taxonomy (NCBI): domain Eukaryota; kingdom Metazoa; phylum Chordata; class Actinopteri; order Cypriniformes; family Cyprinidae; genus Cyprinus; species Cyprinus carpio. The sequence goes on along the minus strand of NC_056578.1, from coordinate 22,850,658 downwards.
CACTGAGAGGGACTCAGACTCCCCTACTAACCTAGCAATAATCATCTCAGTTTGATTGTATAAACAGTATTTTATTCAGATTAATATACAACCCACTCTCTAACAAACAATCACGAACTCCCCCCTGCTGTCTCTTTAAATTCTCTTAGATATCTCAGAGAGAAGGATCTATCCTAATAAGAATCAGCAGAGCGCCAACACACACGGTCTCTTTATCCTGTAATGAGGGGCAGGCAGGCACCGTGCTGCGTGCTACTTTAAAGGGATACTCCACCCCAAAATGAAAATTTTGTCATTAATCACTTACCCCTATGTCGTTCCAAACCCGTAAAAGCTTTGCTCATCTTCAGAACACAATTTAAGATATTTTGGATGAAAACCGGGAGGCCTGTGACGGTCCCATAGACTGCCGAATAAATAACAGTGTCAAGGTCCATAAAAGGTATGAAAGTCGTCGTCAGAATACTCCATCTGCCATCAGACGTGCAGTCTGGGTTATATGAAGCGACAGGAACACTTTTTGTAAGCGAAGAAAACAAAAATAATGACTTTATTCAACAATTCCTTTGTCAACAGTCTCCTCTGTGTCTCGCCACAAGGATAGGCTGTTTTCTTTCAAATCAACGCTAAATACACATAGAAACAGCGCATCCTTGTGGCACAGATGATACAGAAGGGCATACGCAGCATCTGGTGATATGGAGAGACACAGAGGAGACCGCTGACAAAGGAATTGTTGAATAAAGTCATTATTTTTGTTTTCTTCGCTTAAAAAAAGTGTTCCTGTCGCTTCATATAACCCAGACTGCACGTCTGATGGCAGATGGAGTATTCTGACGACGACTTTCATACCTTTTATGGACCTTAACACTGTTATTTCCTTGGCAGTCTATGGGACAGTCACAGGCCTCCCGTTTTTCATCCAAAATATCGTAAATTGTGTTCCGAAGACGAACGGAGCTGGAACGACATGGGGGTAAATGATTAATGACAAAATGTTCATTTTAGGGTGGAGTATCCCTTTAAGTGTGTTGTTAATAAGGGGCCTGAGCCAATCCTCTATAAAAAGCATTACTATACACTTACACACATACTCAAGTCACTCTTACCAACATACTAAGAACACTGATGACAGTAGCGAGCTACAATAAAGCTTCAATATCTGAAACAACATTGAAATATCATCGGCATAAAAGTTGTGAATTTTCAGCAGCAAACTTCAGTGTAGCTAGATTCTTCAGAAATCATTCTAATATGCTGATTTGGTGCTCAATTAACATTTCTTATTATTTTTTCAATGCTGAAAACCGTTGTGCTGCATCATATTTGTGTGGAAACCACAATACAAGTTTTTCTGTATTCTCTATAATTAGAAAGTTTAAAAGAACAGCAGTTATTTGTAACATAAATATTTTGTAACATTCTAAATGTCTACTGTCCTTTTGATCAAAGTAATGCATCCTAATTTCTTAATTTCACAACAAAAAAAAAATTACTGACCCCAAACTTTTAAATGATAGTATATACTGTACTTTTTCCTGCATATTTTCAATAGATTACCCACATTTTGTTTTTAATTCTAAACATTTCAAAACCTATATAGCATACTTTTATGTACAGAACACAGAAAAATATATTTTTAAGAATGTATATTTTTTCATAAAATGAAAGTCAGCATACTCCAAAAACATTGAACCATTCTTCATAAAAACTTTTATGTTCCACAGAAGAAAGGAACTCATGCAGGTTTGTAACGACATGATAATTAAATGATAAGAATTAAAAGACAGAATTTTCATTTTGGGTGAACTACCCCTTTAAGTGCTGTTCTCTTAAATAAGGTTTTACAGTAAATCCACAAAAAAAGAGCTGACTGTGATAACACCCTGTCCCCCATGGTGCTCTCTCTTTCTGTCTCTCTAAACAGTAGGAACAGACAGCACCCTGTCGACAACGCCTATGTTCTAACTAGGCCACCCAGGAGAGAATGAAAAGGTACTGCTCTATATGATCGGAAGGGGAGGTTAAGATCTGCGTGCATCTGGTCCGACTTAGCAACACCTGCTGACTGCGAAGAGGCTGCTGCGTACACTTACCGCAAATACGCTTACAATTACATTTATTAAAATCCACCTATATTAAGTATTCACTGTGATTAAATACAAGCACACATATGTTCTCTCACCTGTTGGCATTCTCGAGTGTCTCTACTTTTTTCCACAGTTCGTTGTTCTCTGAAGTATAGTTCTCAACTCTGAGGAGGAGAGAGAGAGTGTGTAATTGCACACAATGACAGATTGAAACACAAATAAACCGTTTCCATACATGCAACCATACATAACCCGTTGGCTTGACTGACTACAGCATGGTGAAAAAAACAGTGTATGTGTGTGTCCAGTGTGAGTCCAGTCTCTCCAGCACATTATCCAAACCCTGAGAGCCTAACAGCAGCTCAACAGGGAAAATGACTCATGCCAATGCCAAACGCACACACACCCCAATGAGTGCATGGACTGTAGCCATTGGCCGCATTCACACAACAAAAGCCATAAAATAGCAAGCAGAATATAGAGTATTTTGCAGGGAGAGCATATAGAGGGGTGAGAGAGAAGAGAGGATTAAAGGAGAGGAGGTTAACGAAGAGAAAGAAGGATGAAGGCACCAAGAAAATATAGAGGAAAGTGGATGCTAGACAAACAATGCAAGGAGGGGGATGAGAAAATAAGAGCAGGAGAGAAAAGAAAAGCAGACAGAAACGGAGAGGGAAGATGTGGAAGAGGTAGAGAACAAAGGAGCAGAGTAGGAGAGACAATTACTTTTTCTCCAAACACTCCACATATTCCTTCTTCTTTCTGCGGCTTTCCTGTGCAGAGATCTAAGACAACAAAAAAAACGCATCTACGTCAGCATTGAAGTATTATTGAATTTTATATATATGCACCAATATCCTATAATAAGAGGATTCTAACTGAATTGATTCAATATTAATAGTATGTGATCATAAGTAATACCTTATTTTTGATTTTCCTGCGCACCCGTTTGAGGGCTTTCTCCTCAGTTTTGGTAAGCGGTAGTTTGTTGGGGACAGGATATCCCTCAGCGATCAAAGTCCTCTTCTCTTCCTCTGTCAGCATCAAAGGGCCTGATGTTCCTTGCAGCTTCTGCATTACAACACAAGTCAGCGTTTTTCACTCTGTATATATATATATATATATATATATATGTTTAATATGTATATATGAATTTCCATTTGGATTATATAAAATGAGTGTGCTGTGTCACATGCAGAAATTGGGTTTGACTCACATGAGGGGCAGTGAGGAGAGGGGACGAGGAGATGGCTGTGGAGGTTCGGGCCTGTAGCCGGGCAGGGCTGGACGGAGGCAGTGAATGTGGGCTCTGCAGGTGGCCAGGGCTTAATGGTGGCAGTGAATGTGGGCTCTGGGATCCATCGCTGTCGCTGCCATGGCTGCTGGGAGGAGTGGGCGGCAACCGCAGATGCTCATCTGTTGGGAACAAAGAGATAATCGTGATGCACCTGAAACACCTGTGACTCGTTCACTCCTTGACATTCACAACTTAATGATCAGGTCTGATTCTGTACACATGCTACATAAACACGGCAAGTTAAAATTGGCTTTTTTTTTGCAATGCCAGGCCTAAGTGTGAAACTGAAATTCAGTCTATTCACCTGTCATCAAGAAAAGCCAATAAAGCCTGATCCTTTGGGAGCTTTCAGGACGTTCGCACACAGCACATGCATGCACAATGCTTCTAAGTGTGGCGAGTGTTGGATTGATCATGTGTTTGGTCTGGCAATGTCCCATTACATACACAAATTTGGCCTATATAAATATACAGCAAGAAAAAAACATACTTTTGCACTGCCAATTTATCAAATAATTCTGAAAACGTGTCACTGTTTCCCCAAACATATTAAGCATTAAGCAGCACAGCTGTTTTTAACATGAGAAATGTTTCTTAAACCAAATCAGCATATTAGAATGATTTCTGAAGGATCATGTGACACTGAAGGCTGGAGTAATGACTGATGAAAATTCGGCTTTTCCATTACAGCAAAAAAACAACAACAACAACAACAAAAAACTTCATTTTAAAATCTATTAAATCAGAAAACATTTTAAATTGTAATTTCTACTCTTCAATATTTCAAAATATTGTCATCTTGCTGCATTTTTGATCAAATAAAATACATCCGTAATGAGCATAAGTAAATAGATAAAAACTGACCACAATATGCAAACAATTCACACTATACAACAGACTACAATACAGTTCTCAGAGGTTACATCAGACTTGGTTTTCATCGCTGGGCCACTCAGAAAGAGCTAAAGTTGAGATCTGAGAGATTTGCCAAACACATGCAAAAGTTAAATAAAGAAACACTCACACTAAGCCTCATTTCCTCTGGAAAAGGAACACACAATTAGAGTATTTATAACCCTGAACTTACCGTAAAGCAATGAAGCAGAATAATAGAGGGCTAATTTGCTTAGTTTTGCCATCTTTAAACTAGTGTGGAAGAACTGCACTGGTCATATGTGGCAACTAAGTGCTATTTGTTGAGTACATTAGTTTGTTGTCATGCATTTAAAGTAGAGGACTACAATGCATGCTTTTTAGCCTTGTATTTAAAGTACAGTCATGGTACAAAAGACCACAATTGCTGTGTTTTCAATGCTGGGCCCCAGCATAGGTTGCTGGAATGCCACAGTCACTACCAGGCATCTTAACTAGCTAAACCAGCAAGACTCAGTCAGACTGCTTCATCATAAAGATTTCACACCCACCTGAGGGCACACTGAGGAACTGGTTCACCTCGCTGGGCTCTGCTTTGATGGCAGGAACATTGTTTGAGCTCAGGCCTTTGGAACTCTAGAAACAAAAACAAACAGTAAAACAATCATTATGTCAACATGACATCAAACTTTAATGCACTAATTAAGGCTCATTCCTGGTCTCACACAATTAATATGTGCGTTTTTGTGTCATATAATTCTATATTTAATTAAAATTTGCTCGCCACTAAAATGACTTTCATGTTTTCACCCTACATTTTTTTATTCGTTAAATAGCATGTATTACTCAAAAATATGGCTCATTAAGGAAGTAAAGTGAAATTCTCATTCATTACAACATACAACAGATGCTTATTCACTGAAGCACTTGTGAAAGAATCATCCTGTCTGTGTTTTCTCAATGCATGTTACAGCAATTTGTGGCACAGAGACATCATTCAGCTTTATCTCTGAGTCTCTGATGATATCAGGCTGCAGTGGTCTGTAGTATTTAATGATTTTTGATGGTACTGAACTGGTAGGGTACTGGACTAAATGTGCTCCATGCTGGATGCCTGAGACAGTAAACACAGCTGAAGGCAGACTCAAACTGTTTACACTGACAGAGCAAAGGCTACCCGCCAGCTAACCACACACAGTCTGGCCAGCGACCAACCATCATGCACAAAGTGAGGTGACATGAGTCTCAGATCAGAGGGGCTGTTGTACCCTTCACTTTTCTTCATGCCTCCCTCTTATTATTTTCTGGGTCAGTGGAGGTGGACGGCATTCCCCACCAACTTGAACTAGTAAAGCCCTTTGTACAAAGAGACTAAAATACTGTGCTGTAAAAATGGCAAATTGTGTGCTATTAGCTGAAAAGTTGTTAGGCTATATTATAAAATGCTGCAAGCCATGACACTTTACTGCCATATTCAGGGTTCCTATATTATGAAAGCATCCTTATGTGTATTTAGAGACTGAACACTACCTACAGTGAATCAAATGAGCAAGAGTGCTGTTGATATGCTATTGATATTTAGTACAACACTGCCCTACAAAAGCAAAAGACCTTAACTTGCTAGAGTGTGAAACTAAGGAAAACTTTAAAGTTTTTTACTTGTCCAGTCAAATTAATTATAGGTAGGACACTGGAAATTTAACAATTAGATGTTTAAGTAATGAAAATTACCTACATTAAAAAATTGTGAGCTCAAACTTGATTTTTACCCCTATTTTGAAGTTAATGTACTCTGTCTTTGCATGGTCTGCAAAATGTGAGAAGTCACACCAAGGCAAAAGGCAGTAACTTCCACATTATCAATATTTGTTTTCTGATAACCATTTACAAAATCGTTATAGTAACACCTGTATAAAATCTAGTGATCATGGGCTGTCTCATATAGGCTATTGCATATAGTAATGTGACTGTATTAAGTTTTTTATAAAAATGTATTTTATTTATTTTTTTGATCGTAACAAGCAGACTTAAACATGAGTGGATACCGTGGATACCAATTTATTTGCTAGGCTCAGTAACTTAAAAGAGTGCTAGACATATCATAATTGCTTTTATATTGATTTGTATGAAATAGCCTAACCTAAAAGAACGACTTGTGGACTGATGTGAATGCCAATAAATAGGAATAGTGCTCAGAATGGTTGTGGATTAAACATCTGGATTGATTTTACCGGGTTACAAGAAAAGGTTGGATATGGATTTAATTGCGAACTGTTAGTAGGCTACTGATTTTATGATTGATCATGCTAGCTACGCCATTCGAGTCCACACGCATCCAACTAGAAGTAAAAGGCTGATGAATTATCTGCATTACAAAAAGAAAAAAAAATCTTTAAAGGTTATTCACGATTACGTATTGCTGCCAAGATATCTAGTATTTACAGTGCTTTGTTATATGGAGCTGTTTGTAGATTGTGAGCTATCTAATTCATTTGTCTGCAACAGGGATCTCCAACCCTGCTCCTGGAGAGCTACCATCCTGCAGACTTCAGTTCCAACCCTGCTCCAACACAGCTGTCTGTAATTATCAAGTAGCCCTGAACACCTTGATTAGCTGGTTCAGGTGTGTTTGATTGGGGTTGGAGCTGAAATCTGCAGGACAGTAGCTCTCCAGGAGCAGGGCTGGAGACCCCTGGTCTACACCGTAATTAAAAACAACGAAATTGACTCAAGATACTTATACACATGATAAAGGATTTCTTGAATGTCCCAAAAATTTCAATAACTCATTTTCGACAAAAGTCGAAGTTACGGTATTTTGCCTTTGCACGGCAGAACAGTGCGACTGTATGATATTGCTAGTTGCAAGTTGACATTGAAAAACAGATTTTAGACACAACAGCATCATTCACAATGTACTATTTTTCTGTGTTAGCAAAAGTCTGCCAGATTATGCAAAATGCAACTTTTGCTGACAAATAAATGAGGATATCTGGGTGCAGGTAACACTTAGAAAGAGTACACAGTGTTCATTTACAAATACTATAATCATTGTAACACAACAAAGCTGGTTAAAAATAAGCAAACTTAACCTTTATTGAATCTCTTGAGTCAATGATTCAATGACTCACTGTTTTAAAAATCGGTTCTGTCAATGATTCTTTGAGATGCTTATAATGTGTCCAAATATGCCTAATAAATAGTAGGCAAAGAACACTATGTGAAAGAGTAGTATGTACAAATTCATAGTATTCATAAAAAAGCAGGCAAAAAGTACCCAGACGGTCGACTGCTTCTGCAGAGATTCTAAAGTACAAATCTAAAGATGTCACAGGAGGTAAGTTGTAAATGGCAGTGAGGCAACTCGACTAAGCTGTAAGTCACATGACAATGACATTTTGGGGAAGTGGTATGTCTGGATTTCATTAATACTGCACGCATTAATACTATATAGACCTTTTTTAATAGTCCAGTGTAGTACCTCCAGTAGCAGGGTGTATGTGCAATGCACAGCTTAGTCACTTGTCGCTACATACTTGTGTAATAATTTAACATGCAGAGAATCACTAAAAAATCTCTACCACTATACACCCTGCCAGCCTCAAATCTGAGGACTGGGACTGTTTTATAAAGCAATACACAGATTCGAATAAACTCTAAATACAGAATCTTTCAAAAATGTCTATGAAAACATATTGCAAACAGCTAATACAATGTACCTTCCTCCTCTTCTAGTCAAGCTTCATTAAATTAAACTTCAGCAAAATCAGGTCATTTTCTGTTTTAGTTGGACCAATAACTTGGACTTCTTCAACATTCCAAGGTGGCCTCAAAACTGATCCAAAGCACTGCCTGAGGATTATGTAATATATGCAGATCATGAATTATAGTTATTATGGTGCACCATTTCTTAATGCCATGTTATATATAGTTTGTGTTTATCTGGTGAGAGCTGCTCTTCCTGTGGCACACGGTCTCCATGAGGACGTTCTCCAGTAAAGCTGCACTCAGTACCCAGTAGGATATCAGAACAGCTTTACGCCATGTGCGTGTCTTGCTGCCCTTCTTAAATAAAGGACATGTGTTTACATAAACCCCATCCTGAATATTATTTCATCTAGCCAAGTTATTCTTCTCACCTTTTAAATTTTAAGCAAAGAATGTTCAGTCCCTTGTTCTGTGTGTTTGCTTATTTTGTTGACAAGTATCTTCACACAGAACAATCCAGCTCCCTGGAGAGGGCAGAGTTTATGGGAGCTGTTGGAAAGTCTGGCCTGAGTTGGTGTTAAGGGGAAGAGAGCAGTTCAATGGATCTGATGTTCAAAGAGAGTCCGGTGCCAGATCTGAGAGGCCTCAGCAGCCACAAAGAACTAATCTACTCTCAACTCAACACTGATGCTGCTGGAGCCGATTCCCATGCTTCAGTGAGTCCAACTCCTCACACACACACAAAGACTCGTACTGCAAACATGTTCACTGGGCAGAGAAGTCGAGCAGGCTGCCAGCTGAGCAAAATAGCACATGAAGCACGTGTGTGCTCATGTTTTTCATTGTCATACTAACACAATGGTCCGTCTGGTGTGCAGTGTGTGTAAGGTTCACCATCATTAGCTCACATCTGTTGATATCCACTCTAGAGTAACATCTACCTGACTAATACAACAAGCATTTCACTCTAACGTCAGTTTTTAAGATTAGTTGCAGCATGACCAGTTTTACCTTCTCCCCTGTGTGGTTCTTCTGTGGCGGAGGGGCAAGAGTGAGGGGGTGTGAGCAGGTGCTGGTGTTGGCCAGAGGGTGCGCTGTTTCAGGGCAGTTCTCTGACATCAGGCTGGGCTCCTGCTTCACTAGAATGGCTGTGAGATCCTGACTGAACGACCACATCCCTTCAGAGTCTGAGGAAAGAAAAAACAGGCTCAAACAAACCAAAAACAGAGAAAAAGTTCTGACGGTTAAATTTTAAAAGTGTTTTTAAGAAATGCTTTGAGGAATAACATGGAATGATAATACTTAATAAATAAAGTCTCTCGAAAGACACGAAAACAGCAAAACAATCAATATACTTTTTTCCTGTCTATTCAGTGCTTTAGATTATCCATTATTTAATTCATTGATGGACAAAAAATAATTATATATTAATAAATTATTTAATTCATCACTGTGTATCAGACAATATTTAGTCATGTAATGCATCTGTGTGCTTTTAAAAAAGGGCCTTATGGGCAAATGTGTCTTAAAATATCACGCAGGATTGTAATCAATGCGTGATATTTTCAGGAAAGTGACAAATTTCACACTCCTGGCCCCATGCAGGGGGTTTCATGCAGAGCCTGTTATGCTGCAGGTGAAGAGGACAGACTCAGTTAATGACCGGAAGGGTAAAGCAAACCAGCTTTTCTTTATACTGTTAACACAAAAGCCTATGGTGTGGGAGGGGCAGGTGAGAGATTGGGGGCATGCAGGGTGGCTGAGAACAGCTCCACATGTCTGGACGCTTCAAAGGGGAGGAAAGCACTGTGTATAGTGGGAGACCTCGGTAGCATTCGTGTGCAGGCTCCGCTGCAGAATCGATAAAACATTATGTGGCCTTGTAAAAGAAGGATGGCAGGTTTTTCATGTTAGTCCTCTGTTAGGGAAGGACATCAGCAGGAGTCTGATTACAACAGGAGAGGAAAGCTCTTTAGGAGTTCTGCTGTTTGGTGGAGAGTGCTGGATTTTATACTTCATAGCTCTCAGTCTGCGGGGAACCTTTATAAAAGTGCCTAACCCTTCAGTTCAGTACAACAGATTAGAACATAAGAGTCTGTCCTTCACCTGGGTGCACTAAAGCAAACACACTCTATTGTGAATAAAAGATTATACTTTTTTACAGCTTTTTCAAACATGATTAGACCAAATGAACACTTTCTGAATAGATCTGAGGGTTCCTTTTAGATCTATAAGGAGCCTTATTCTCACCACCTGTCTCTCTATATTTTAAAACAAAATGAGTTTAAGGACATCTCTGCTGTAAAGACCAGCTTACGCTAGCACCAAACTAGCAATAACCAGTATAAACCAACATGGGCTGGCCGGTGAACCATCATAAATTGCAAAATTTTACTTGTGAAGCAGGTTAACCAGCAAAATCTTTCTCGATAGGCTGGTTGACCAAGAAAGTGTTGCTAGTTAAGAAGTACCCCTCCGAAGACCTTAGATGATGCCAACCCTGCACCATCATACAAAACTACCAAATTTTCCTATAAGTTTGTTCGCAACATATAATCATTGCTGTTAATCGTGTTCACCGTTTGTTTTACTAAATGTCATTAACTGCATGATTTTTACTGTACATTTCTGCCATAAGGACATCACCTTGAAATAGTCATTATTGATAAGCTACTCCTAAATGTATTGCAGAAACGTTCATTTTCTGTGAAACTGCTTTGCAACAATTTGTATCTTATACAAATAATCGTGAATTGAATTGAATTGAAGATCACCATAATGGGGATCGACATCCTTTGAAAGAATGAGGTGACACACAATACATTGTGTCATGTACTCAGACAGATAGATAAAGACAAGGCAAAAACCTGCTGTAGCTTGACTATAATTGCACATTTAAACATACTTGTCACTTTTTCTCCATGTGGTAGCTTAGAGCTGCTGTTACTTCATAATATGGACAAATTGTACATGCAAAAGTCCCTCCTTATACTCCACAGAAGCTACTGGGTCCTGCCCACAGGGCACTATAATGCTTTGATGTCTCTCAGGACAGCAGGTATCATAGTGAGGCGACTCCAGGCCGGCGGAGACGGAAAAGCGATGCTCATTAGCAGGTTTAAAGTTACTGTAGCACAACAGGAGACAAAGTAGTGAACCAGCCAGTGCTTACTTTAACTGCCCCCTAAAGCCACGCATAGTCTTTATATGGGCAAGTTAATGGATCAGAGGGGATATCACACATTACTGAAACACATCAAATGTCATATAAACTCACAAAACTCACAAACAAAATCACAACCTTTAGTTAAACAACATCTTGTCACTGCGGCGGTACCCTTAAAGGGACATCTTCATTACCTATTTACCTCTAAAAGGTACATAGTAGTACCTTAAGGCAACAGATGGCAGGGTATAGATGGCTGAAATATTTTCAAAATATTTGACAGCTCAATACCTCATGAGGCCTGAAAATTGTATCATTAAATGTATTGCCAGTAAGTTAATTAATTCAGTTTAAACTGTTATTTCCTGCATTTACCTGTTCAGTTTACATTCATGTTTGCAGCCATAAACCTAAATGTACACATTTTTCAGTAAATTCAGTTCTTTGAGCTAGAAGGCACAGAGAGAGAGAAACAAAAGCATGAATGTGTTCAGAAAGACCTTCATTTTGGTTGCTCATGGAATTACAGTCTGGCTAAATGGATCAAGAAATTCTGCAGTACCTTCATGCTTCTCAAAGGATTTGTTGATTTAAAGCCTGACTGGAAAGAATTCTGCGCACACACTCCTCGCATATTCAACCTAAGTTCAAGATGATGCAACTCTCCGAGCCACCCCCACCAAATTCTCCATCTGAAGCTGGAAACCAGATCCTTTTTTATTTTATGGATGTCTACAGATCCTTGGCCTGATCGTGGCTTGTGTGAGGAAGAGAGAGAGAGAGACAGACGGACGAACTGACAGAAAGAGTGAGCGAGTGTGAGTGTTGGCTGTCTTCCTGGAATTCCCAGCTTCCAATGGTAGACGGAGCTCTTGGCTACAGCTTTGTCAAGGAACCCTGTGCTGCACGGGTGCTCCGGGAGATAAGGAAGAGAGACTCAGAGAAAAGAAAGAGACTTTATAGAAAAAACAGAGCTGCTGATGGATGATGGTTTGAACTATGGCATTTATCAGGAGTGTAAAATCTTCTCCTGATAATCTAACACGGAAAGCTGCTTTTTTGCATGGATGACAAGCAAGAAAAGGAATGAATAGGCTATGCTGAGCTGCTTGCTAACCTGCATCATCATCTGATTTGATGGGCATGGAGGGGCTCTGTGGGGCAGAGTCCCCACTGAGAGAGTAGCTGTGTTCTGCCTGGATGTCAGGGTTTGGAGGGTCCAGATCCATATCCAACAATGGGTTCCTCTCCGCCAACAGATGATCATCAAAGAAACTGTTGAAAAGGTCATTGGAGAAATCCTCCATCTGCTCGGAGAAGTGCTGAGGGAAGAGACCACAAAGACAATATTTTTATTTTATTTTATTTTTTTTATTTAAATAAAATTATTAATAATTTTATTTAGCAAGGACACCATAAGTGAGACAATTATCAATATTAGCATGATTTCTGAAGGTTCATGTGACACTGAAAACTGGAGTAGTGACTGAAAATTCAGTAGTGTTTAAAATTCAGCCTTGTCATCAGAGGAATAAATTACATTTGACAATATATTACAATAGAAAATGGTTATTTTAAATTGTAAGAAAATATTCGCAAAATTACTTTTTTACTGTATGTTTGATCAAATAAATGGAGCATTGGTGAGCATCAAAGACTTTCAAAAACATCTTACCAACTGTAAACTTATGAATGGTATTGTATCTTCTTACAGTAATGTGTGAACAAATAATCATTTGGCTGAATTCATCCCACTCCCTGATCATGTTATTATAAGCAAAGATCAACTCAAATAACATTGAGATACTTATTTGATATACAGCCTCTTTTCAAATGATCATTTAAATATAGTCACTGTTGAAATTCAGAGGAACACTGATAAAAACCCTTCTGTCATTTAGTTCAAGGAGCGTATGTCTGAAATGTGAGTAAAAAAAGAGCCATGCATTCTTCTATGCATGAGTGCATTTATAATGTGTGTCGTCATGTTGCGAATGGAAAGACACGTGTGTGCGTCTCTGCAGTGGGAGCATGCAAATATGTGTTTGCTGAGCAAGGGTGTGAAAAAGGTGTGAGAGGACCTGATCGTGTTTACATCCTGGTGAATGGTGACAGGTGTGTGAATGACACACCTGTAGCCCATTGAGCATAAACCAGCCGCTATGCACATATCACAGATATGTACACGTGCACATATCCACACTCCCAGCACCTGGATGAGTTCCCACACAAACCCCTAGCCACTGTGACACTTCTATGAAGAGGGGACCAGGAAAGCTGTGCTGTAGTGAATGGTTACTCTGGCTGTCCCTAGTTGACCAAACAGAGCTTCCAAAACAATTAACCTGAAATGAGAATTAGGGGAGAACGGAGTATTGTAGCTCATGGCATCTGGTCAAACTTGTTGTTAACCAAATGGATGAATAAGCAGAAATAAACACTGCAATGGCAGTTATCCGTATTGTTTGACGAATGACATCCTGGGAACACCCTGATGATATAGTTCGTGAAATGACGCAGCTGTCCTGTCGTCAGTGCCGGCTAATCACCACTGCTGAGCATGACAATATAAACAGTCCCACCCTAAAACTCTGACGTTCGTTAAATGTTCCTGCTCCTGGATGTGTGGGGCGGATATGTTTACAGACTTGATTAATACGAAGGTGATAAAGGTGCTTTCTCGTAACTCTGAGCTGCATATGCTAGCAGGCTGTGTGTGTGTGTTTTAATTTGCTAAGTAGTTTTGTCAATTAGCCTAGTGCAAAATGCAAACATAAAGGATCCCTATTACGCATGAGCTTCGATGGAAACCTGTATTCACGTGTGCAACTTCCCTGTCTGTGTGGTCCTGTGTACATCTGTTATCAGAGCAGACAGTCAGAGCAGACGCTTCTCCAATCAGTTTTATCTCTCTGTAGAGCTCTTTCCTGTTTTGACAAGTGTCAGTTAAGAGTTTCTTATGTTGTGTCTGTCTGGTTTTCAGTTGACCTTGCAGGGGCCAATGGTAATGATGCAGTGCTGGGGTGCTGATGCAAGAGTCTTAAAATTCCACATCTGGAAGGCTCCTCAGAGGAGGAATACCAGAAGAACTTGGAAGAACTGGAAAAGTGTGTCTCTGTCATTAGGGTCAGAATTTAGGAGAAATGAAAACAAGGCATATCTCAGGTTTAACCCTTTTTAAAAAGTAGAATAATGACATTTGGATGATTTTCACATTCACATTAAAATGAAGACTGAAGGGACATGTAACTTTGAGGACTAAAAAAAACCTTCAAAATTTGCTGTTAAAAGTTGCATTGGTGGTCATAATCTGCTAACTGACATTCCAACATAGATCAGTGATCAGGTATTCAAGCAGCCTTATTGGATCAGACACTCCTATCCATCAACAGACCCTTCAGACCCTTAACACATATACCATACACTTCAAGTGAACTAAAAGCACAGTTCACTATGCATTTATGTTGACATTTCACAATTATTACTGCAGCTGGGGCTTTTGAGCTAACTTCCGTGACATCTGTGTCTTAGTTATGTGCAATAAAACACACAGAATGATTTTTATCTATGTTGTATTGAGTACAATAAGGAAGAGAGAGTCATATTTCTGTATTTTATAGTTAGAATAAGTCCTCCTTTCTATGCTATATACAGTGTGTGTGTGTGTATATATATATATATATATATATATATATATATATATATATATATATATATATATATATATATATATATATGCACACATTCTTAATATACTTTTTCATCTTAGTCAATACTATCATTTAAAATATTACTCGTTTGTCACTTGGGCGCTCTTCATAAATTGTTAAAAAATGGACCACAGCTGCAGCAGTGCAAAGCATGTGTGCACAGGCTGAGCAATGCCCTATTTTTCCATCTGATCCATTTTCTTGAAGTAACGTTTAGGTCATGTCCGGGTCTAAGCGGGCTGGTAAACTGCACGGCTGCTTGACTCATCACATTCCATTCCCTTATTCCAGACCCCCAGCTGCACTCCAGCCAATCGGAGCTCAGTATGCAAATGAGGAGAGGGGAGCTTGTCATTTTGGAGCTGGAGTGCAGGGTGCGAACGGAGCAGCTCGGTGCAGAAGAAAATAACGCATTAGTCTTTGGAAAAATAAATACGCTGATAAAAATCATTTAGCAGCAGTGGAATTGTGAATACAGCCAAACCCACAATTTTTGGGAATATGTGCCTCTCGCAGAGCAAAAGAGTTGTTTCTGAGAACAATGAGTCACAATGAGGAGATTCATTCTCAGAGTTGCAAAAAAAGAGAGAGAGACGGAGAGCGGGAGAGAAGTTCTTGAACTGAAGATGGAGTTTGCAGATGTTTAGTGTTTACACTAGTCAATGTGTGATGCACTTAAAAATATGGTTTCCTCATGTGAGGCATGAACATCAGCATAAGCCACAACATGATCTGATCAGTTTTATTTGTTTACATATCTAAATATTTAGAGCTTTCTCTTCCAAGAGGCATGCATGAACTATTCAAACTCATGTGCACTAGATCTGACATTTTTTACCTAAATGTTAGGGACATTCACGTGTGAATGTGGGGTGAGGGTGTATTTTTGCCGTCATATTGTCTCCAAACCAGCACATCTGCACTTTAAAGCCAGTTCATATTCTCAGATTCCAGCTGGCAGCTGTGAGAGATCAGAGATGGGTCAGGGAGGATAGTCATGAACTAACGCTCATTATGATCTGCTCGGCATGCATGATGAGCCAGACGCGTGGGGGGTGGGTAGCCAGGCCTCTGCAGGTGTTCACAGGTGAGGGCTGATTTAGATTACAGGCATGGCGTCAAGTTCACACAGCTGCAGTCTGTGACTTTTGTAAGCTTGCCACCAGACACAGACCCATCTCTCTGGAGATCAGGTCACACAGGTTTCTCACCAAAAGGATTTCAAAGAAGCCAGTTTTTGTGTTTATAACTCCGAGACCTTTTGAATGCAGCACTGATAAGATGGAGAATGAGGTGGTAGATCTAAAGTCTGCATGTGAGGTTTTATTCTAGTCCCTGCTCTCCTCCTGCTCCCTCACTCCCTCTTTTTTCCTTTCTTTCTTTGTCATTCTTTCTTACTTCTTCCTCCCATTTTAACTTTCCAAATACAACTCTTAGGTCCCTTCCCCCTCTCACTTTCCTCTGGTTTCTTAATTTCAGTTCCAGATTTTTCTTACGTTTTGCTGTCAGCCACAGAGCAAGAGAACCATGACCACAGGAGGCAGTTGGACTTCAGCCCCACCTCCAGTCGGGAGCCACTGAGGGCCAAAAACCAGACAAGCTCTTCTGGAGGTGAAACAGTGGGTGGTAGAGAGGTTGAGTATGAGAAAAAATAAATAAAAAAATTGAACTAGATTTTTATGACAGACACTGCAACTTTTAAAAGGAAGAGGGGAAAGGGAACAAGGACACAACTGAACTAAAGGGATATCCTAAGGAGCGAGGAATCCCCATAACCACCCTCTATTTTCCGCTACTGTTGCATTTCGGGAGGGGAGGGGGTCTCCAGATGTGTTCCCCATCCCCCCTTCAAAGGGCTCCCTGTACTCTGTAATTTTGTCTAGTCTAAATTGGCTCTCTCCAAAAAGCCTGTGGCAACACAGCCCTGGGCAGAAGAATATCCTGTATACAGACCAAATAGCGGTGTTAGTCTAGTCTGTTCCTGTCTGACCACAGCGAGGAAAAGATGAGGCTTTGATATTAAAATGATTACTGAGAGTAAATAAGTCACAACTGTGGCATATAGAGTCTTGACTACAAGAAAAAGTTAAACGTGTGAGAAGGTCACATTGCGAAATATAAAGTTGCAGTTATGAGAAATAAATTTGCAGATATAAGGCAATGTATAAGGTGAGATAGTCACACTGTGAAATATTAAATCACAAAAAAGAAAAAATATTCACAGTTGTGAGATATTAAGTCACAACTACAAGAAATAGTCAGATTTGTCATTCATACTGTAAAATATGAATTAACAAAATGAGAAAGTCAGAATTGTTAGATGTAGACACAACAAGAAAAGTTGTGAGACAGTCACAATATGAAGTCACAATAATGGGACACAAAGTCACGATTGTGTTAATTAAAGTTGCAATTATGAGGAAAAATTGCAGTTCACAATTACAAAAAATATAATTGCAACTGTGAGATATAAAAGTGTCAATTACGAGAAATAAAGTACAATATGTGAGAAAGATTCAGATTGAACTCTAAGAAAGTCTAATCTGTGAGTCATATTATGAATTATAGCCACAATCAGATATAAATGCACAACTACAATAAATAGTAAAATGTGAAACAATCACATTTTGAAATATAAAGTCACAATAATCCGAAAGTCACATTGTGAGACAAGAAATGTGTCACAATTATGAGAAAGCCACAATTGCAAAATATGAAGTTGCAGTTGTTAGAAATGAAACTGTAGTTATGACAAAGTTGCAATTAGGAAAAATAAAATGAGAATTACCTTTTATTTTTTACTCTGTGGCAGAAACATGCTTCATTATAGTTTTGATAGGAATTAAATATATTATCAATTGCAGCTATAATAATAAAAAAACATTATCTCTGATTAGCATCTCTGTTATACTGCACATTCAAAACTGTTCCCTGGAATTAAAAGTCATTATGTTATTAACATAATCAGCTGGGTATTTGATCCTCAGTAGAGAGGGAGCCTGGGAAAACAATGCTGGATATCTGAGTTATGCTGGATATCTAGGGACCTCAAGGTAAGCTGACGGCATGTTCCTGCAAACACTGACACCCACCTGACATGTTTATTCAGAGCCTGAGGGGTGAGACAGAGCTAAGAGTGGGTACACATATGTCTCTGCAGGGCTCAATGGCTTAGAATGGGGCTAAGAATATGTCTTCCACATGTGAAGAATAAATTATACATGCTCTAACACAAAGGTTAGGAGTCAAAACACGTACTGGACACAACCCAAGAGTGCAGATACAATTTAAAAGGTTTTGGAAACTCTTGCCCGTATTACCCCAAAGGCTCTGTACCTTTGTAACATAATATGTTCCAGCTCAGACTCTTTTCTGATCAAGTTTTTGGCAGTAATTCAGGCCAACATCTGAGTCGCAAAATAACACTCTGATAGGATTTGACCAAAGCTAGATAAGTGTGCTAGATATAAATCAGACATTATCCTGACTTGCATCCTACCACTACTGGTCATTTTCTTAATGAAAGTAAAGACAGCGATACGCTAAACTGGTCTGGATGTTTCTTCCATCATGATGCCAGTTTGCAGTTTGTTTCAACTGAGATAGGAATCTCTGTGGAGGTTAAATCTAGTTCACTTCACGGGGTCGCTGAACAGAGCAGTTGATTGACATCTCTGTCCACAGTTCTGATTACTGCTGCCCCTCAGGAGAAAGACACCGACAGTGAAAGATAGAGAGAGTGCCTGGAGAGCAGGAGGAGTTCTGGCATGTCAAGGAAGTCCTGCTAAAACATTAGCTGAGGAGAGGAATGAAGAAAAATTCATCTGGGGTATTTTAGCACTTCAAACCAGTTAATAATGTCAAGTTAAATGAACCCTGACTGTTCTCCAACCACAGGCACACAGTTATAGCACTAAGCACTAAAATATGTCTGGGGATTTTCAGCCCTTTTCAGGTCAAGGACCCCTTAAAATTAGAGGGTTATATTTGTGTTAAAATACAAAAGTACACTCTAATTTGTTATGGTAATTACATTGTAGAGTCAATAAACTGATTGATGTACAGGGTCATATGCTTTTTCCTTAATACATTTTATTCTATCAGTTACAATGAAATATTTATGAGAAACTTTACCTTATTAGCTTTGAACTTAATACTGCCTAATTAATTTTCTCACAAGAGATCAAGGTATGACTGAAATACTAATTAGGGTTTGTTTTATTTGTTTATATTTAAATAAAATAAGTACATGAAATATATTTAGATGTCTTTCACAATAACAGGGTAGGCGCCGGGGTGAAAACAGTCAGCGCCCACTATTATCAGTGAACAATTGCTTGTCTATAAGGTATTTTACAAATGCTTCAAAGCTATTCAAAGCATCTAGCGATTTGAAAAAAAAAAAAAAACATGAAAGGATCTGGTCTGACAGGACCAAAGCTAACGCACCCTCAAGCCTCTTCACACTAACTGCTGATTTAGTTATTTTGTGCGTTTGTGAATGTGTGCTCACGTAAGAACATACCTCAATGAGCTCTCTATTCTCTCTATTTATGTCCCACATGTGAGCAGATTTAAAACCCAAGCCAAAGGTATGACAACAGCAGCCATACTTAACCTTTACTAAGGAATACAATCCTGTGTAATGACAACATTTGCAGAACACATAAGGAATGTGTGTGAAAACTAAGCATATGTGAGAATTACAAAGTGACTGAATTTAGATCAGGTGATGGATTCGTTCTGTAGATTCACACACAGACTAGGAAAAACTGACTGATTAAAAGCTTTAACCTTCATTTTGGTGGCAGTCTGAGAGATGTGGGTTAAATCATGTGGCTGCTATGATGACTCAAACTCCATGATCATAGAGTTGAACGTCTGTGGCCTCTATTTCTGTATCACAACCAGAAAGTGTCATAATTTCTACATTCTTTACAGTCATCTTAATTGTAGCTCACAGATGTTGAGAGTTAAGATTATATTAACAGTTAGAGCCATATCACTACTACTGTATCTTTATCATTGGCCCAATCATTCTGAAGATTATGCAACTGCTCTTCTTACTGTCTTTCTCTTTCTTTTTCTCTATTTCTCTTTTTTATGTGGACAGGTTCCATCAGAAGCATCAAGTATATCTGGGAGAAAATTCTGGAGGAATGTGCTGCCTTTCTTCCACTCCTCCCCTCCAGATGCTCCTCACCTCCCCCTACTCCAAACCCTCAACATTCACCTCCAGACTCTTGGTAGAAGTGCTCTGTCTCTCCTAATCAATGACCATAATTTAATATTTCATTCACAATAAAAAGAGTATGGCTGTCAACTAGAACTCCCTGTCTTCTAGGATACACATGCAATGCATCAAATGCATAATGTTTTGCTTCAGATATTACATATGGTGTCTGCCGCCTAACCCTTCAGGCTCAGAGTGTACTAGATGAAACAGCAAAGCAGAAACAACCTTTAGGACAGGCACGACCTGCCAAACCTGTAGATATCATCTCCAGTCTTCTTCAGTAGTGTTTAGACATGCTACATGCTTCTAAAGAATGGTCTTGCATCTGACTCATCTTCTTCACTTCAGTATAGATTGAGGAAAAGCATCCGACCACCCTTGCTCTTCAGGTTTCTGTTTTTTCCTCACATGTGGGAAGTGAGTGAACAGATAAAAGATGTTAGACTGGTAGATGATTTTGTACCATCATGCAACAAATTATTTAATATTAATTTATTGCATACATTTCACTGACAATATTGTAGCATGTCCTCCTCTGCATCACTGATTAAGCAACGCGAACAGTCAAAATGTTGGTATAATGTACAAATGAGAGAGAGGAATTTCAGTGAATTTATATTAATGTATATTTATTCTTTGTGTGAGCGAAGATCAAATGCCATTCATATAATCAGCAGATGCTCATTAACTGTTTTTTTGTCAGACTCTTATTTCCATATTAATGTCTTCTCTTTATTAGTGCGAAAGAGACAGATCACAGTATCCTGTTTATGAGAGTAGCACCGTGAATCTCTATCACCAAAGCCATTCTCAGTTTATGAAATTGGGCTAAAAACAGCAGTATAAAAACAACAAAATAAATCCAAAGAAAGAGACAGAATCACAACAACAGCTTCCTTTGTATAAAGGATGCACTAAAGAAATACAGCCGATATATAATATAATGTCATTTAAATAAGCCTGAGGTTTTTCTGCGCTGTTGTGGTTCACAGATCCTCTCTGTGATCTTAGCTTTAACACACAGTAGAGTGAGACACGCTGATTTCCACCCTTTAGCGAAAGCCATGCAATTACGCTAAAGTCGTGATTTAAGCAGCCAGACGGGCACACACATAGGTTCTTATATCACTGTAGGGATTTTCCATTGCCTTTAATAGTTTTTATTCTGAGACAGTAATATTTTCATGATACTTTTATGGTACTCAGTTGTGCTTTTTGAAATTTGAAAGATTTAGACCCTATTCATTGCACTGTTAGAAAGTCATTCCGATTTGCAGTGAGCTAAAGCTAGGTAAATGATGACAAATTAAAATTTTTGGCTAAACTATCAAGCTGTTTTCCTCGTGTACATGATTTCAGGTGTTACTGTCTTTGGTCCCCCACACACATACACAAATTCATGCCATGGAGGAATTTCAGATTATAAATAGATCTCAGTTCAACAGGGCTGGAGCAACCCACTAACATTTAGAAATATACTGGCAGAATGAATGAACAAAAACACACAGGAGGTCAGAAACCAGTGTGTGTAACCCAGGAGCAGCTTCCTCTCCAAGGGCACAAGGCAGTCATTCACTGAGCCTTCAAGGGCCAGTGTCTCTCTCTCACACACATACAAACACACACACACGCCAAGGGGTAGAATGGGGGACCATGGAGGGTCTGGAGTGGTCTTTCACAGACATCCATTCACACAACAACACAGGAGCATAGTGGCATGCATACGCTCATGCACACATACACAGACAGCTATCAGGAGCCATGAATGAGCCTCCTTCACTCACAAGCCTCTCTCTCTTTTCTCTATCATCACTCTCGCCTTAGTCAGGTCCTTACAGAGCAAACTGGAGCACAGCTGTTACTCAATGAGGGACATCTGGATTGAATACTACCCATTAAATGCCCTCAACAACCAACAGACCAGGAAAAAAAAAAAAGACGGACAGGCGTTAAAGCAAAATCTTCATAAGAGACCCTAACTCTCTAAGCCTTTTAAGATAAGACAGGTTTTCATTAGAGATACACAGCCAGATCTAGTTGATATATATCATTTCTATTAAGTTTTTTTTATTTCATCTTCAAGGTTGTAAGTTCAATTTATATATACAGTATGTATAAGGGAAAGTGTATATTTTGGGTACTGTAAACGGCCACCATTCCTAGTTTTTCACCAACTTTAATTAATTACACAAGTTAATTTTAAAAGGTCTTCCAGTGTGATAAATGTATTTATAAGTCTCTAAATTTTTAGTCTCTCAATTAATATGAGGACTCAAAATGCATATATAATCATAAATATATAATCAAATATGAACGTGAAAATAATATTTAAATGGATAGTTCACAAAATAACAATAATCATAAAAACTTTTTTTGTCCATACAATGGAAGTCAAGTGTCACCAACATTTTTTGGTTACAAACATTCTTCAAAAGATCCTTATTTGTGTTCTGCAAAAGAATATCAGTCATACAGAATTGGAATGACATGAAAGTTTACCTTAAAAATACTTTTAGATGAATTATATTGTGTCAAACTGCAGGACATACAGTACCTCTGTTTATCTTTCTGTCCACTGCATCTACATTAAGGAGGTATGATATATTATATAGTTTATTATTTATAGTTTATCAACTGACTTTGTACTGTACAAAATAGCATTTAGGCTCAGGTAGCTCATAAGAGGCTACAGAATACGTCTCCTGTCTGTCCATCCACACAAGATCCTAAGATGATGCTGCAGCTTCCCTGTTAAAATAAAGGTCAAAACTGTTCCATCTCGTCTGAGCCTCATAATAGTGACATTTGTGATGACTCTTTTCGTCTCTTTCTGTCTCTCTGGGAAGGGATTAAAAGAACCTCAGCATGAATGTGTGTCAGTCAGAAGCATTAGCCACAGGAGTGTCTGAATCACTGTGGAAACTGCAGAAGTGTCCTGGTCTCCTAATGGATCATATGCACATGGAACACTATGCTAACTTCAAGTGAAATGCATTAACTACCAAAACATTACTTTCCTACTGACCTAATTAAAGGAATATGTTATGCAAAAATGAAAATAAAGTCTTAATTTACCCACTCTCATCACTCAAACCAATATGACTTTCTTTCTTCCGTGGAACACTTTAGGAATAATGCACTGGTTGCTCTTTTTCATGAACTGAATGGAGATCAGATTAGTCTCTGAGACCACTTTATTAATACTTTTTTTCCCCACACATTTTGTCTTTGGAGCTTGACCGCTCCAGCCCTCATGCACTTTCAATATATTAAACTGGGATATTTTTAAAACAATTTGCCTTTAGATTTCCATGGAAAAATAAAAGTCTGGTTTGGAACGTCATGATGGAGTAAAAATCTTTTGAATTAACTATTCCTTTTGATGTCTTCACATACTGGATGTCACAGATTTGTTGTGCAGTTTGTTTGCCCCAAGTTAACTCATATACACCTTTTATCTCACATTAACATAGCACTAACTTAACTGCAAATATGATCTAAGATGAGGTAGTTTTTTTTGTTTTTTATTGGCATGGTTTGATCATAATTTCGAGTCAACAACACACAACCTGAATTGGTTCTCTACTAAATTAGTTTTCTTGCTCTCCTACTTTCTGTGCCAGGTAAACTCGTCAATTGTGTTTCTGGCCTCCAAAGAGAAAGCAAACATACTGCAAAGTCCAATAACCGGAGCATCTTACTTCACCGGTTGTGGCCGGACACGAGAAACAGGATGAAGCGATCCGTGGGCGTGGTTTGGAAGTGTTGTATGGGCGTGATTTGGTTAAGCAGGAGGATACGGCGTGTGGCCGTGGTTTGAATAAATAACATATTAACGAAGGTCCGGCTGAAATTGGAAAGTGCCCCTATCTGTGTGCAGCTGGGCAAACTTCACAGCGTGAGGACTCCTGCACTTGTTTATGCTTAATCTGCAGCACAACATCCCAGGCATGTGTGACAAATAAACACAGAACAGAACAAACTCATATAAGCTATATATATAGCCTATAGATAGATAGATAGATATAGGGCTATAGTCTGAATTAAATGTATATGATGTAAAGCATAAGCATATATTTTATTATCTTATCTAGGCCTAGTAATAATAATAATAATAATAATAATAATAAGTTTATAAGAAAATATTAGGCTATATAAATGTCAAAATATGAGGACAGGAAAAATTGTTATAAAATGATTAAGACATTCACAACTTAAGACAGATTCTGCACATGTTCCCTCTCTGCTACCGTTCACAGTAATGGAAGATGCGGAGGTTTGACGTACCACATTAGATAAGAAATCGCTCTCATTCAGATCCTCTAGGTCCAACAGGTTGGAATTGGGAAAAAGTTTGTCCGAAGCGAAGTTGTCCAATATGGTGTCCATATCGGCTGTGAATTTAAAAAAAGGCTTGGAAAGCAATAACAATATCTCAAAGGTGATATAGGTTGCAAAATTGTTGAAATCCAATTCAAAAATCGCAATATGTGTGGCTTAAGCGACGTGCGCTCGTCTGCTCTGTCAGCTCGCCTTCATCCACTGAGCGTCTCTAGTCTGCCCATTTACACTTCTCTGGAAGTGTCGGATAAATTGGACGTGATTAAAGCGAAGTGGCCGTGAGTGTATCTTCCAAATCTGTATCATTCATCTGCGTTGCGTCTCTAAGGGGTAACTAGACTGATACATATTCAATGTTGTCCCCGCCCTACTGTCGCTCTTTGCTCCCAATGGTACACCCACCTTTCACTTCATTTAAAGCGACAGCGCATTGATTTCTGAGCACTTCATCCATTGACGCACATGAAAGACTGAATTCATTACAGTATACAGCCTTGGCTGTCTATTACGCAAATCTAAATTCCACTTTGAAAACTAATAGTACAATGTGTTCATGACCACAAAACACCTAAAAATCCCTACTGATGAAATAGAGACACATTTAATCATGCTGATTTCATACAAGACCCTTTAAATGAAGGAGATTAAAATGGATCTCAAATGTGCTCCTAGTTGATTACAAAGGGCAAAAATCTGAACTTGAATTTACAATGCAAGGGGACACATGTAAATAGATCTAATACCGTCATAGGTTTTGATGTATTTGTTAAATTCTTTACTCCGCAGTTAAAATACATTTGTACTGACATTAACAATCTCAAATGAGAACTGACATAAATGATCTCATATTTATGTCATACACAACTAAAGATGAGATTTAGGTGCTGATGGTAAAACCAAATCTTATAATAACTAGGTATCAATATGTGATGATGTTTTGGAGGAGTGCTATAAGACCCCACATAGACAGTGTGAGGTCTTCTGTTGTCTTCTTTATAAAGTACAGAGGGGTTGTTTATGAAATTTGAACCATTAAAGGCAGTAGACTAGACATCGATTTAACCTTTAAAGCGTGCATTATTCACACTACCGATTTTTCAACATTTTGAATGACAAATGATCTCTGTCTGACTGGATAACTTTCCAGTTATGTAATTGTAATAAATCAATTCACTATAGGGGGATAAGACACATACATGAGTGGAAGATGATGAAGATGATTCAGTGTCTGATTACATAAATTGATTCCACTGAATCATTTCACTAATTTGGCTCCTTGCTCTCCTCTTTCAGATTATTTGCTCTTGTCTGTGGAGTGCTAAGAGTCCGTTCAAGTGATGAGGAATCAATTCAGATCAAGTGTGCTAGGTTCACACAAGAGTTTATAAGGATGAAACTTAATACTCAGAAATTCTTTCCTCATTGGCAGTTTTCTCACCAGTAACTTTACCTCGGATACTGTTACAGCTCTCTTTCCTGCTTTTTCTCTTTCATTCAAGGTGCCCTAGTTTTCCAGAAACCTGTTCTTTAATAATGGAATTTCTATTTACAGTGAAAGGTGTGATTTTTCAGTTCAAATGCTACCTTCTACACATTACACTTGTTTACAAAGTGATTTTGTGTTATGTAACTCCAAGCAAAGTCCAGTTGTTTTTCAGACAAGTGAAGGTGGAAATATCTACACCTATTATGAATTACTTATAGCTGTTATGGTTGATGTTTATAGACCAAGTTAATGTTAGCTCAAGAATAATAATGTGATAGGGTTCTCTCAGCAAGTCTTAGTTTACAGGTTTCCCTTAACTGGGATTGAACCTGTCATTTTCATTGCAGTCCAACCATAATATAAGGGGTTTTAGCAGTGGCTTTTCTAGGGATTTTCTGGGGGGGTCTACCAACGCCCCTGGGTTATATATTCATACATTATAGAAATTGGGAAATGTTACAGTCAGCTAATTACTAAATCTTTTAAAAGGTAATTTAATTTAGAAAGTAATACTGTAATATAAACACAAGTGTCATCAAATGATGTGATGAGACAAAAAGACATTACTGTTACATGTTACTGACACTGATGATCAGTCAGAATCTTGGTCTATGTGTGACTAATATCCTGACTGATACCAAACACACAACAATACTGTCCCATAGTACACTCTCAGAAATACCGGTACAACAGCTGTCACTGGGGCGGTACCTTTTCAAAAGGTACATATTTGTACCTAAAGGGTCAATTTTGGTACCTTAAAGGTACATATTGGTACTTAAAGTGTACATATTAGAACCTAATAGGTACAAAAGTGTACCTTTTGAAATGGTACCACCCCAGTGACAGCTATTGTACTTTATTTCTGAGAGTGTATGTGATCACTGACCAATATCCTACCACACTGTGGAAATGGGGTCCTCTAAAATGTGCATGTGGTGCAGGTGAAGCAGTGATATTTTGAGCTAAATTGCATCCCTCCTTATTTCCACAGATTAAGAATCTCTCTGACGTCAAACAGCCAGTAAACACTGGAGAGTTCTCGCTCGCTTTGAGGTTGTCGTGGTAACCCTCACACCTGGTCAGCTCTCCTGTCCGTATGGTTTTTATAGTCATGTGAAGCTTCCATCCTCCCCCTGTGCAATAAA
This sequence comes from Cyprinus carpio, assembly GCF_018340385.1. Lineage (NCBI taxonomy): Eukaryota > Metazoa > Chordata > Actinopteri > Cypriniformes > Cyprinidae > Cyprinus > Cyprinus carpio. The sequence goes on along the minus strand of NC_056578.1, from coordinate 22,823,603 downwards.
CACACACACAAACACATCTAATAAACAGTATGTGGAACGTGACATATACTGGAAAAACACCATAAAGTAAAACAACCATGAGGTTTCACTTTATTCACTTCCTTGTGTCTCCACATGGTCTGCACATTCCAACCCCCCCCCATCCCCCATCCCCATCACCACACACGTCTCTCCGATCAGCAGCTTTCCAGTTATGCTGTGATGTTCGCTGTATACACTGTTAAATATACTATGACTCAAATTACAGTTCTAGGGAACCACTAAATGACATCACCGTATCAGGAAGTAAAATGATCCTTTACGTTAAATTTGATGACAATTGTGAAATCCTTTTGTGTTTAACTAAAGTTTTGAATAGAATATCTCACTTTTCAAATGTCATGCATAATAGTTTTGACTGTTGTAAATTTTCACTAGTTTCAAAATGTGTAATTTTGACTCAAGATAATGGTCTCCCAGATATGAAAATTTGGTGTTATCATTTACCCACCCTATCATACCATAACTGTATGATTTTCTTCTTCTTTGGAACACAAAACCAGATATTGTGAAAAATGTCAATGCAATGACAGTCACTGGGGACCAGTGTTATTTTGGACTCAATTATCTTTCATTGTAACGACAAAAAGAGTTAAAACATTCTTCAAAAGATCTATATCTCACAAAAGGCATGAGGTTTTTGCTCAACAGGTTGCAGACGGGGGCTGGTGGAAACCTGTTTGAATATTCATTATTTTTGAAATTCTGTTTGGTGTCAAAAATGGTGCCAAAACTGACACAGTTCTCCTTTATCGAAGGTTCGATGGAGTTTCTCTATCCTGTTTCTATACGTCTCCAGAGGGTGATAATGACATTACAATTGTGTGTCGGAATGAGGAAGAATGAGGAAGAAAAATTCAAAATGAATTGTTGAAAAAGCTTAATTTTCACTTCTCAGAATGCAATATCTATATGCTTCACGGTGCAATAGTCCACAATAGATCATTTTTATGATATAACACACACACACACACACACACACACACACACACACTAAAATCTGATTAAAGCATCACTGTACTGGTTTAGCTTATCAGGTAAATTTGAGGTGTTTGTGATGTCTGCAGTGCTACTGGGAGACACTGGTGAATGTCGGGAACAGAAAATAAAGGTGAACAGTCAATGCATAATTAAATCAGACATTTCTTTCACTTAATTAACCAATTAGATGACTGACTAATATGCTCACTGCTCCGCTACTGCTCATGTAGCTGAGGTGTAAGATTATGGTTGTGCGCTGTTTGCAGGTCTGTGAGGGGTGTGTTGATAAAAGAGGCTGAGTGTACCAGACAGCTGACAGTGGCATCAGTGTATGACATCTCTGCTCTCCGTTCCCACAGCATCATCTTATTCATTCATTATCTCCACTCCCTCCATCCTTAATATTCTTCACTAATCATGCAGAGCCATTTACGCTCACACACATTGCTATCCAGAGGGCACGGGTGACACTGCAACGCACGCCGCAAAGAGAAGGAAGCAAAGATGATCATCCCTTTATCAAAAAGCAACGTTGAGCCTTCACTCCATAATTACAGACTACATTGCACACTCTGAGTGGGATGTGATTATAGCATTACTCTGTGTGTGTGTGTGTGTGTGTGTTATGGGTGAGGGCCAGAACTCTTTGCACTGGTGTCACTCTAACACAGCAACAGTCACTCAGTTATTTAGATGAACACCAGAATAATCAAGATCTCCTGTCAGGTGAGAAGTTCATCCCACAGAACTCAAACAAGGTTTTCCAAAGCTTCCCAGGGTGATTCTTATGTGGACAACATGCACAGATATAGGCACACCACACCAAGCTCATGTTGGACACTTACTCCAGACTAAAGCAAAGTGAGGCAGGCAAATGCACAAGCACATTTTTTAGGGCTATCAAAGTTAATGTGATAATTATAATATATTATAGTATATTATTTATATATTATATTAATATATGAATTAAAATTTAAAAGTGTAAAAATTTAAGTGAATATTCAAAATATGTTTCCCTTCAGGTTTATTATCATATTTAGTAACAATCAGGTAATATAATAATATATTTTAGTACAACAACAAAATAAAAGCTATCCAAATATAGAAAAAAAAACATTTTGTCTTTATTACATCAATATTAATCGGCAGCGGCTATTTGCACTTAGTGTAAATAGCAATAGAGGCTATTTACACTAAGTGCAAATAGCAATTACATGCTATTTACACTGAGTGAAAATAGCATATTTTCTTAGCGATGGATGCTATTTACACTAAGTGCAAATAGCAGCATTATTAGTGATATGCTATTTACACTAAGTGCAAATAGCTATAGATTCTATTAAAATAGCAGGATGTTCTGCTAATTATAGGCTACTACTTATTGCAAATAGTGGCAATTATCTACACCTCAGTATTGTTATCAAACAGTATGCAATAATAACTTACTGAGTGTAAATCTGAATTTTAATTCAAATTATTAAATGGATGCCACCTTACTGGGACAATACAGCCATCCCTACACCTACCCTAAGTCTACCCAATACTTTATTTTCAACTTTTTGATTATTTCCTTCATTTTCATTGAAAATAAATGCTTTTCTGATGTGATTGGAAATTTGAAAAGGGAGAAAAAAGTTAGCCAAAAGGCGGATTCAAACCCGGGGCAATCACGTCAAAATGAGTAGGACACACGTCTTATCATCTGCGTCACTGGAGCTGACGACTGTCAATTGTCTTTTGTAATGTTGACTAGCCGAATCACACGTTGGTGGGTGGAGTTATTGTAAATAGCCTCTATCAACAAGGCGGGCTATTTGCACTTAGTGTAAATAGACACTCCGTTATTAATATTTCTCTCACACATACAAATTGGTCTTTAGACATAATATATATATATATATATATATATATATATATATATATATATATATATATATATATATATATATATATATAGATGTCCAGGGCTGGAAATAACAGGGGCTTAGAGCAAAAATGCCACCAAAATGAATATAAATGCTCCAAAAACTCAAGATAAGAGTGTTGTTTTTCGAAATATCAGCATAACTGCAAATGTGATAATGATTTTATGCAATTTTATACAATATTTTATTAAATCAACAATTTTATAATATTAAAGGACTTGTATTTTAAAGACAATGTTGTCAGTATTGCCTGTTGTCATTATATGGTAACAAAAATAGTGGCACACAAAACTACAGCCGAACTGTCATGATCTTCGAACAACACAGTGGTGTTTCGTTGCTGAAGGAATCTGCATTTTTGATTGAAATGGTCAAGCGAATGATTCAATGAGCAATTTAAAAAGAGTCACAGGCTTCATTTCTAGATAAACCAGTATTTTCAACAAATCTGTTGAATGAATGATTTAATGATTCACTCATTAAGACAGTGATTTGGTGGGTTTAGGTCCATATTTAAATTATCATTTCATATTCGGCTATTCAAAATGTTATATTTGAAATCGCAGCATTGTCTTAACATTGTTTGCCTACAGTATCTTATTGTTCCACTTGAATTTGACATAAAATATGATAAATACATAAGGCTAAAATTCCATTTAAATGGGCATATATTATCCCTTTAAAGAAAAAAATCATTTCTGTCACTGTAGATGCCTTGAACTTCAGAACATTTGAAAGTCCTGTACTTACTGCTCAAAGTTCACTTCATCTCTCACACGCTAAATCTCAAGTTTGCACCCTAAAATAACAGAAGTGCAAATCTTTCACACACTCAAAACAAAAACACTTATGCAATCTGAATACCCCAGTGTCACATGTTCAGATAAATACTGAGTAAAATCCTCTTTCAGTCTCTCCATTCTTTACTGTATGTGAGGTAACATCATAGCCACAGGTGAAGGAGTTTCCATATACCCAATGAAACTGGATAACTGAGCCTGGGTACTGAAGACAGGAAGGTCAGGACACACAATCAGCGAGCAGCCTCCGAGAACAATCCTTCTGTACTGCCTATCAAAGCTCTGGGCCCACTGACAAAGCAGGCCTGTGAAACCCAGCCTTTCTTGCTGAAACAAGCGGGGCCGATAGCCATCAATGTAGTTCAATATTTCAGTGAGTCGGGTGTGAGTGGGACATTGAAAGAGAAAGAAAGAAATGTCCTACAACACAGCCAGGGCAAAACAATCTACAAATATGATTTCAGATTAAATCCAATGAAGATAAATTTAATCTGAATTGCTGTTTAGGAAAGTGCTCTCAGTAGTTTCATGTTGATCTTCTGACATCTCAACCCCACATTTCATATGAAGGCAACATGATTTTTCTTTGGATGGAGACTGAATTCTTTGGCAAAAGTGACGTTGCATTACACAGGACTCAACATTAATGAGACCTAACAGGTGCACTGTTAATAGCTGCACCTGTATGATCTTGCCTCTGAGGTGCCGTTCTGTGATTCTGAGCCTGGTTCAAAATCCATGACAGTCTATCTAGCTACTGTATCCATGACAACCACGCTCGCATTAAATAACATGGGATCTGTTTGTACTGAGAGGGTCAGAGAAACTGCAGAGCAGTCAACTGCACCATAACAACAGCAGCCAAGTAAAAGGCTGACAGAGGAATTGAAAACAAATGACATTAAGAGAGAAGGAAATATTTTGTTCGAGTCAAACATGCGTTTCACGTATGCTGCAGTGATCATCAGTGTTTCCATGACATCTGGAAGCAGATGACACACTGACCGTACCTGAGTCATGATGTCGTGACCGTAGCTGCTAGCTGGTAACATACTTGCGTAGTTTATGAAGCAGTCCACTGTAAGAAGAGCCAGTGGCACTATGACAACAGCTAGAGCAGGACTGATGAATGAACATTCAAGCATGAAATGAGAGGAAAAACGTACAGAGAGAGAGAGAGAGAAGGAAAGAGATTGGAGACAGAACAAGAGAAATGATGTGTTAAAGGATTTTAAATGAGAATATTCAGACTCATAAAAGATCTTAATCAACAAGTGCACAGGAGATTAACATCATTTGTAACAATGTGTTAAGAGGAATCATAGCTGCACTTAACAAATCATTAACACACAGTGCAGAATTGTAATGTAATGGCTTTGAGCTTGTGGGTTGTGCCCCAAAATGTGTGGCAGGTCTGTTCTCACAGGGCCATTGACAGCAGGAAATAACAATGATATCTGCCAACAAATAGCCAATTATATAATCACAGTTAGGATAACAAAATGAATTCCATACCTTCTACTACTGATGTCAAAGGCAGAATATATATATATATATATATATATATATATATATATATATATATATATATATATATATATATATATACACGTCTGTGTCCGTACCATTCTTATCAATGACAGCGTAATCACATATCTCCCTGCTCCCAAGTCATAAATCTTGTATCTCCGATAAAACATGATTTTAGGGAAATGTTGTGTTAATGTTGGTACACAACAGTATATGATAGCAATATAAGGTATAATACCAACTTTAACCATACAATGTTTAATAACTCATAAAACATGCCGTTTTTTTAATTTCCTGAAAAATAATGGTTTTGGAGATGCGAGGATTCCACCTGACAGCGACGATATATAACGTTACCTCAACAAAAACACTATAGAGTGAATCACACAGTTTTTCAGTTATTTATTACGTGCTCTTGCCGTGTCCACTGGCAAAATCACTTTGTCTTAAATTGTGACACTGGTCAGCAAGTTGCAGTACAGTCGCTGTCCATGCCTTTCTAATTAGCACAGCAAAGCCAAAACGTTCTTAATACATAAAAAAAACCTGGATGTTTTGAACATTTAAAAGACATTCAGAAATAACATTACAAAAAAAATTTATAAAATGTTACAAAATATTTATATTTCAAATAAATGATATTCTTTTGAACTTTCTATTCATCAGTGAATCCTGAAAAAATATCATGGTTTCCACAAAATATTAAGCAGCACAACTATTTTCATTTCAACATTTTTAATAATAAGAAATGTTTCTTGAGCACCATCTCAGCATATGGTTTCTGAAGAATCATGTGACACTGAACACTGGAGTAATGGCTGCTGAAATTCAGCTTTGCCATCACAGGGATAAATTACATTTGACAATATAGAAAACTGTATTTTTGATTAAATAAATGCAGCCTTGGTGAGCATACGATACTTCTTCCAAAAACTTTCAAAAATCTTAACAACCTAAAACTTTTGATAGGTAGGTATGTTCCAACAGTAATGCATCTTGGCTGAATTCATTCCACTCCCTAATCATGCTATTATAAGAAAATATCAACTCAAATAAAACAAAAATATTAAGCAGAACAATTGTTTTCAACATTGATAACAGGTTAACGTGCCACTACAGGCTGGAGTAATGCATCACGGGATACACAACTACAGGTCCTTCTCAAAAAGTTAGCATATTGTGATAAAAGTTCATTATTTTCCATAATGTAATGATAAAAATTAAACTTTCATATCTTTTAGATTCATTGCACACCAACTGAAATATTTCAGGTCTTTTATTGTTTTAATACTGATGATTTTGGCATACAGCTCATGAAAACCCAAAATTCCTATCTCAAAAAATTAGCATATTTCATCCGACCAATAAAAAAAAAGTGTTTTTAATACAAAAAAAGTCAACCTTCAAAAAATTACGTTCAGTTATGCACTCAATACTTGGTCGGGAATCCTTTTGCAGTAATGACTGCTTCAATGCGGCGTGGCATGGAGGCAATCAGCCTGTGGCACTGCTGAGGTGTTATGGAGGCCCAGGATGCTTCGATAGCGGCCTTAAGCTCATCCAGAGTGTTGGGTCTTGCGTCTCTCAACTTTCTCTTCACAATATCCCACAGATTCTCTATGGGGTTCAGGTCAGGAGAGTTGGCAGGCCAATTGAGCACAGTAATACCATGGTCCGTAAACCATCTACCAGTGGTTTTTGGCACTGTGAGCAGGTGCCAGGTCGTGCTGAAAAACGAAATCTTCATCTCCATAAAGCTTTTCAGCAGATGGAAGCATGAAGTGCTCCAAAATCTCCTGATAGCTAGCTGCATTGACCCTGCCCTTGATAAAACACAGTGGACCAACACCAGCAGCTGACATGGCACCCCAGACCATCACTGACTGTGGGTACTTGACACTGGACTTCAGGCATTTTGGCATTTCCTTCTCCCCAGTCTTCCTCCAGACTCTGGCACCTTGATTTCCGAATGACATGCAAAATTTGCTTTCATCCGAAAAAAAAAAGTACTTTGGACCACTGAGCAACAGTCCAGTGCTGCTTCTCTGTGGGGAATGCGGCACCTGTAGCCCATTTCCTGCACACGCCTGTGCACGGTGGCTCTGGATGTTTCTACTCCAGACTCAGTCCACTGCTTCCACAGGTCCCCCAAGGTCTGGAATCGGTCCTTCTCCACAATCTTCCTCAGGGTCCGGTCACCTCTTCTCGTTGTGCAGCGTTTTTTTTGCCACACTTTTTCCTTCCCACAGACTTCCCACTGAGGTGCCTTGATACAGCACTCTGGGAACAGCCTATTCGTTCAGAAATTTCTTTCTGTGTCTTACCCTCTCGCTTGAGGGTGTCAATGATGGCCTTCTGGACAGCAGTCAGGTCGGCAGTCTTACCCATGATTGCGGTTTTGAGTAATGAACCAGGCTGGGAGTTTTTTAAAAGCCTCAGGAATCTTTTGCAGGTGTTTAGAGTTAATTAGTTGATTCAGATGATTAGGTTAATAGCTCGTTTAGAGAACCTTTTCATGATATGCTAATTTTTTGAGATAGGAATTTTGGGTTTTCATGAGCTGTATGCCAAAATCATCAGTATTAAAAATAAAAGACCTGAAATATTTCAGTTGGTGTGCAATGAATCTAAAATATATGAAAGTTTAATTTTTATCATTACATTATGGAAAATAATGAACTTTTATCACAATATGCAAATTTTTTGAGAAGGACCTGTACATAAAATATATTAGAATACAAAACAGTTATTTTACAATTATAAGAATATTTCAAAGTATACTTTTTATTTAATAGCTATATATGAATAGCTTTATTTTGAGTACTAATAAAAATGACTTTATTACAGTAATGAGAATCATCAAAAAATGTTTGGTTTTAAGGACATTTTTGCTAACATCCGTATGCTAATCAGTGTTGGTACTGTACTGTGCCACTTCATCTAAAATCTTAGTCAAAACCACTCTTCTAATGCAATAAATTGATTATATTGTTATCTTCAAATTGTAGGCCTAAACATTGCATCACTTGTTTAAAAATAGACTATCAGTCTGAGAAGGGGAATGAACTGTTCTCTGTTCTGCTGCCTCTGATTTATGCATCTTTTAGCTGGGTTGCAGTGTGTGTACAACAGTGAGTCAGTGTGTTAGTCATCACTCAGGGAGGTTTTTTTTGGTGGTGGGGGGGGGGTTAAAACATTGTTCTGGATAGTTCTTGTTTCAGACAAGCACTCCTATCACAATATGACACTGCTACAAATGTAGTTCCATAAAGGGATGGACATTTGTGTATTTGTACGCACATGCGGGTGCTGTGACAAAATGAGAGAGAGATACTAGGAATACTGTAACATTTAAACAACATTATGCCGTGAACTAAATGCAGTTTGAGATTTCTCTAGATGCAGATGAGATTTCTTGCAAATCTGTTAGTAGCCTGGAGATATTTGCACAAAATCACAATCATACAGAAATACCATAGAAATACTGCTAGTTATCTGGGTTGAACGGTTTGTTTTGTTATGTGGAAATGAAGCAGAGGAAAATTCAATGAAATTCAGTGAAGAAATAGAGATAAAATGTTATTGTAAATGTTAATTGACCGTAATATAAGAATGTATATTACCGTATTATATGAAATGCTTGCAAATGCATGAACCTATAACTAAAAGTCTATAAAGTATGGGTTGAATGTGCACTAGCATAGTTGTGTTTAGTGTGTATTGAGATAAATGTAAGCACTAAATTAAGGGTGGTAAAATTAGTGAAGCCATATTTAGTGTGCATTAGAGTAACACTGAGCTGTTTGCCACCTACAGTGCCTACTGTGACTGTGTGGGAACACTTATCGGGTTTGATTCATCCAGAGCAGAGTGAGCCAGAGCCAGAAGAAGAGTGACAGAAGACAGACAAATGTGGAATCATCAACTGTATAGAATCATCTCTCAAGATTTACAATTTGGTTCATGTGTTCATGTGTTTGTGTATTAATAATTCAGCAAAACATTGGAAGAATACAGCAAGATTTCTGAACTCATGAAGAAATCCTTTTTATCGACTTTACCGTTTTGCTTTCAATAGACTGAGAGAAAAATGCATTTGACAGAAAATCCATGTTTGCTGAAATGTCACCATATATTTGTGATTTTCATAGTGTGCATATATCTGGTTGTCTATTATGATGTTGATTTATGGTGTATGGGGTGGTTTTGTGTGCCTGATTTGTGCCTGAGTTTTGTTACTGTGTGTGTGTGTGTTCAGTATGATCATTTAAATGTAATCATCAGCAGGACAGAGCCAGATCAGACTCAGAGGTCACAGGATGCACTGTGAGGGGGTGACCTTTTCATGTGTGTGATCCTGACATTTTCCTATGACGCCTGTGAGAACAGTGAAGTTTGATAAACACACACACCACCTGAGGCAGATCTGAATGATTCTCACATAAACATGAAATATTCTAATGTGACTCTGTTACAGGAGGAGATTGGATATATCCCAGAACCAAAGGGACAGGTGACTCATCTTACAGACCTCAGGGACAGAAACATCATTTGTTAAAAACATTCCAATCGCCTGATCACCCTTTATATATTATAATTAAGAATACATATATATGCATGCATATATACATAAATTGTCAGTTAATTTTATATTTACATAATTTTTCAAGTGACAAATATTTATATTAAAATTCTATTTGTTTTACATATTTTAATTAGATCTTTTATTATTTTATAAACACACACACACACACACACACACACACACACACACACATATATAATGCCCTACATAGTCATTTATTGTTATAAATACATATATATGTTTTACCATCACAGAAATAAGTTACATTTTTAGATGGATAGATAGATAGATAGATAGATAGATAGATAGATAGATAGATAGATAGATAGATAGATAGATAGATAGATAGATGGATAGATGGATAGATGGATAGATAGATAGATGGATAGATAGATAGTTTGTCTTCAGAGAATTATGTGTGTGTGCTTTCAGCTGGAGTGAATTCCCTCGTCTGTCCCTATTCTTCTGTCTCAGATGCACACCTTACATACCCTCTCCTTCTCTCACTCGCGTTCTGTGTCTTTTATTCTCTGAGGTTTACTGGTTATTTCAGTCAAAAGCCAAAATGAGACGCTTTAGGCAGCAACCCCAGAAGCAGCCAGCAATAAGAGGGATATTTATATCAATGCATGGGGTCAGTGTGTCTGCCTGTCTGAAAGAAAGAGAGAAGGGTGTGTCTACTCTCTGCTCCCACAGTCCTGTTCAGCAGCTGCACACTCTTCTGAGACTGGAGAACAGAGCACACGGCCGCATGGTTCTGATGTGGTGGTGGTGTGTGTGTGTTTGTGTGAGTGTGGGTGGTGTGGGGGGATAATAGCAGAAGACTGGGGGTCTGGTCTGCATGAGGAGGGTGAAACCCCCACTGAAGTAGCAGTGCAAACTGACCCAGAAGCAGTCCACTTCACTCTGAGCTCTGTCATTTTCCTAAGTGATTCACGAACCACACTGTCCACCAAACCATGAGAATAATCCTTAAAATAATAAAGCTACAGCTACCTTTGTAATCAAGGCATTGTGTTCCATTCCTCTTTTAGTTCAGTGATAGTTTTTTCCCTTCATTTCTCAATGTGAGGAAAGTGGTGTCTGGATTTTCCAGGTTTCTGTCTAGTTTAACTGGACATCACTAGGTACAGTACGGTGTAATATGACAATTTAACTGCTGTCAAATCATATATTAATCTCTTCCAAAATTGTCTGCGGTAACATAAAATTGTAGAAATTATTTGTACTTGAAACAGCATATGAACATAACAAACTCAATTACTGATCATAAGCATAAAAACTAGATATGCAGTCTTTATAAAAGTGCACAATTACAAACGGATTATAACTGATGTGATTATAGTAATTACAAGTGTTTTGAGTTACAAAAGTTACAATAAATTTGTTGCCATGACAAAGCCAACATACCACTATTATACAAACTTCAAATCTCTCAATGCAATGCAATAAATATTCAAACCACATAAGACCTAAGTTATTTTCAACCTCCATAAATTTTTGACTTTTAGTCAAGGCTGCTTTCCAATTCTTAAAATGGTAAAAAAAAATTTTTTATAAATAAACAGCTTGGTTTATACCTCTTTTGCCTGCACACCAATTGGACCACATAATGACCAGCAGCTAATGTTATTTAGCCTCCCAGAAGCATTCAATAACATGTGTAAAATTGCAGTGTGCTGTGAGGAAACACTCCAGTTCATCAATTCATCTATAATCACAAATAAACTCCTCTGCAAATGGTGTGAAGGGTTTTATTTTTTATTTGAAGTCTTGTCTGATCTGGTTTCTTCATCAGTGTGCTGCAAACAAATGTAGATGAACTCAGCACGAGTCTGGGCAGCATTTAGGAACAGATGGAGAGATGACTAGTAATAAAGCTATCAGATCTCTTTAGACACACGCACACACACACAAACTGCACAGATGTACCTGATCATTCTGCAATGTTATGATTCAGACTTTCCCTCTTCTTTTCAGGACGGTATGCTACAGTGCCATTTGTGTGAGGCTGTGTATGATTACTCCCAGGATAGCAAACATCACTCACAAAGTGTGCCTGTTAAGTGCTGTACAATAACACACATCATACACACACAATCTATACCAGTAGCCCCTACTGTATGTTAGCACACACTGACATGATTCAGTGTGTCAGCACTGTTAAATGAGTAAGAAATGACCCCCACAAGAGAGATCCGTGGCCTTACTGAGGAAGACTCACTGTATATTCCTCAGGGATGCCTAGAGCTCTGTCCAAGTCATCAGGACTGCTCCACTGTTCTTATTATGGTCATTTTATTCATAAATCAAAAGGACTGGAAAAATTCATTATTTCTAGAAATACTGCAAAGTAATAAGTTTATTTTCTAATGCAGATTGCATGCAGAAAGTTAAGTAGGGTCAACTATACAGGCACAGTTTAGGCCGAGACTAGTGCCAAAATATCTGTACTAAGCAAACTACAAACACACACAGACACCTAGATATGTACATACAAGCACTAATGGAAAAAAGAATAGACCTATAAGTGAATGTGAAGAAGGGATACCATTCGTTCTAGCTCAAACATGCATGTGATGTGTCTGTTTCCATGTGAATTCAAATGATTTCACATTCTGGGGTTTTTGTATGTTATTCAAAAACCACTTCACAGCAGCCTTTTCTGTTTGAGTTTCAAACATATGGCTTGTGAAGTGTTCTGCTATTGGGATTACTCTTCATTAAGTCTGTTGCAAACATTAAAAATGAAATATGAGCAATTTAATTTTGCTCTAATTCGCACAATTTACACTGGAAAGTCTCTGGGGAATTGCTGGCACTTGCGCTGCTAAGAATCCTGTCAGCTACAGTTTTAAAACTGTTCTGTGGGAGGCAAATTCGTGCATTGACATAGTAGAGTTTATGCAGAACTATTTCCATAGTCCAACCATTTAGTGTAATAATCCACGGGGTAAAAGAAAATAAGATTTTTAGATTAAGTAAATAATTGGTAAAAAAAAAAAATTGTTTTGGGCGAAATCTGGTAAAAATATAACAAAAGGTTTACTTAATTATTATAGTTCTTCCATTCAGAAGTAGTTTTTATTCATTTATTTTATTCAGCAGTACACACTTCAGTCTCCATCTATATTTCTTAAAGAAAAGGTGGTGAAGCATATCATGAGTCATTTAAAACTACATGAATAGAAGCAAGGTGTATAAAATTCTTGACAACTTAAAATATTTTGAGCTTTCTGCATAACATTTATGGTTCAAGAAAAAAAGTACTTGTATGCTTAGAATAATTAAGTACAGTGAGTAAAGAAAAGAATCACCCCCTTGAAAATAATCACATTTTGTTGCTTTGCAGCCTGAAATAAAGACAGACATTTTTTTGTTTTATCCAGCTGTATTTACTCAGTGCAACTTATAACATCCAAGTGAAAGATATAACACCAACATGTCAGAAAAAACAAAAACAGAATCACTGAGTTGGAAAAAGGATAATTTCCTCCGAAAAATGACTTGTAAATGCAATCAGGTGTAGCTAATCACCTTCTCAATGGCACATTAAGCCATTTGACTTCCAACTGTGTTCAGCCGTGGTCATTTTGATGAGCTCCGTATGAAAAGAGCTTTCCTGGAGCATTTCAGTCCTTGGTAGTGCAGCTGAAGCAAACGATCAGCTATGGGTGGCAAGGCAAGGTCAAAAGATCTCTGGCATAAAGTTGTGGACAGACAAAAGTCAGGAGATGGATACAAAAAAAAATTCAAAGGCTTTATCAATGCCTAGAAGCACAGTGAGGTCTACTATTAAGAAGTGGAGGGTATCTGGTACAACACAGACCCTCCCTGGATGATGGATCAGGACGTCACTCCAAACTGGATGAAAGAGCCGTGAGGAAACTGGTCAGAGAGGCGACCAAGAGGCCTACTCCAACTCTGAAGCAGCTGCAGGAATTTATGACAAAGAGTGATCACTGTGTGCGTGCGACAACAATATCACAAATTCTCCACAGATGTGGCTTGTATGGTAAGGTTCAAGAAAAAAAGCTACTCATCAAGAAAGGCCACATGCAGTCACGAGTTACAACTGAGCTCTGCAAAAACGCACCATCATTACTCCAATAAAGAATAGACTAAAAATGAATTATTTGGCCTCAATACCAAATGATACTGTATGTCTGGTAGAAATCCAGTCCAGCTCACCATCCAAATAACAGCATTCCTCCAGTAAAGCATGGAGGTGATGATATTCTGTTATGAGGGTGTTTCTCTGCAGCAGGGACTGGAGCACTTGTCAGGGTAGAAGGAAAAATGAATGGATCAAAATACCGTCAGATTCTTGAGGAAAATCGGCTGCCCTCTGCCAGAAAGCTATCAATGGGGAGTAAATGTATCTTCCAACATGAGAATAACCCAAAGCACACAGCAAAACTGAGCACACAGTGGTTGAAGGAGAAAAAGGTGAATGTCCTTGCATGGCCTGATCAGAGCCCAGACTTAAACCTCACTGAAAATCCGTGGAATGACTTGAAGACTGCAGTCCACAAACACTCACCATCAAACTGAACTGAACTTGAGCAGTTCTGCAAAGAAGAGTGGACAAATATTGCAAAGTCTAGATGTGCAAATTTAGTAGAGACAGAGATATATCCCAACAGACTATAAGCTCTAATTAAAGCAGAAGGTGGTTCAACAAAATACTGACACAAGGGGGTGTTACTTTTTCCCCACTCAATGATTCTGTTTTTTGTTTTTTTTTAGACATGTTGATGTTATATCTTTCATGTTTCATGAGTAAATACAGCTGGATAAAACAAAAACTGTATCCGTCTTCATTTCAGGCTGCAAAGCAAGCAAATATGATTATTTTAAAGGGAAATATGATTATTTTAAAGGGTGATTCTTTTCTATACCCACTGTAAATTAATTCAACTCAATAAAGCTATCCAAACTGTTTCCTTAATATTTGACAGTGCAACTTATCACCATTCATTCTTGTTTTCTTTTTTTACTTTCCTAACTGTTACAGCTTTATTTCTTATCCAGCAATCATGACAAAATACACTACAAGTCTTACTTCAACTAAAAAGAGAGCATATAAAAGCAAGCAAGCAGGCAGACAGTGATTACTGGGTATATAAAAGACAGAAACATACAGTATGCAAAAAGGGCCCTGTGGTAAGGAAGATGGAAGGAAACCATCTCTTTTCCTAATTCTATCTCTCCTTTTTATCTGTGTGTAGTAAGGTCAGAGGGTTTGGGTCAGCCAATGGAGTTCAGAGTGAAGGATGTGGTCATCCTGATGAGAGGTTTAAGGCAGCAGTGGTTCAGCTATAGCTTCAGCATAGATGTCAGATCACAGCACTCTCAGCAGCTGAACACAGCTTTGCTTACTCTGTGCCACTCAAACTAACACCACACACAGTGGTAGTGGTAAAGCATAGCTTTACTGAGTTTGCCCGTCATGATGCTGAGTTTATTGAGTTGAACTTACAATAGGGCTAGGCAGGGCTGAAGCCCCGGGGCCCGAGCAAGGAGGGGGCCCGTGATTGGCTGTGGAGTAGATTGACTGGCCATCGGTAGCGCTGATCGTTAAAGCCCCACCACGCCCTCCACGTATTAGCACTATTAATTAGTGGAGCTTTTCCGTAAATTCCATGCATTACCATTAGAGATCAAAATGTCACGTTTGATTTTGGTTCACCAATCAAATGCATTTATGTGAGAGAGGAGATCAAAAAAGAAAAAAAATACTTTAAAGATAAACAGCAGATAAAACATGATTTAGTTTTACTAAAGCTGATGATGAAGTGGACCGGGCACATGGAGCAGATAAAAACACAGCTTCATCGTCCCCACAGATTTTAGGTTAGTTTGATTATTAACTTGATGGATGTATATTGCTTTTTTTGTGTGTTTGAATCATAGACTGTATAAAAACATGGATGTAGTGTGTTTGACGTAACCCATAGATTCCTGAAGAGTGTTTTCGAAGTGCAAAATGAGCGGATCAGGCTGTCGCCATCTTGGTAGCGCGTCACCGCGCATCTTTCCCAGATAATCGAAAATGGGCAAAAAGGCGGGAGATGGTTGCTGAAGCCACGCCCACCTAGCGTGACAGCAGTGTCAGCAGCGGCAATCCACCTGTCACTCAAGTGGCCACTCCCTTAATTATGCAGAACTTTTAGGCTTAATATAATTTAAATGGATTAGTTATAAAAAAAAATTCACCCCCCTCACAGTTGTCATGAAGGGCAAAATTAGCTATATAGACCAAAATAATTTTTTGTATCAGGCTGTGAACATGTTTTTTTCTGCTGTAAAGTTGGACATTTTAACATGGGGAGTCTATGGGATTGACTCCCTTTTGCAGCCAGCCTCAAGTAGCCTTGACACTTTTATTTACTTGGGAGTCTATGGGAGAGTCTCAAGCTTCCCTGTTTTCATCCAAAATATCTTAAATTGTGTTCCGAAGACGAATGAAGCTTTTACAGGTTTGAAACGACATGGGTTTAAATTACAAACAACAAAAATTTCACCATTGTTTTAATCATACCTATAAAACAGTTTCAGCCTGATGCGTGCGTGCTAATAAAGTGCCTGAATTAACTTGAGTTCTTTTTCGCACCTTGTGCTTAAACGTTCAAATACACATAGTTATGTGTCAAAATTGTGAGTATCCTCGTAAACACAGTCATTTGTGTCTTAAATGAACGTTAATAGTTAAAAGATAAAACTTATAGTATAGTTATAGTATAGTGTATAGTAGTAGGCTTAGGCTATATGAGAACCTGGCATTATGATGATTTCTTGAAAGGATAGTTCACCCAAAAATTATAATACTGTCATCATTTATACTCAGCCTCAAGTTGTTCTATATCTGTATGAATTTCTTTGTTCTCCTCAACATACAAGAAGATGTCTGTCTGACCAACTGAGATTTTCAGCACACCGTGAGTGTATATAGTACTGTTTATATGAGCACTGTTTTCTGTTTGCTTTTCGGATCTAGAAATGGTGACGTCACATCAAACCTAAGTCAGATAAATAGAAATGAATACATTAGAATAAAATAGAATAGAAAAAAGTAGAATATTTATTACCACACAGACAGTGGCAAAAAAATTGAATGTGGTACACTACCATTCAAAACTTTGGGGTTGGTAAGATTTCTTTAGAAGAAGTCTCTTATGATCACCAAGGTTGCTTTTTTTAATTTAAGAATACAAATAAAAACAATAATATTGTGAGCTGTAATTAATAATAATTTAATTAATTACAGATTTGGTGCTCAAGGAACATTTCTTATTATTATCAATGTTAAAAACATTTTTTGTGGTAACTGATAAGTTTTTTAGTATTCTTTGATGACTAGAAATATAAATCTTTTGTAACATAAATGTCTTCACTGTGACTTTTGATCTGTTTAATGCATCTTTGCTGAAGAAAGGAACTAATTAAACCTTTCTGACCTCAAACTTTTCAATGGTGGAGCATTTTATACTGTACAACGCAATACAAAATACTCTGCAATTGTGACTGACCTTTATTGATCATGTGTTTCAGTATTTTGTTTGTTAGGGTGTCATGCGTCAACTACATAATGACAGTGTAAAATACACAGTTTGGGATGAGATGCTAAGCACCTTATCATGTGTCCTTTCATTAACTCTGAGAGTCTCCTTTGCTCTTTACTTTATGTAAACACATGTTGACAAAAAGAATGTCTGACTCCGTCTCTGGCAGCGTGGGACTCCTGGATAAACTCCTGGATAAAGTCTTGATTAGTTCAGTCACCTCGGTGCAGAAATCCATTTTCATACTTTATCAATGTTTTTCACAAAGATCACAGACGCAGCAGCCAATCACAATCAGCAATGAGGTCCAATGACACAAGAGCTGAAGAGGATGAGTCACTGACTGCCAACTGATATTTCATTGTGTTAGATGAAATAAAAAAAGATAAACAGCAGAAGCTACTGAGGATTCTGATGATTCTGATGGCTGCCATCATGCACTGCTGTGCAATGGATAGTAGGGTCGAGGACCTTAGCAAGCATTGTGTATTCCAAGCTACTTGTGCACTTTGAGTCTCCTAGGAATGTCTATGTTTAGTAAATGCAATCAATCAGTATTCATGCATATCCCAAAATAGTAAACAACTACTTTCACTGACCTCACTCCCGGAAATGTTGTGTTGTATATAAGATCGATGCCACACAGGCCTCCTCAGCTCATTGTGCCTCCAAACAAAGAGTGCTAGGAAAAGGAACAGGGAAACATCAGGAAATAGCTCTGTAATTAAACACACAGAAAGCACCGATACAATTACATTCATTAGAACATCAATAGTGTGTTCTTTCATCTGATGTATTAATTTCAACTGCTTTAGCATGTTATGCTTGCAATGACTCGACACTGATGTCACGCTCCTGTTCTGTATTTCATTATTAAATGGATATAAGAATTTTGAGGCTTGTACTTCTTGTTCTTTTCATGCGGCGGGATAATTCAAAGCGAACTGCGGTGACTCAGTGGTGCTGATGACAGAGAGTGTGGACCAGTTTAGGAGGCAAGGGCCTAGAAAAGAAAACGGTGCTGAGAGAGCAGGAGCGATCGCTCACAAACACAGCGCTCTGTCTCCCCCTACCGCCCACGTCACGCGACCGGTGCCACAAAAAACAAAACAAAACTGGTCACAACATTTTTGGCAATGTTGACAGATAAATAAATAAAAGTAACTGTGGGTAAATTCGTTTGCATTCACTAATCACTCTTTATATAAGATTACACCATACAGAACAATTTCACAGTATGCATAAAAAGTATATACTCCACATTAACTGAAATGTGTACAGTAGGCTGTATTTTGTGTAATGCATATCAGAGCATTTATACAAGACGGTCACTTAGCTACATCACCAGGAATATGCATGAAGCACGTGCAAAATTACTAGCAATAAAAATGGTTTGAAATGAATTATTAAAACACTTTTGTGTTTATCGCAATGTGAACGCTATGTTTGAATGTGTGTGAACAGCTCTAGCGGCTTTATTTGCGACGATTTAATAGGTTTACTTAAATTATCATGGATAAGACATTAAAAATAAAAATACCGTAAAGTACCGTGATTTTATTCAATACGTGAGCAAATCTCTTTTCTGTTGTCCTAACAATATCTCTGGCCCACACTGGATGCACATTATGGTAACTTCACTCAACATGAGTTTCGCTGAGTTTACATCCGGGACTTTTCCCTAGGCAATGGGGGCGCACTACATCCGTTCCTTAGGCAAAGTGAAATAAATTCGCCGCACCGTTACATAAACTAGTTCTCTTCTCCTAAGTGTTCTTTCGCACTCGGCAATAATTCTTTCGCCCCATTTAGCGACAATATTAGATTAATTTCCAACGTGACGAATAATGCGTTCTGTTGGACGAGTTATTTTGTGCGTTATACGGCCTGGTTTTGCTGTCCCATTATCTCTCCCCTGCGCGCATTGATACGCCGAGCGCACAAGCAGGGGGTGAATGGGATGGAAGAAGAGTTCTTGTTTTGTATATCAGTTTCTGTCTTTTTATGTATTTTTGGTTAAAAATCACGCGAACAAAGCGAAGATTCCTTCTGTTACACTGTTCAAAACTTTAAGGCGCTAAAGGGAGTAAATTCATCCGTGGGATAGTGTTTTAGTGGTGAAATGCTCGGCTGTTTGTAGCTATATATTTAAATAATTGGTGAGTGTGTGTGTAAGTGTATGAAGATCGGGGTCTGACTGCTGGAGGAGTGTGTACGAGGGTAAGTACACCTCGGTTTTTTCATCCTCATTTTGTGAACTTTTGGGAGCGGTGTCTTGGAGCTCTTTTCGCCTTCTTTCTGTGATTTTGTTAGCAGTGATTTGAGTGGATGTGAAGCGCAGAGCCAGCGCAGGGGGGTTTTGTTCATTTCTCTTTATTGTAGGAGTTGCGCGAGAGAGAGTGCGGCTGCAGTCAACGAAACGTTATAACTTACACCCGTTACACAATACCGCCTCGAACGGCACCGAAACACACTATAAACGACACTTGGTAGCAGAACTGCGCTAATATGGATGAAAATGTGATTCCAGCGCGTGCCGTAGTTTTCACACCATGCCGTGAAACAGTAATGGGATGCCATTATAAATGCACTTTGCGCTTATATTTCCATTCACAAGAGCGAGGGACGAGATCTCGAGCAATAAACCTGACAAAGTGTGTGTGTTTGTGTAGTCTTGGTGTGTTGAGCTCGTGCAGTGTTGAGCTACTAGTATTGTTAAGAGCCGCGAGGGCGACGAGACGCGTTATAATGAGAGATCTTCCCCAGTTCTTGTTCTCGGCACCACGCCTTGACATATCAGCACAAACGCGAGCTCGCTGTAATAAAGTCTCCTTGAATACATCCTCTGATAAGGTGGAGGAAAGTTGTAGGCCCGGTGTAGTGAGTTTGATGTGTGATTGTGTGAGTATATAAAGTGATGGTGCTGTTTCCGGTGTGGATGCGCTGGAACGCTAATGATGCTGATGCTGATGATGATGATGACCTTTCTCAAGCGTTCAGATGGCGACCGGGCGTCAAGAGCTCCTGTCTCACTCTCTCAGTGTGTCTCACAAGGTGGTGTCTTTTGTATTTTTTTTGTATTAGTACTGTTTTGGTTATTGGGCCTGGTAATGTATAGCCGTCAAACAGTATGGTTGTTCCTCATCACAATGACACCCTGGTTTTTTTTTTTTTTTTAGCTTGAAATCGCTACATGTGCCGCGTTATTAATGAACACAGGTTTCTCTTTTCAGTTATGTCATGTTTTATTCATGTGTTGCTATGCTCTTCCATTATCAACTATGTTGACTGTACAGCCATTTTTCTTCTCCACCTGCTTTTTCTGAGATTATTTTTTCCACCCATATTCAACCAGTAAAATACTATTTAATTGAGGTTTCTATCTGTGATGTGTAATGAATTCATTTAGTTATATTTTCCCAATGCATTATCAAATAATACAATTGCATGCTTTTTTTTTTTTTTTAATAATGCCTTTAGTTTTAGTTATATAGTTATATATACACTTTTGTATAGTGTGTAAATAACCTCGAGGTCAGTGCTGGTCTCACTGTATGCTGCCATCATGTTACTTTAACGTAAAGATGGTGAGTGATGGATGTGGTGGATGAGGTTTTTTTATACCAAGTCACTTGACCTGAGTGGTTTCAGGGCCCCCTTTTCAGTATTTTTCCGAGACATTAGGCCCACATATTCACTGCCCTCCCCCCACCTCTCAAATGTCTGTTTCCTCTAAGAAACAGAAACCATTTAAGGATTGAACTCGCAAGGTGTATTAATATACATGAAATATATGTCCATGCTCTTAGCAGTAAGGTGACTGTGTCCAATATAGTACAAACATGGAATGATTTTTTTTTCTCAGCTAAACTGATGCCTTAAATTTGTAATTAATAAAGTAAATGTTAGTTCTTAAACATGATTGTCTCAAGACCACTGGGATAGGCTTCAGCATCCATGGACAGTGGATGTTCTGAAGAGTTGTCTTATAAACAGATAGACTAATTGATGGAGTGATGCATTGCAGAGGTTACAAAGACTTCATTAAATGGAGTCCTGAATAAAAGTTGAGAAAGAGCATGTTCTTCTAAACCTGTACAACATAAGGCATCTAAGCAGACATTTACCTGACAATTTGGCGAATCCAGCATCCCTTTTTTGCCCCATCTCCATTTTGATTCTAATATTTCTGCCCTATATTAATAGAGTCCTGCAGTGATAATGTATTTTTGAAGGCCAACCCGGAAGTGAGCATCGCCCAATAGGATTTTTCCACTGGCTTTTGGAATATTGCAGAAAATAAGCTCTGTGACCAACAAAAGTTTGTCTTAGGGTGCTTTCACACTAGCACTTTTGATGGGCACCTGGGTTCGATTGACGTCAGAGTTTGGTTCGTTTGGATGATGTGAACACTGTCTTCCGAACTTGGGTGCGCACGCGCAAACTGTGCCCCGGTCCACTTAAAGGGATACTCCACCCCAAAATGAAAAATTTGTCATTAATCACTTACCCCCATAAATAACAGTGTCAATCGAACCTTTTATGGACCTTGACACTGTTATTTATTTGGCAGTCTATGGGAAAGTCTCAGGCCTCCAGGTTTTCACCCAAAATATCTTAAGTTGTGTTCCCAAGACGAACGGAGCTTTTACGGGTTTGGAACGACATGGGGGTAAGTGATTAATGACAAGAAGAATTGACAGAAGAATTTTTCAGTGGCAGTTTAACTAATAAAACCCTAATGTAAAGTGTGAACGAACAATAAAGAATCAAAACACTTTCAAACAATATCTAGGGCATGTTGTAGTCCAGCTTAAAATGTAAAGAAAGTTTGAAAATGAATAGCCTATTAAGTCTAAATATTTAAGATAAATGCAGATATATGAAATGTAAACAAAGCTTATCATTTTGAATATCAGTGACGTTGATAACATTAATCATTTTAAGCGGCTCATGTTGTTATGAAAACAGTCGCTTATTAGAATGATTGGGAAAGATCACGTAACACTTAAACAGCCTTCTGTCTGTACCGCCTTCATTCACATGCTTGTTTTCATCACTTTTGTTTTAATTCTCGGCACTGACTCGTTCGTTAAACTGAACATCCAATCAGAGCTCTCACTCTCGCCAACTGCCCCGACGTCCCTGACGCTGTTTCAACTGCCGCCGATGTGAACCTGACGAGAGCCGATGAGTGGAACACACCAAACAAACTAGCTTGACCATCGCTCGCCGTCGGCCCGATGATGGTAAACGGCCGATCGTCGGCTTGGTGTGTCCCGGGCTTCACGTGTATTTACGCTTTGGTTTGAAAGCAAACAGTGCATCGGCACAGCACGACGATGCTTTTCATACTTTCCTGTACCTTAACACTGTTATTTATTTGGCAGTCTATGGGACAGTCTCAAGCCTCCCGATTTTCATCTAAAATATCTTAAATTGTGTTCCGAAGACGAACTGAGCTTTTATGGGTTTGAAATGACATGGGGGTAAGTGATTAATGACAAAATTTTCATTTTGCGGTGGAGTAACCCTTTAACTAATGAGGTCTTATTGTAAAGTAATACCTATGGGTCTTTATAGGTCTTTTGCACTTGATATATTTTTCTTGTATTGCTTTATTGTATTTAAATATTCATTTATTTTTGTTATAAGAAAAAAGTTATTAAACCTGTTATACTTTATTATGACCACTTTTTAAAACTAAATTTCAATATCGTGATAATACCGTATACTGTGATAAAAGCATTAGCAATTAATCGCAACATGAAATTTGATACCGGCATGTCCCTATTCCTTTCATGAGTTCACATGTTGATATAATCCTTTATGATGATAAAGGTGAACAGACTGCTTTAAAGCGTCATATGATGCGATTTAAATTTTTCCTTTCTCTTTGGAGTGTTACAAGCTCTTGGAGCATAAAGAAGATCTGTAAAGTTGTAAAGACTAACGTCTCAAACCCAAAGAGATATTCTTTATAAAAGTTAAGTCAACCACGCCTACCTAAAACGCCTCGTTCTAACACGCCCCCACATGTCTACGTCACGATGTGGGAAGATTTGCATAATGCCGATCAAATGTTCACGCAAAGAAATAAGGCATAACTTTTATTCTCGCTCTTGCCGCAGCCACCATGTCACTGTGTGTTTCTTTGTGAAAGCGAAAGTATTTTGTTTGGCACTGTTCTGGAACATTCCAACTCAAATATTTAGATGTCTGCAGAACATTTTACGGAGGATGAGGACTGTTTCCTGGGAGAGTAGCCTTTAATGCCAGTGTCTGTTTCTATAAAGTGGAGCAATTCCAACTTTGCAAGGACAGTCTGTCGCTTCTGACTCACAGTTTGTAAGTACGTTTTCATGTTTATAGAATTTGCCACTGATGAAGCGAGATTTGAGCAGTGTAGAGTAGCGCTTGTTGTTTGTCATTTTTCCGATCACAAATGCAGACTTGGTTTTATGTTTATGCGGCGTGATATTTAACACAACGTGTAAAAATACAGTATTGTTCTTTTTAGCAACATCATATGACTCCTTTCATTTTTATTCTGGAATACATAAATAATACATGTTAATAGAGTACTGCAGGGATGATGTATTTTTGTAGACCAAAACCCGGAAACAAGTCAGCATTTTTTCCTTAAGTACACTCTCAGAAATAAAGGTACAGAAAAGTCAAAAAAAAGGTACAAATGCTCGTCGCTGGGGCAGTACCCCCAAGGGGAACAAACTTGTACCACATTAATGGGTACAAAGAAGTACCCCTACAGTTTGTGCCTTTTAGGTACAAATATGTACCTTTGAGGGTACAAATGGCTCATCGCTGGGGTGGTACCCCCAAGGTACAGCAATGGTACCCTTACCATAGGTACAGAGTTGTACCCTTTTATAATGTACCTTTTGAGAGACAATTTGGTACCTTAGCAATACATTTGTACCTTAATCCACTGGTACAAAAATGTACCCCATTAGATGGTACTAATTTGTTCTTGTTAGGGGTACCACCCCCAGCGACGATGCCATTCTACCTATAAAGTGGCAAAAAAGTCCTTGATAAATAGAAAAGAATGAGAGCAAAAGAAAGCAATGTTTTGTTTCCCACAATCAATGATTTAAAAGAAGTTAAACTGTACAAATTAAAATACTGGAAAGAGAATAACGACCGCACACACCACAATCTTCGTTTGCAATAAACTTTAATAAACAAAGTTTTTCACATTTAAAACAACTTTAACAGAGAATCACTTTATGAATGCATTACTTACTGCAGTGTAAGAACATAACATAGCATCATGCTTTATATTGACTAAAAGCTATTGTGAGTGTTCATTGTATGCTTAAAGGATTAGTTCACCCCCAAAATGAAAATTTCCTAATAATTTACTCAACCAATGCTATACAAGATATCCATGTCTTTCTTTCCTCAGTGGGAGAGAAATTATGTTTTTTGAGGAAAAAATTTCTGGATTTTTCTTCTAACAATGGAGTTCATTGGTTACCATCGTTTTTAAGTCCAAATCAATGCAGTTTCAAAAGTCTTTGAAGTGTTTAAACGGGCTGTACGCGATCACAGCTGAAGAAGGTTTTTATCTAGCGAAATGATAGGTCGTTTTAAAAAAAAATTATAATTTATACTTTTTACCTTCAATAGTTCAGATTGAGCTGATCAACAAATGGACAGGGAACTACGTCATCACGTTGAAAGGTCACGCCAGCACCAGCAGAAGTACCACCTCACTGTTTACAACGTGACCGTACGTAGGAGAATAGTTCAAATAGTATTGTTTGCCATATACATATATATATATATATATATATATATATATATATACACTATTCATATTCACTGAATACTATATGAATAACATTCTGATGAATATGAATAGTAGTTTAAATAGTATTGCCGGCGCCGGTGTGACCTTTCAACGTGATGACATAGTTCCCTGTCCGTTTGTTGATCAGCTCAATCCAAACTATTGAAGCATTGATTTAGACTTAAAAACAATTTTTTTTGAAAATGACCCACCGTTTCGCTAGATGACAACCTCTTCTTCAGATGTGATCGCGTACAGTCCGTTTAAACACTTCAAAGACTTTTGAAACTGCATTGATTTAGACTTAAAAACAATGGTAACCAATGAACTCCATTGTTAGAAGAAAAATCCAGAAATTTTTTCCTCAAAAAACATAATTTCTCTCCCACTGAGGAAAGAAAGTCATGGATATCTTGGATGGCATTTTCGCAATACATCGCAGGAGGAAGGTCAGAGTGTTCGTGTTTTTGGGTTGGTATTCAAGATTGAAAACAAAATATGAATAAAACGAGAAGATCATGGCTTCCTCTACCTTCATGCCTTCACACACCTCGACCCTGTCTACCTTCAGGGAACAGGAGCTTCATCCCTCAAATGTGGACTTCCAGTCTTCTTGGGTCACCTGGACAATTGGGTATGGTGTGTTGTGTTCACCCTGAAGAATACAGCAAAGTAGACATGGGGCAAACATGTGAATGTTCACAGTGCATTTTATGCAAACAACTCTAATCGTAGCTGTAACTCTATATTTACAGTAGGCATAATTGTCATTGCGTATGTATATGCAGCATGAGTCAAATACAATCTTCTGTTCGTGAACAGTTGTATTTCATTCATTAATCTGACTATACATCCGTACATTTAATTGCCATTTGCTCGTGTGATAGTAATATGCATCTTAGTATTATTTTAAGTAATAACTGATTCTATAAACAACTATAAAAGATACATTTCGGCTTTCTCTGGCTCCCTGCACAGGATGTAATTCGAAACCGGAAGTGTCTAACCGCACACTCGCTGGTCCAAAATCCAAAATGGCGGCCACGTGCAACTAGTCTATTCTAACCATAGACAGTAAAAGAAATGGACACAGCGACCCCGTTGGATTCAACGGAGACAAGTGAAGTCAATTAGAAGCTCACATTTTATGGACTCTCTATGGTCTTCTCCCTTGACTTCATGCCTCCACGTCCCCCCCGATAGCCTCATAGACAGTAAAAGATTGCCTGCGAGCTTCTCCTCCTGCCTATACAGTAATTTCTCTACTGTGCGACAGAGAGTCGCAGGTTATGACGCAATCGTTAGCCTATTTTTACAAAAACTGCTTCTACGGGGCCATAACGTAAGATACAAGGTAATAGGGCCTATTATACATTTTCGTGTTTCTTTAGAAATAATTAATGGACAAATGG
Source organism: Cyprinus carpio (assembly GCF_018340385.1). Classification (NCBI taxonomy): domain Eukaryota; kingdom Metazoa; phylum Chordata; class Actinopteri; order Cypriniformes; family Cyprinidae; genus Cyprinus; species Cyprinus carpio. The sequence goes on along the minus strand of NC_056578.1, from coordinate 22,796,950 downwards.
AGTCTTTAAACGCCTCTGATGTAAAGTTATTCGCTGTCAAAGTGATGCCAAAATGAATGGGAGTCAATGGAATGCTAACAGCAGGTGGGGGTCCGCTAGCCAATGGCGGCGCCCAGGGATGCTTAAATAAAATATGAAACCCTGCCCCCCTGATTCTAACGTACACAACATAGCCGCCATCTTCTAACGTTAAACTGTGCTCCACGTGCACAAATGGAATCGAACATCATCCAACATCTTCAACTTATAAATATACAATACCCATACACTAAACACTTATATAATTGATTATCTACATAGCAGCAGCAGCAGCACTATTTGGGCATCAACTTAACTTTAACTCAACTTTTCAGTTGAGTACGTTGGCTGTTTGAGGAACTCAAGCTAGCTAACGATAGCTGTAGCCAACTCTAAGCTAGCTGGCAAACGTTAGCTAAGGTTATGCTTTTTTCTTTATAATCTTTACAACTAGCTACATATAACGAACGTTAGTGGCAACTTACAAATAAGTCCCGATATAATGTTAGTTCGATCTAACTGTCGCTAACATGCAGCCAACTTTAATCAGCCGCAAGTGTCACTTAAATGTAACTTTACGTTAGCTAACGACAGTATTACTCACCTCTGAATTTCTGTGCTTCAGCTTCTGTCATAGTTACACCACCTTCTGTCATGTTTGGATCAGCTCATCTGAGGATAAAGTTATTGAGCTGTCAAGCGTCCTGCAGGCTCCAGCGACCGCCGTGCCGAGTGAAATAAAGAGGCGTGACCACTGACCTAGAACACGAATAACGGCGCGAAAACACAGCCAGTCATAATATCAGACAGACCAACAACAGGATAATTTAACAATTTTCGCCATCTTATTCATCACTAAATTCACTTTTGAGAACGTTTTAGGCGAGAAAAGAACTGTTTAGATTTCGAATATAGGCAGTCTTGTGAAAATTGATGCCGAATTGACAATTTGCTTCAAAGTTTTCGGAGTTGAGAAGCTCCATGAAGTGAGGCGAAAGCCAGCAGGCGCCTGCCCCAGCCGCTAGCTCGTCGCTCGGCCAGTCCTGCTCAGAGACCCCGCTGTGAGCTGGAGGTCTCTCAGACCGGTCTCGTACATTAGAGGCTTTTATTTCGCCGTTGACGATTCGTTTGTTTACATGCTGTTCATGTAAACACTCAAATTCCATTCAAGCCATTGATGTACATCCAAGTTCACTCGACTACATACTCATGACGTCACATACATACTCACTATCAGTGAAACAGTACGAAATAAACTCAGAACACAGAATTAATGAATAAAGGAAGACATAAAACATGCAGAATAACACTATACTCGGTGCTTTATCTCCGCATCTCTGCATAATTTGCGGCGCGCGCGCGCTAATCACACCACATTTGCTAACAACGTGCGCAGCACAGATCGTTAACACTGTAAACAGTTTACAGTCTCGTATAGGAAACAATACAGTTAACAGTCCTTCTTATGAAGATCTAAAACAATGATGGTGTGCATTTTATACATTCGTTACCTGTAAAGGATGATATTAATCAACAAGTTTAAGCGATGCGATCATCAGCGTTGCTTTATCTTGAATGAAACGTATCGGAGAACTCCTTCTCTAAATGCGCGCAATGCCGCGCCCACGCCCGCACAACCAAGCACACATCCATCTTAACTATAATAATATATATTGAATTAATTTGAACCAATAGTGCTTATTATAGAACCCAAAATATATGCAACAATTATTTAAATGAAAACAATAATGATAATAATTATAAAAATCGAGTATAAATCTGTAAATAATCCCTTAGCAGAAACAAATGAAAATACTTACGAAAACTGATAGTGATAATAATTATGCACTTATCACAGAGGATTAGTTCAGCATACCACATTTACAAATTATGACAAAGGCTCTATCAGTCTTAGAAAAGGCACGCATAAGTAGCTGCTACACCAGAGGATTGTGTACCCTATAACTTGAAAAGTACTTCTTAGTACCCCACAGGAAGTGTACCCTTTGACTTGAATAAGGTACTTTTTTGTACCCTACAGGATGTGTACCCAAAAGGTACTTCTAAGTACCCAATGGGAATACGATAGGACCTTTAATGGTACATTTGTGAATGTTGTACCTTAACTATTACTTTATATGACAATGTACCTTTTCAAAGGGTACATATATGTACCTTTCTCCATGGATATTTCATTGTGTACCCCTTTTCTTTGGAAAGGTACTTTTTGGTACTCAGTTGGATACATGTTTGTTCCTTTGCTGGAACATTTGTGAAATTTGTACCTTAAAGTACTTAATTGTACCCTCACTGTACCTTTATTTCTGAGAGTGTAAGGTCTACTGTTGACACAAGCTCAAGATATTTTCCTGTTTAATTCTATGACAAAATACAACAGTAACACCCCTTCATAATGTTTTAAACCTTGTACTTGTCTTGAAAAAGTATAAGGTGGTTGCTAAATACGACTACAGACAGAGGTTGTTGGGGATATTAAATGCCATCACATCGAACGGATAAACTCATCTATTCATTAGTCCATTTTCACAGCCTCAATTTGTTTATAATCACACTTTTGCAAACTACTCTAACTCAGACTTTTCACGTTGCTCTTTGTATGGTTGTAAAATATATTCATTTATATATTTATTAATATACTATAAATTAAAATACATTTCTTTTAAATATATAGCACAGTAATGAGGCCGTAACATATGATAGATAAGACAACAAGAAAGGCTATTAAATGTGCAGTTTGTAGATCTTAGCGGCATCTAGCGGTGAGGTTGTGGACTGCAACCAACGGCTCAGTCCCCCGCTCACCCCTCCATTTAGAGAAGTTACGACACAGGTAAAGATGTCGTCGGTAAAGGAATTATATTTAGTTAATTATTCAATAAATCAATGTTATTGCGAATGTTAATTAGAGCTGCAAGATTCTGGATAAATTGAGAATCACATTTTTTTGGGTCTCAAATAGAGATCACGATTCTCCCACGATTCTGAACTAAATAAAATAATGTGTGACAAAATATTGCTGCAGTCTATTTAAAAGTGTCTAATTAATTTGAATGAATTATTAAACATTTTAATATACACTACCAGTCCAAAAGTTTTTGAACAGTAAGTATTTTTATGTTTTTTTTAATTACATAAAAATCAGCATATCAGAATGATTTCTGAAGGATCATGTGACACTGAAGACTGGAGTAATGATGCTAAAAATTCAACTTTGCATCACACAGGAATAAATTACATTTTAAAATACATTCAAGTAGAAAACAGTTATTTTAAATTGTAAAAATATTTAAAAATGTTACTGTTTTTGCTGTACTTTGGATCAAATAAATGCAGGCTTGGTGAGCAGAAGAGACTTCTTTAAAAAAACATTACACATCTTACGGTTCAAAAACTTTTGACTGGTAGTATATATATAATATATTCAATACCTCAATTTTTAATATTAAAATTATGAAAAAGTTGTTTGAATCAATGATTCAATGACTTATAAACCTACTTCACTTGTTTCATTACTGGAGGAATTAGCGTTTTTGAACGATTCTCTTGAATGAATAATTCATTCATTGACAAATACATTTTTATGTCACACAATGCAATCGACACAAACTTTATTTGAAGCCAGTTACTTTCAAAAAGGGATCTGCTCTATTTTGATCGCTGTCATATAGACATCAATGTTTATATCTGAACTATAAACTTTATCCCAGTATTTCTGTGATAATATAACTGACTGCAAGACAGAAATAATACTGTGTAGCTGAAAAGACAGTTTGTGAAGATGTTTCTTAACCAAACATGGTAACTGCTCTCTCTGTGTCAGTGGCAGTGCGAACACAGATCTGAATGACCCAGTAAGACTAGAGGTTTAATAGACTCGGGGAATCGTTGTCATTTAGAAATGAGATCGAGAGGGTGTCTGAATTGAGATTGCAATCTTTTAACGATTAATCGTGCAGCTCTAATGTTAATGTACATGTTCATCACTGTGTCAGTGTTTTATTCGCAAGAACAACAAAGTGATGAAACGCGCTCTGTAGAGCAGTATGTCCGTTTAGGGCTACTGTACAAACATGGTGGTGACTTACATGTAAGGGGACCCGCGGTGTATGTAGATAGATATTGGAGTGCCCTACTCACTCACTTTTACGGGTTTGAAACAACACGGGGGGGGGGGGGGGGGGGGGGGGGGGGGGGGGCTGGGTAAGTGAACATTAACAACAAAATTTTTAACTCTATTGGTTAGTAAGACTGCCACTCAAGGCTGGCAGTCATGCATATGCTCTGGAACAGAGTAATATCGCGTCCACATCACAGGCTTTTGCGATTAGCAAATCACAACGTCTCAAATCGCGATTCCGGTCGTAGATGCCGGGCCGGGTTTCCTGAACTGCCTGTTCTGCCATGGCACCCGGAACAGCCTGATCCGCCATGGGTCCCCGATCCGGTACCGCCCTGGAGGCCTTCTGTCCCATGTAAGCCTGTCCCTATAGGCCTCCAGAGCACCCCCACCCCTCCCGTTGGAAGATATGTGGCGCATGGATGCGCCTTCCAGGAGGGGGAGGTAATGTCAGACCTGTGTTCATGTTTTATCGTTGTTTAGCTCCCTATGCCCTAGTTTCTCCCTCGTGTTTCATTGGTTCTTCCTGTTCCTGCTCCTAGTGTATTTCATTTGTCTCAGGTGTGTCTCGTTATCCCCTTGTTTAGTTGTGTATTTGAAGAGTGTTCTGTTCCTGGTTTCGTCTTTCGGTATCTTGCCTCATGCCCTGTTTCAGATTGTATTTCCTTTGGTTGTTAAAGACTGTTTACTTTGAGTTTATTCCTGCGTCTCATCGTTTCCTCGCTCCCCACTCCTCAGAAGTGTGACAGTCATATGTTCCTTTTCTCTAAGGAGTAGATCTGAACTACTTGTGCTTCAGCATGTTTACTGAGCCAACAGGTGAGGGTTTGGTATGCCAGTCTGATCAGGCAGGTGTAGTGTGTTTGTGTGAGTGTGATGATCTCTTTGGCTGTTTGCCCTCACTGAATACAGAAGTCCCAGAAAATTGCCCTTTTTCTCTGCTGCGGGCAATTATAATGCAGGATTTGTTGTTTTTAATAGGCTAAAGTTAATCTGCTTCCTGTGGGTTTGTAAATATATATTTTTTTATATTCCTTTGGTTAAATACTTTCCTGAGGCAGATACATCACAGTGACTGGTGCAACTACAGATAGAGCATGCCACTCTGTAGATGAGTGAGAAGCTCTTAGTGTGTGGAGTGCCCATCTGGTAGTCTCTGCTTTCATTCCGATGAGAAGAGAGTGATTATCTGTGGCAGAGACAGAGACTGATTCTGTGACACAAGTACAGAGAACAAAAAATAACAGCTTAAACAAACTAGAGAAAGCAGGGACTGAATTTGACATCATTTTATACAACTCCAAAGACATATAAGACAGAGACGGTCCATTTGTGGGGGAATTCACAATGTATAATGCCTGGCTATATTCCCGCCTTACCATTTTTGATGGAGGCATTGCAACTCTCAACATGGTGGCTATTAAATAATTGCTAATTGCTGTTTGTTTAGTACAGAATGTGCTTGTTATGGGCCCAGACAGGTCTAAAAAATACCCTTTTGTGTGAGTTGACCTTAATGAGCACAATTTATGATTTATTTTCCTGATTTGAATTATGTCATTGAAATATAGATTTCGGTCTTTCCAAATACAAGGGAAAAGAGCTGGAAATAGCTGTTAAGGGGTCAATATGGCCACCAAGTGAACTGACTTGTCTGCAATGTGTCTCTGTAAATATGCAGTTCCAGGACATTGTACTAGCTACTTAGCAATTTGTAGTTCATCCATTCCAGGAACCTTATTAGATAGAAATAGTTCACCCAAAAATGTAAACTCTGTACAAAAAAAAAAAAAAAACTGTCTGAAAAAGTCACACAGGTTTGGAACAACATGAAGGTAGTGATGACAGAATTTAATTTTTGGGGCTGAACTGTCCCTTCAGCAAATAAAGAAGCATTGTTTTCTTTTTCCAGTAAGCCTCCAGTTTCTGTTTCCTCTAAATTTGAGATTGAATCAGCAACCTTTGCATGCAGCCCAAATCTTTTTTCAACAAAGCTTCCACTTTCTTCTATATTGTTCTGATGTCGATTTGTCACTCACGAGAGCGCTGCTGTGTGTAACTGTGTGTGCTCCTTACCATCCTCTCTTGTCTCTTCCAGCTCCACCCCCCACTCTGCCAGTTGGATGGTGTTCAAGACGGCAGACGTTGGGAAGGTATAGGATAAACCATTGTCCTAAGGGGGGTGCACACATTCTGACACAACTGTGATGGTCAACTTTATGGCGTTTCATTGGCTAGCTAATTAATTTAAATGTTTTTCTGGACTACACAGTGTAATTATTAATCAAAACAGTGGCATAGAAACAGTTCTGAATAGGTTTTTTACAAAAGACTCTGAGGCTGAGAGGGATGGAAATTGTTAATGCATGCATCAGCATCATTTCCCCCCAAAGAAGAGTGACAGAGGGAAAAGAACAGGAATGTGTATGTGCAGAAGAGTGCTGTTCAGTTTGATCCATGGTGTTGAGGCAGGATTTGATGAGAGTAGTTCTGATTGAATCAGTACACAGAGATATATTGTTACCCACACTGAGCAGATTTACGCACACTTGCACTAGAACACTAACAGATCTGTCATGGCATAGTCATGCACACTGTGAGACCTCAAAAAGCTTTTTTATTCGCAGTCATTCAATAACATCACAATTAATGAAAGAATATCTGCTCTCTTCCTCTTATTCTCCAGGCAGCTGTGTTGGGTTTTGGGAAGAAGAGATCGATGATGGAACTGCAGAATTTACAGGAAGCACTCAAAGTGGAAATCCAGATCCATCAGGTATCCCCACAGCCCTCCGCTCACACCAAATGGATGGAGTGTGTAATTGTTGCAGCTGTAGTGCCCTCTTTGTCCTCTAGAGGTCACTGCATCGGCATGTTTTTTCTACTCATGACAATGCTAAAACTTTCTCTCTCTTTCTTGCAGAAACTCGTGAGCCAGATGAAGCAAGATCCACAGGTGCGTCTCCCTCACTGAACATTTCTGTTACTGTTTGATCGATACGCTCTCATATACCGGCCGCTGGACTAGTGTATCAGGGAGGAGTGTGTGTGTTCTTTGTACAGAATGCAGATCTGAAGCTGCAGCTCCGTGACCTGCAGGCCAAGATCACATCGCTGAGTGAGCGGCAGGTGAGAGCTGCTCTCTGAGAGAACCCCTGCTGCCGTATCAGTGTTCTCTACGAGCTACACGTGTGTCTTGATCAGTTCAATTACTTGGGGTCTGAAAGTCTTTATCTTCTCGTGTGTCTCAAGAAAACGAGGCGATCTTGTTAGGTTATGCATCATGGCGTTGTTTTGTGTTGTATTGTGCTGACCATTTGTGGTGTGATTTGTGCGCTGTTGTTTTGTGTTGCCAAATGAACAATTTGCCAACACACACACGCTCAAATCTATTCTCCCCCCTTTCATTTGACATTTCAATAACTGATGATTAATGTCTGGGGATGATTACATGGCGTACTGTCCTTCGCTTGAGCTTACTGTACAGAACCCAAAGTTCTGTGGAGGAGATGGAGAAAAGATGCGTTGTAGACTGCAGGCAGCGGAAACCATTTTAATTAGTATCTCAAAAGCTTTTTAAAGTAACAGAACAGAGAAGCTACAATCAGCAGGAGAAAAACACACACCTGAGGTCATTCTGCAGAGAAACACAAGGTCAGTCCTATAATCGCTGTGACGTCTTAAAGCTTCAGCATTCAGAAATGTACCAGCATGCAGCGCTATTTTAACAAAGTGCGCTGCCTTCCTCGCTCGCACACATACTGTGTCCGGTGGAGTTCACTCAGATCTAGGAGCGTGTGAGTTTAACAGATGGTGGAGGGGTTGTGTTCATATTCATTAATGTAACTGTCACTCTGTCTTCACTGGTTACAGAATCAGCTCACACTCAGCTGAACACAAACAAGGAAGCTGCATTGAGTAAAGCCAGGCACTCTTACAGCCATCTGAAACTTTTGATATCTCCCTCCTTCTGTCCTCTCTTGGACGTGTTATGGATCCATACTTTTTTAATGTTGCTTTGCGTACACATGTTCATGTGTATGTATGTATGTGCAAGTTTTTTGAAGCCTGTAATGGCTTCAAATAAATTGCATTTGAGGTACGTGAGGAATGATCGTGTCCACCATTTAGAATCACATTCTTTTTTCTCAGTAGAGGTTCTTATTTGCACAGTTATAAGGGAGCTCAATAAGTGTGCAAGTATGCAAATTGTTTATTTTTCATTCCTCTACACCCAAACTTCATTTCTGTCCTGTTCATCTTAAGATGATTGTTAATTTGTAAAGAACCTACTACACGTCACTAAAGCATGTCTGTTTTAAAAAAGTTTTTCATAACTGTTTTGATAACTTATTATGCAAATGTTTGTGCTCAGTTTGTTGTTGTAAATGCTAAAGTTCTAGTTCTTATTATGTGGGAACCCTTCTAAAAAGATTTGATGGTATTATAAATAAGAACAGATGAACATTTGAACCTTTAAAGGTGAATTTCTGTGCTACTAGCAGCACTAAATAGAATTGTGTAATTAATGGTGTTTCCTAACAAGTTTCCCAAACACTTGTCCATCTGCCATTGTTCAGACTCTTAAAGGGAAAGTCCACCCAAAAATAAAAATTCATAAAAATATTTGAGCAGAACACAAAGTAAGATATTTTGGAAGAATGCTTCAACTGTTTTCGTTCACACATATAGATTACAATAGTTAATAGATACATATAGACAAAAAACACTGAAACAATCCTAAAAAGATCTGATAATAATACCTTAATAATAGAATAGAGGGGCAAAGTTTTAGACACAGGTTTCACATTACTTCAATATATCTTTACTTAATTACTGAGGTTACACTTGATTTGAAGAAGCAAACGTAGTGACATTGCTTTCAGTTGTATGCCGGACATAGTTCATAGTCACAGCTGATGCTAATGGTAATATATTACTGCTAAATGTTCCTGTTATGCCATTATCTTTCTCTTTTTTTTTGACACTTTTAAGATGTTTTTGAAAGCAGAATACTGTTGGCCCCCTGCCTGAGACAGAAAGAGACAAAGACAGAGTGATGTTCAGCTGTAGGGACTCCATGTTCCCTCTTGCTGTCAGTGCAAATGAGGCCAAATCCAACATCATAAACTCTCTTATCAACAGCAGGCAGAAGGAGAGGGTGTGAGTGAGGGAGATTTCATTGCAGGTTTAAGTGACAGAACACACAAAAAATGAACATGCACTTGTTCTCTCTTTCTCCCTCAGAAAAAGGTGGTGGAGCAGTTAAGGAGGGATCTACTGGTGAAACAGGAAGATATGAAGCTGCAGACACTACAAGCCGATGGGCAAACATCTACCTTGCTCATCACACAGACACAGACGCCTCTGCCTGCTGCCAGCCTCACTACTCCACAGGTACACACACAGCACACAAGAAGCAACACAGTAGGACTCCATACAGGACCTCTCTAAAGACAATGCCTTGTCTTTGCTGAACATTTAAAGTTTTGGTTCACACAAAACTAAAATCAGCTTGTTTGCAGTCACGTGATTCTGATGGGGAATTCAGATGGAGGGCAGGAAGTGAAAAGCAGAATGGATGTGCTGGAGGAAAGTCCGTACTGTACTGGTTTAGACACTATTACAAGAGAAAGGTATAAACAGAAAAACACAACTTATGTTGGACATGATCCTGAATTTAAATAATTGCCTGTTATCGAGGCTGTAGATATAAGCAACTAATCCTGATTGCAAACAAGCTATTTCGACAAACATGTATGTGGCCATTGGTCTGGTTAGCAGCACGAAAACCAAAACTTTTATTCAAATTCTGAATTTATTATATGTAGCTTAAAAAGCAAGCAGATAGCACTTCTATATAATCACTAAAAAGCTGTCACTCACTTGTCACTTCAGTTTATTGCAATCTCACAATGTTCTGTTATAATCAACAGAGCTCTCTAAAGTGCACAATGAATCTCTTATTTACATCGTGTCTATGTGGCATTTAGCAGTGAGTGAATTCTGACTGTTTCACGCTGAATGCGTGAGAGTTGGCTGTATTACTTTGTATAGTTTTAATATCTTAACCATTTGCACAAATGAGCATCTTCCGACTCCTCCCGACCGCAGAAGCAGGTTTACAAGCCAATTTTTGCTGCGTTTTTCAGTCAATTTCTTGCTTTTATCCTACTTAACAACACCTTTTGGTACACTATAAAAGCTCCTTGTGGTTTTTCGGTTTGATCAATTTGAGCAACCATAAACGACGCAAGGCACACGCAGTTTGGGTTTGTGATGGTGCTTCCTGTGTAGAAAATCACTTCCTGTCCTCCATCTGCACAAGAACGCAGTGACGTCAAGCTATTCTGTCATTATTTACTCGTTTTCATGTTGTTCCAAACCCATTTTTCTTTCTGGGATCACAAAAGGAATGAAGACCTGGGCTGTCAAGCTCCAAAATGACAAACACACACTAAAAATCTTATAAAAATGGTCCATAGAAATATTGTTATGAGAAGTTTTGGAATATTGTTTTGGTTATGCTTTTCCATGCAGTTAGGCTAAGCACTGAGGCTTTCAAGCTTCAAACAGGGGCACCATAAAAGTGGTCCATATGACTCCTGAAGCCATATTATAGCTTTGTGTGAAGAATGGGCTTAAAGTTTAATTTTGTTATCCACTTGAGATCTGCCCTAACTCTCTTTGGCATATTCATGAAAGTCAATGAGAAGTAGTTTCTTAAATTGGTTGTTTTGAGTCAGTGGTCTGAATTATTCATTTATGAATCAAACTGATTTTGTGAGACTTCGTTAACTCCATTTACACACATCCAAGTAATCACATTGATTGAGCCTAACTGAACTGAAAAACCTTTATGTAAACACCTCAATCGATCCAAATTAACTAAATCCAAGTGAAATTGGAGTGGTATAGACCTGAAATAATTCAATCAATTGTCAAACTGATTCAAAGATATCATCAAAAATACTTTGTGCACACGCACAGTTTACATCTTAGGGATGTGTATATGCTTATCTACATCTTAAGAACTGGTCACTAGAGGAGACTGAATATTTACGTATTTAAGTATTCAGACATATGTCCACTTTCTTTATAGATATGTCATTAAGTCAAAAATGGTAGTTATACTCATGGTAGCTTCAGTGACATTTTCTCAGTGGATTTTTTTTTTTTTTTTCATTATATGAAGAGTGGCCAGAAAAATCTGCAGAGCATAAGTTCAGTAAGAAGACCTAACCTATAAAAGAAAAAAGAAACATGTTTACAACAGTGTATGTGTTTGTGGCCCTGTAGAGCTCTGTGGCCCCTGTCATTGCTTCAAAGACTCTACCTCTGGTGCTGAGAGCTGCCACACCCACCTCACCTATCATCATGACACCAGCACCTACTATCACCGTGGTCACAACCCTTGGCAACACACTCCTGGCAAGCCCTCCTAGCGCAGATCCTCTAAAGTCCCCAGTAAACTTCCAACCGGTCATCCAAACAACCAATCAGGGAGCAGAGCCAGTGCGACTCATACCCAATAGCACTGTTGTTGTAAGTATTACTCGAGCTGTTTTGGCCAAGAAGAGTTTTCTTATTCCCACTTGTTTTGCAAACTGCATGTGAATTGGGAGGCAATTTCAGGCTGTCGGTTTTAATATAGATCCCAAGAGCTCAGGGCTGGTTCTTTTAGATTTTAGACACAATTATTCCATTGCATCTGCCTCTGTTTGTGGCTTAAATAGCTAAAGGTGTTTGTTGTAGGATGAATGTTGGACAGGTTAGTGGGTGTCTAAATGGGCGGTCTTGTCACAGGTGCAAGCTGCCTCCCAACTAATCAAAGTTCCTCAGTTTGTTCCTCCAGCCAGACAGACAACTCGGCCAGCCACTCTACCGCAGGTTTGTTTCCATAGAAACCCTTCACACCCTGCTGCCTGGCTGGACTAGTGAAAACCCCTCACTGCTGAGTGTTAGTGTGCATCTATGTGTCTTGGTTCTTTTTTTTTTCAGCTGCAGGTGTTACTTTTCTGTGTGATATTTTCTTAATGCTCCACCTTGTTTTCTTGCTCTAGATTTAATTTCTTTGTGCTTACATAGTGGTGACGTTTGCAATCCCTGCTTTGGCTGTTGCTTTTGACCCCACAGTAAATTAAACCTTAACCCTGATCTCTCTCCAGCAGTATTCTGTGCTGTTGTATTCTTTGTTGTATATGTTGTGTGTTTGTGTGTGTGTGTGTGTGTGTGTGTGTGTGTGCGCACATATATGCTAGGGTTGGTTGATATAATTTTACATTTATATTTATGCATTTAGCAGACACTTTTATCCAAAGCGACAGTGCATTCAGGCTATACATATTTTTTTTTACCTAACAAATCATGCATCACATAGTAATTTTCTATTACATGGCAGTATATAAGTTTGTGGTTGACAAGATATTTTAAAAATGTTTTTTTTTTTTTTAAAAGAAGTCCCTTATGCCTACCAAGGATGCATTTATTTGATCAAAAATAAAAACAAAACTGTTTTCTAAATATTAAAATGTATTTTATTGTTTCAGTGGCAAAGCTGAATTTTTAGCAGTCGTTACTCCAGTCTTCAGTGTCACATTATCCCATTTTATTTATTTTATAAATAGTTTAAAAGAACAGCACTTATTTAAAATGAGAATCATTTTAACATTATAAATATCTTTAAAAGTTTTTTTTTTTTTATCTTATTGACCTCAAACTTTAGATAGTGTATATTACATAAAAATCATAGTCACATAGTCATTTATATAATATCATTTAAGTTGGAAATTTATTGAAAAGTGGTTCATATATTAAACGATGCAAAGTTTTTTTTAATATAACCGAGTAAATTACATACTTTACAAATAAAAGGTACTTCATCTCGTTAATTTTTTTTTTCTCTTTTTATTCAGAAGTCGATAGATGCAAACTAAAAGATAAGGTTATTCATAACAAATAATTAAGCATTTTATTGAAATTAATTATAATATAAAATAATAGTCAATACATAGACAACTTTCAGTTATATTGGAGTGGAGCTGGTGTTAGAGGTATTGTGGCGTGGTAATGTAGGGAACGTCTTTCTGTAAGACAAATCTAGATGTGAAAGAGCTGCTGTGTTAAACTGCTGAGTTAAGCATCACTTTTCTGATACCTCAGTCATTTTTTCACTGCTTAGGTCCACCTTTTATTTTCTCCAGTCATTCCGCAAATAATTCTTCTTTTTTTCCTGTGTGTATGTGAGCGCAGGTCAGGCCAAAACCTCCAGCGTCTTTGTCTCCAGCCGCTGGTCAGGTTTCTGTGCACACCTTACAGTCACCGGTGTTACTGAGCACTGCCCTCCCTTCCTCTGGTCACGTCCAGCAGATGCGTATCCTCAATGGCCTGCCCTGCCACAACAGCTCTAACAACACAAGCATCCCAATCTCCCCATCTACACAAACGCAGCCATCTGCGCAGAGACACACGCAGCACTTACCTCACAACAGCCCAAGCTCTGACAACACGGTGAGGAAAATTCACAAGTGTATTTAGGTTTACTTTAAAACATTCATTAGCTCATAAAACATTTAAGGAAAGTTGGTTCACTTAGCAGCAACCTTTGTCCATCCTCTAATATTGGCTTATTTTTTATTTTATTTTTTTTTACAAGAATAGTTTAATTCAGCAAGGACACATTAAATTAAAATATGGCAGTAAAGACAAACTATTTCTATTTCAAATAAATGCTTTTCTTTTGTACTTTCTATTCATCAACTAATTCTGAAACAAAAAAAGTATCATGGTTTCCACAAAAATATTAAGCAGCACAACTGTTTTCATTGATTTTGATAAATGATAATAAGAAATGTTTCTTGTGCACCAAATCAGAATATTAGACTGATTTCTAAGTGTCATGTGACACTGAAGATTATAATTGCCATCACAGTAATACATGACATTTTAAGATATATTCTAATAGAAAAAAAGAGGTTTTAAATAGTTGTAATATTTCACAATAATACACTTTTTATTGTATTTGCGCAGTCTTGCTGAGCATAAGAGACTTCTTTCAAAAACATTTTTAAAAAAAGCTTACTGACCGCAAACTTTTGAATTTAGGTGTATTAAAACATCTTTGTTTCTGCTTCAGATACCCGCAGTGGAATATGGGACAGAGCCAAAGACTTCATTGCTCATCTCTCCAGACACGCCTACACACACTTCACCTCCACTCTCTTTAGATACGCCATCTTCACCTGCCCCCACCAACACACACACTCCTGCCTCCAAACATCAGGAGAGCCCTCTGGTAAAATACATTTATGTTTATATCACAATGTATAATGATGATAAGAAGTATGGTGATGTAGATTATGTTGATTACTTAGATAATGGCATGCATTCTTTCCACAGAAATTAGCCTTCATGTTGTCTCTGGGACTGGTCACACGCGACTATTTAGAAGGTCAGGAGAAAGAAATGTGTCTGTGTGTGGGTTTGTTTGTGTGCATGCATGTGCATTGACCTTTCCCGCTTTGCTTGTGTAGAGATTCAAAGCAGGCGTCAGGAACGCAAGAGACGAACAACAGCAAATCCAATATATAGTGGAGCCATGTTTGAACCAGAGGTAACAAACATACACATCTATTAAACAAGAGCAGTTACGTGCAGACAGGTGGAAAATATCCAATGGAATGAGCCATGCTTACATTGACATATGCTTCTGTGTTTCAGCGGAAGAAGAGCTCAGTGTCGTATCTGAGTTCTATAAACCAGTCCAGCAGGAAGAGAGGTGAGTTCAGTCTTTCTGTGCCTATATTAGATGCGCCGCTGGAAAAAATCCAAGCATTGACATAACAGGTTGTTAGAGGTTTTTGCTTAGGCAAGCATCACTGTTGCTTTCGTTCTTACTTTAGGGATTTAACTTGTCCTCCACCATTTCTCCTACCGACTTTAAAGTTGCGATGGTAGATCTTTTCCTCCAAATTGTAACATATCCGAGTGTAATGGATTACCAAAAAAAAATAAATAAATTGAAGACTTGGTTCATGCATTGGTTGTTGATTGGAGGCAGATCTGAATGGGAGTTTGCAGTGGATTGTAAGAAAGGGGCGGGGTTAAAGCGAAAGAAGTCTGTTGTTTCACTGGAAGAACAAATTATGTGAAAAATAAAGAAACATTTTGTTATTTTGACAATGAATCGTCTAGTTTTATCGCTCTAAAAATCACTAGCCAGTTATTATTCAGTTCAAGCTGTGTTTTTTACACCTCTCATCCTGAACTGGTCCACTCTGCTTTATTCCCATCAGTCAGTCAGTCTCTCTCTGTCTCACACAAGCACACATTCAGCAGTAATGACTGTTTGATTATGTAATGTGCTTACAGGCACTCTGGAGTGTATGTGTGAGGCAGAAAGAAATGACCCTGCAGTGTGTTAAGTGGGATAATGACTGTCTTCAGGCTGCTGTAAAAGTGTATACATTAGTAAAAGACTCAGACAATGTTCACAGCCTGCTTTATAGATTTACAATTAGGCGAGTTGTGCATATCCTAAAGGTGCGACAATACTGCCTCAATAGTGTGCCACTAATACTTGTACTGGACAGACTCAAATACAAAATCTCAAAACGCAGCATTACAGTCAACCAAAGTTATCTTTTGATACTTTTGATATGACCAGTCTGTTGCATGATATTAAAGGGGTAGTTCACCCAGAAATGGAAATTGTGTCATCATTTACTCACCCTCATGTTGTTTCAAACCTGTATGAGTTTCTTTCTTTTTATAAGATATTTTGAAGATTTTTTTGATTGTTCTTGTCCGTATAATGGAAACTCAAAGTCTTAAACAACATTGGACACGACTGACCTTCATAAGGGTGAGCAAATGAGTTTTCATCTTACGGTAAACTATCCCTGCAAGTTAAATCCTGAAAGAACTGAAGATGTGAGCACAAAAATTAAAGATGTGGCTTGCTTGAGACAAATATCTGTCAAAGTAAAGTATGTGAGTATTAATGTGATTGAGGACAAAATTATGCTTTTTGATATTTTTGGATTCAAAAGTTCCTGTCTCATTTAAAACCTGTAGTAAATATATTTGTTTGAAGGCTGATTAAAATCCTCCTTCTCCGGTAGTAGTGTTTGTTTAGAAGCTAAAGGTACTGTTCTGTTTTGAACTTAAATAGATCTCTACCACATTAAGGACCAGGTCATATTATTGGCTATATTGTTTAGTTGAATTTAGCTCTTGACTTGGGTCTATGTGTAAAATGAATAGAGCTAATTTAAAACAATAATACATTTTTTTTTTTCTTTTTAATATATGACATTGAAACTTTGCTACCGTGTGTAATGTAATAGTGCTATGAGTACTTGTTGATAAAGGACTTGTTCTGTTAATGCCCAGTGTGCAATATCTGTTGATATGATGCTACATATTCACTTAAGGCTCGTCTTAAAATTTGACAGCATCTGTGTTAGCTGTAGATGAAAATAAGCTTCTTGATGCCTGATAAGCTTCTTTGAATCATTGCCCTCTGATCGTTCTTTGTTATTGGCATTTCTTATCCCCATCTGCCTAAATATAATGCCTTCTGCCTTTATCAACTGATCTGAAGCCAGCTTTTGCAGAATGTGTTGTTACCCAGCATGCAATGCTTCCTTTTGTGATCTAACGTTGCTCTCTCCCTCCCAACCTCCATCACACCACCCCCGCCTGCTCCTTCCTGCTACCCTAGCCAATGAGGACAGCTTGTCAGAGGTATGCTACACCAAAGTTTTGTCTTCCTTTTCCTTTTCTTTTCTTTTTCTTTTCTTTTGTGTTTTGTTTGTCCTTTGTTTCATCTCACCCAGGTCGCCTTTCTAAAAACTGCAGTATTGTGGAGCGGGGGCCCCTCCCCCCAACCACCAGCAGCCGTCATTCTACCTCCCCAGACCTTCAGCGGCCCACTGCGGGCAGCCCATTCTCCCCTGCCCTTTCACTCACCCTTCCATCTCATTCACCCTCACCCAGCCCCAGCTCAGCAGGGGATGTAAGTAGCTGTGATAGTCCACTACAGTTACTAAGACACAATTCAGACTTCCCTATCCCACTGTTCACCGTGCTCACCAGCGACACCTAGTGCTAGCGGAGGTGAATTAAGAGTTTCATTTGTCGTTCACTCTCACTATTCATTTCATTTTTTTTGTACCATGCCGTGTCACGTTTCACTTTTGTCACTGATCTTACAAAGCAGACAGTCTTTATAGAGTTCATTTAACTTGTTATATTCTTTCAATATAGAGACTTTTAATATGAATGGCATTGTAATTTCAGAGCAAATTTTGATGAAATTGAGGACAAAGAGGTCGCTATTTTACTCAACCCAACCAAAAATGTTCTGTTTACAAACAAGCTCAGTTTAGATGGAATAGAGACTATAAGCATGAGGTTTTGACTGATGAGTCAGTATTGAGTGGCTGCAGTGGGCAGCATCTCATATGTGATACTTGCTAATAATCTGGACGTCATGCAGCTCTGCCTAAAACGCCAAAGCCAGAGGCATCAGCCCACAGTTCTGCTGCTTAAGACCCCTGAAGTTGGAAGAAATTGATGCAGGACCTAATATTTATTCCAAATATTAAAAAACATAAATTTACATCAAGACTGCTCCAAACTTTGTAAGTTTAGGTAGCCTCATTTCTGTCCACTTCATTTAATTTCACTATTATAAATTAATTTCCACATTAATGTTTGTTTTTTGTGTGTTTATGTACATTTATGTTTTTGTGTGTATTACTTTGAATGCAATGCAGACTGTGAACAATTGTGTATTTCAGTATCATTCAGTTACATGTTTTCTTCAGATTCTGCAGAAGGAAGATGCCATTGAGTGGCCAGGGACTCTTGCTATTGTCCATTCCTACATCTCTTATAAATCAGGTGAGGAGTTTCTCATATAACTAATGACGCGGTCTAGAAAAGTCACCTGCAGTGACACAGAATGGTGTTTAAACTGGTCTCTAGTTATGAGTTTCTTATGAAATGCATCAGTAATCCTCTGATCTCTGGAAAAACTGTCTTAAAATTGACTTAATTCTTCAAGCCATGAACCAAACCAACCAGCTCTGAGATAAACCATGACATTGCACACTTTGAGAAAAGCAGAAAAGTATATGACAGTCAGGAGAAAAGATGAAAGTTCTAGCCTGTGCACTTAACATCTCTTTATGAACTACATCAACAAGCTTTTGAAATACTCTGAAATACGAAACACACAAGGACAGAAGTATAACATGCTATTTGCTTATCAAGTTGATAATGGTATTAGATTTTTTTTAATTAATATTCTTATATTTGTCTCAGTGTTTGATTTGCTTTGACTTTCATACCTCCCTTTAATGAAATTTAAAATGTTGGAATAAAAACACAAACACAGGCACCGTAGAAAGTAGCCTACTTGTAAATATGAAGATTGAAGCACTTGAAATAAATATGCTAGAAAACCTAGCTCTTTCAAGAACATGTATCTTAAATGTGTCATAAGTGTCTTAAATGCTGACTATGCTGACTGTTGGCGCCAACAAAAGCCTCCACAATTGATTAATAACCTCAGCTCTCATAGTAGGTCTGTTTCCAAAAGGGTTCTACAGAATTGTTAAAAATCGATTTCTCTATGGGGAAAACCAATGAGATTTTCACTTCCAGAGCACAAGCTGTGCTTTCTTTAGAGATTTAAACTTACACTAATTTCCCTGCAGCTAAAGAGGGAGAGAAAGATCGTCTGAAGAGATGGAGCACAGAGCTGCGGCAGGAAAGAGAGACGCTGGAGCAGAGAGTTGGGCTGCTCAGCAACTCTATAACAGTGAGAGAATTCTTAAGTTCATATCCACTTTTGTCTGCACGATGAGTCATACCACTGAAATTACAAATCGAACTGATGCATTCATTTATTATTCCGTACCTCCAGAAGGCCACTAACTATATAATGATGAGATTTTGGTTGTATGAGTCAGCAGCACTGTGTCCTCTCTCCCTGCACAGAGCTGTGTGGACAGCAAGAACAGCGTACTGGCCCAGCAGAGAGAGATGGAGGCTTCACTTGAGAAGATGAGAGGGCTGGTGCGTCTGATCAGAGGGATCCAGTTGTCTCCCTTCATCTCCCCTGGGGTCATGGCGAATGGAGAAACCTCCCACAATGGAGCTTCCAAACCCAGCAGCTTCAGTGCGGTCACCACAGACACAAACAACAACACAAATACCCCAACAAGCTCCTCAGAAGCGACGGTGATAATTAGCACCCTCACAAACACGAGCGATACCTTAAAGCAGATCGCCACAAATAATAACCCAGAGGCTGCCAGTGCAAACAGCGATGAGGGCAGTGGGGAGAGCGCACAAATCAACAGCACGTCCAGAATCAAGAGCCAACCCACAAATATAAACGCCGCAGCCTTCAGCAATAACAGCAGCAACCAGGCGGTTATCAGTACCAATGGAACCGTGTCCACGGGGGAGGAGAATACAAAAAAACATATAAACAACAAGGACCTCAGCGTCATCCCACAGGCCCTCCTCGGCTCAATCGTACCCCTTACAGAAGTGACAGAAGGGGTGAAATAGCATCGACTACCCCGCCGCAGTTGGGGCCGAAAGCGTGCCAGTTAACAGTGTTGTTGTTTCGTGTTGTTGTTTCATCTCTTGTATCTATGAGGGAAAGAAAATCCATAGTGCCATTTACTACATGCAGGAAGGAGGTTCCTAAAGTACCAGCAATGTGTATGCTCACGTATGCACACCGAAAAGAGTTCTACAAAGAATAATGATATAGAAAAAGAGTAATAAAATTTAAAGATATCACACCATTGTGTGCCTGATACAGTTGCCATAGCACCTCTGAGTGGGAAAGCTTCTGAAGGCTGGATCGGGGTGAAGGTCTCGTCCTGCTAGATGAGTAGTGCAGCTTCCTATCAGGTCCTGTAGCTCTGATCTAAGACATAAGATATGACGTGTTGAGGAGTTCAGTGTCCGTTTTGTCTGTGAAACGCAACCGAGGTGCAGTTGTTTTGTCTAGTTTTCAGTTGTTGTGTCTCCAGGACAGAACATGGAGCACAAAAAAACAGGTTCTTTGTCACACACTGACAGAAATACAGGTCTTCCAGGCGTTCTTCTGGAGGTTTAACTAGTATCATTTGCATTTTGTCTATTTTGTGGTGTTTTTAAAAACCGAAACGTTTCTGTAAATAGGTTTTGCTATTTTTTACATATGACCTTATTTATCATTTTCTTCTTTCTTACAAAAAATATTCCGTAATTCTGTTCTGCCAAATAATCGATGCCACAGGGAACTGTTCTTTTACTTTACTCTGAACATTAAATAGATATTTAAGAGTAGTAGAGTAGTATTTGTAGTGTCAGTCCTGAAGTGTCTGAGGTAAATTCTGACCATGCCTTATCTACTGAACAGATGTGATTTACTGAGAGCGCGGTTCAGGCGCCGTCACAGAAGGGAATGATTTGAGATGTCTCTCACATCACTCTCACTCCATTTCCATATCCAGAGGATTTTTTTTTTTTTATTTACCCAGACTGTAGCAGGGGTCTCATGCTTTGTCCAACAGCTTGCAGTCAGAAATATCCCATAAAACCACTATGCCAGAAACGTTATGCTTATGGGCCAATTTAAGGGCTTCTGTTCTCTATCGTTTTAACTTTACTACACTGTTCTGTAAACCTCTCCAAAAGCACAAGACAGCAGGCGTACGTTATACGTGCCTAGCGCAACTACTTCACCATCGTCTCTTCGGGGCTCTTCTGTTATCGCTTTATTTACCCTTTGCATTTCTCTAACCGTATCGAAGCTCTCGACGCTCTCTCACCGCTGTGCATTTCACAGTGTGTGACTGCACATGAACAAGCACAGACAAACACACCAGACCAGTTCTAACACCTGAGATACAGCCGCCGTAGCTTGAACACTGTATCATGTGCCAAGATGACACTTCCGCAGTGTTTTTCTTAAAAACAAACAAACAAAAAAAAAGCACAAGAAATAATCCAGAAACACGGTGGTGTCAAACATTCTTTTGATAAATATCTTTATTTCAGGTTTGTGAGTGTTTTCAATGCTGAACATGCAGCTCTGGCCTGCTGTAGCCTCTGTGTATTGGTTGCCTTAAGTTCTATAGACTATGTTAGGCTGTTTCATCGTAGTGTTATGACTTGTCGGTGTCTTAGAGTCAGTTGTCAGCGAAACGTGTGCGTATTTTCCCTTTTCGGAAACGGAACCTACTTTATCATCCAGTGTGTGATCAGTCAGGTTGTGTTAGTGAGGACAGTGCCTGCGCTGCCTATAGTGAGTCTGAACACTACTCATAAGAACCCATCTTATATCAAAACATAAAATTATTTGCCGGTATGTTTATGAAAAAAAAAACTTACTTTTAGTTAAACCATTCCATCCCAGTCTGATGATCTGGGTATCCGCCCCTCATTTTTTATCGCATCTGCATTTTCAAGAGTTTCCAACAATCGCAGAAGTATTCAACACATTTTTTCTGAGAGAAGTTAATACTAAAACATATTTCATCACAATTGCGAAAATTCCAAAGTGACATGTAGAGAAGCTGCGTTCTGTTTGGTGGTTTAATGGTACGTCAGATTTTCTAGTGCATTGAAAAAAGAAAGAAAAGGGAAAACAGCCCTTACATAAATGCTCATCAGATTTGACATTTGCAAATGTCATCTCCCGTCCTTTAGGAGCCAAGAATCCTAAGGCCAGATGTGGTTAGTAGGACTGACAGTGCTTCTGTGACAGATGTTCCTTGACGAGATAGATGGGAATCTACTGTGTCTCCTTATTCATGTTCCTTACACATGAGAATTGGGTATTGTGTCCTGAAGTGTATGAAATCTGATCTCCTCAGATATTAATAGTGTTTACCGAGAGCTCAGGCTTTTGTTCATGTTTTCAAGATACGCATATTAATGCTTTTGAAGATTCACGTTCTTACACCTCATGCTGTTACCTCATTCAGGTTGATGAAACCCTAAAGTGAAATCAAGGATAGATTATAGCAATGTGAAAATCTCAGTGCTTAATCTAATGTCCTTAACTATAAATTGAGAACACAATTTACTTCAATTTGTTGTTTAAAAAAAAAAAAAAAAGTCTAATTCTTTCATAATAGTTTTTAAAAGGGATGTGTATTGCTCGTTTCATTTTACTTTTCTACATTTTGTATGTTTTGTTTCTTAATCTTTGTGTGTTGCCTGATGTCTGTTTACCTTTTCTCATAGAAGTCCATGTGTAAGTTATTTGAATATATAACTTCATGAATTCTTTCTGTTGAGGAGGCTGGATATTACTGGAGCATTTGATCAATTTGTATTTATTTATTTTTACCATTTTTGCTAAATAAAATTGTAAATTAAACAGTCTGATTTCTCTCTAAGATCTGTTTTACATTAAAGCAGTAAATAAATATTAACGCCGTCATTTTAATGAACATTTAAACAATACATGCACATAATACATACTATAATACAACATTTAACATTATGATACACTGTCCTGTAACCCAATTTAAAAATAGTTTACTCCACAGAGTGGATTGTGTACACTGCCAGGACATAGTCAGTCTAAAAACAGCTGTGTGAAATAGAAAAACACTATATAATTGGTTCTGCTCCCTCATGACATTTCAATCTAATAGAGGCACATGAGAATGGAATTGGATCAAAAGAGCATCAAAATACCAACTCAGAAGACAGATCATCTGCCACATGGTGCGTCATCTGCCATTTTAAGCTTGACTTAATATTAGACAAGCTCAGTCTATCAGAATGAATTCAGTGCCTATAAATAAGCGTTTGTGACTTCTCACACATTAAATTCAGTTTAAATACAGAATGAATGTTGCATTGGAATGACATTATTTACAGTAAAATTTATGCAAATGAAGAGGTAAACTGAGATCAAGTGGTCAATTGGATCCATTTTAAATAGGGTGACCAAACATGCCATTTTCCCCAAGGACACGTCCTGGCCAGGATTTCTATATTGCCTAAAATATCCAGGTTTTGGCTTTGGTTTCCTGTTTTCATACTTAATGAAGGTAATGATCTTTGACCAATAACATGCAGACATTGTAAGTAATCGACCAATCGTGGTGCATAAGAAGGTGGGATCTACAGAGAACGGTCAAAGCGATGCAAATACATGTACATATTAGTGTTGGACTAGAAGCAGCACTGAGCATACCGATCGGTGTATGACATCAAAGTACCGTGAGAGCGATTCTTAAGCACATGAAGCCGTCTGCTCTCTAGAGCTCTCACAGTACTTTGTCATACAACAATTGGTCTGCGCAGCGCAAACAAAGCCAAAACCTGGATATTTCAGGCAATATAGAAATCCTGGCCAGGACGTGTCCTGGGAAAATGGGACGCTTGTTCACCCCATTTTAAATATTAAAGTACTTTCTCTTAAACTGGTTTAATAGAGTATCAAGCGTTTATCAAATATGTCAGCTTCTGACTCAATCAGCTGCAAGTGTGAGGTGAGACTACCTGTTTTTCCAAACAATGGCAGGGAGTGTTTTAAGTCATTATTTTCACAATTCAGTTTGTTCCTGCCAGTGGCCTGTAAATTGCACACTGCACCTTAAAAACAAAACAAACAAAAAAAAACACTGCTTTTTGCTGTTTTAGGCCGTCTGTCATAAACACACAGATTACAATGCCCATGACAGTATTTGGAAATCCAGAAGGCACTTGTTGTTCTCTGAAAGGTTACAGGATACAGCACTACGGTTGTCATGTCTGAACTGCGTTTAGTCTTTCTGGTCACCACTGCATGGTTTTACTCCGTGTGAGCTTGTTTTTGAGTGCATGTCTCATCTGCAGCATCCGTGAGCGCTTGTCCATAGCCAGCAGGTGACGCTGAAACTCCTGACGCACTTCACGCACCAGCTGCCCGCACGCGGCCTCCACTGCTGAAGCGTCCTCTGCCACAGACAGCTCAAAGAAACTGCACCTACACCACCAGTGAAACCCTACCTTTAACACACACAGCAAAACCTTCTAATTCAAATATTAAATGATGTAATGGAGGCATTTAAATCAAACTGAAGATCATCTAAGTGTGTTCACACTTTTGACTGGTAGTAATGAAAACTTTTTTTTTTTTTATTAGGATGGATAACGGAGTTAAATGAACCTATATTTGTATATATTTCATACTATCACTTAAACCTATGCAGTTAAATAATAGTAGGAAAAAAATCATACTGACCTCAGGTCTGAGGCTAATGCCTGTCCCTCATCTGTCCTCACCACTCGGCCATTCTCCATGTCACATTTGTTGGCAACGATGACTGTTGGAATACCTTGAAGACACATATATATAGATACACACACACAAAGACACAGAATGATGTAATGGATAGCTCTGAGGAAGAACAGACTGCCATTAAAATGACAGTACCTGGAGATGAATGGTATAATAAAATACTGCAGAGTTGTGATCTATCTGTAATTTACAAACTTACACTCACAGGCTGCAGTTCACTATATTAAGAGTTCATGCCTGAAGTGAAATCTCTGAACTGAGACCAATTAAGGCAGGCTGAGTCACACTGATGGATAACAGCGCTATTCGCTAGTTGGAGGGACCATATACATAAACAAGACTGCTCGCAGCAGTGCTAATGGCAGAATAGTGTCACTATTTCTCCTTAGTTTGTGATCATTCACATCCACAATATGAATGGTCTTACCAAGCGTTTGTTTAATGTGGTCAATCAGTCTCTTCAGGCGCGACACAGCCTCAAAACTGCTGCGATCCGTCACAGAGTACATAATGAGAAACCCATCACCCCATTTAATGGAACTCTCCAGAGACGACGCAGCAGGTCCTACACATTCCTGAAAACAAACAGCTCTCAATCCAGGATCTTGAGTCTCCATTATTTAAAAAGATAGTTTTTCCAAAAATGAAACCCTACTGACTTTCACTTTATTGATAAAACAGCCATTCAATGTAATGACACAAACATTCTTTTGAGCTCTGCAAAGGAAAGAAAGTCATACAGGGTTGGATCGGCATGATGGTGAGTAAATGATGACAATTTTCATTTTTGGATAAACTATCCTTTTACCCACACCTGATTTATATCATCAGCTCATTCAAAGACCTAAACTGGGTGTATCAAAGTCCTCCAAAATACCAGAACCGCTACTCTACTGCATTTACACAGACGGTAAAGCTTCAGCCTAATCCTATGAATTATCAAGTGCTGCTCTACTGTGTAACACGATCAATGGCAGGCGGGCTGTTAAAGCTGCTCCAGCAGCCTGAGATTCAGCACAGCAGACATGAAAGGAATGGAATGGTTCAGAGAGTCCTGTGTCTCATCAGCTGTTTGACAAGTCAAGATCATCCTGCTGACTTTCTTTGTGTCTACGGATAAATAGGCCTGTAAAACAGCACAGCGGCAGATGCACAGTGACAAAGAGATGCTTCCTTAATAGGTAAGAGCCCAAATACAACGCAATAACATACTGTAAGATCTAATCTCAGACACTCTGTACCTTGTTAACAGTGTCTAAAATCTCCAGTTCAATCGCCTCCTTGTCCACGATTTTCTGACACCTGTAAGTGACCTCTAAGAGACACAAAAAGTATATGGCATGTCATATGATGCAGATTACTTGAATACAATACAGATACACAAATATTTAAAGCGTGAATACAGCACCACTGTGTATGCATTTCACTTGTGTTACCCCTTTTATGTTCATACTCTCCAATGAAACGTCTGGTGATGAATCTGACACACAGAGCTGGAGTTCAAAAGAGATAAACAGATCAATTAGAGTCATCAAGACCAACCAATAGTCATTAACCTCGAAAAAAAAAACAGCATTGTTACCTGTCTTCCCACAGTTATCTCTTCCCAGCACCACGAGCTTCGCCCTCAACATCTTCCGTACAGATTCTGACATGATCACTGTGGATAATATTATATCTGAATATAATAGTAACACTCTTAGAGGCAGGCCAAATGAATGAACGCAGCTACTGTTAGTAACAAGTGCTTTATTCGGGTTAAGCTTGACTGCACTTCCGCTACGCTAAAGATGACAGATAAATGCGGCACAGGAGAGATGCAATTCTGAGTATAATACAAAGTTAAGATACAAGCACCGTGTTAAAGAATGAAACAAAGTTCCCCCGAAATACCTACTTTGCTCCCGAAAGTTGTTAAAGTGCGAGCAGTGCGTGTTCCAGAGAAGAATCTTGTGGAGCTCATATACTGCAGCCTCTGCGCTCTCCGTCTGTCTGCTTTTAGTAATGACATTAGAAATAGCACACACACACACACACACACACTGCGGACAGCACGTCATTGTTCAGCGTGCTCTCTCTTCTTATTCCACACATTCATCACCGGGCTCGACTGCGAGACTCATTAAACAACCAGCTGATTTATCGCCTTTGACAGTCGAGCCTCCGGAGCAGCAGAGACAGCACCATTCATTAAACCGGGCTAAAATTAAAGCTTTTTATTTTTGCCTGATACAGCTTTTACTCAGATTACAGAGCATCAGTGGAGATCTTTGAGGAAGATACTCTTAGTAGGTAAGTGCTTCTGATGATATGAACTAACAATGTGAAAGAAGCTTGAGTTCATAAATAACTAGCAAGAGGTTTGCCCTGTTTGGAAAGTCATTAGTTCCTGTGGAACTTTGAAACATACAGTGCACTTGACAGAGATATAAACAGACAAAACTACTGTTGAGGTGTTATTTATTGGTCAACATTTTACAGGTCTATAAGTTTTGAGTAAAATATATATCAAAATTAAATTTAAATTACAATAACTTGTAATAAAATACCGTTTGTTTCCTTTTCTCATTCCTAAATACTTTACATGTACATTACTTGAAAATACTAATAATAAAAAAAAAAACTCCAGCTTTGCAGATTTTTGTTGTTTACAGGACCAATAAAGAGTGACAAAAAGCACATTCATAAAGGGATAATTCACCCAAAAATTCCACCATAATTCACTTAGTCATTCTAAAACTTTATGACTTTCTCTTTTCCTTACAAAGACAATATTTTGAGAAACATCTCAGTGTGTTTATTTATTTGTTTACTTACTTTTGTCCATACAATGAAATGAATTAAAACTCAAAAATATCATCTTTTGTTTTCCACAGTAGAAAGATGAGTTTGAAACAAGTAAAAGGTTCAATTATGATTAAATGACAGATATTTTTGGGAGGTGGGGGGCTATCCCTTAACAAACAATTAAATGGTGAATTCCATCCTAGCTGAAATGATTTTGGATGAGTTCCTGTCGAACTCTGAGAGCTTCTGGGTCGACAGTGTCATTGAGATCGATACTCTCCCCTGATTGGTCCGTGGCCTCAGTTCTCTCAAAAGTCCAGGCATCAAGGCCAGACTGCAGGGAGATGTTATGTAGCACACAGCAGGCCTGGATGATATGGGAGCATTTCTCTGGGGAATACTGCAGGTAACCTTTAGCCCCATCCAGGCACCGGAAACGTGTCTGAATGGCTCTGAATGTGCGGTCCACAATCTCATGCGTCGTTGTGTGGGCCAGGTTATAGCGGTACTCAGCAGGCGACTCCGGATTCTGCATTGGAGTCATCAGCCACTTCTTCAGAGGGTAACGGTTGTCACCTGGAGACAAGAGACAGAAAATACACCGACATTTTCACAAGATACTTTGGCGGTGTCAAGAAAAAGTAACTACGGCAACCAAACTATGGGTCTCACCTAAAAGCCAACCTTCATCCTGGTCTTGCTCTTCAAACAGCTTTGCCACACTGGATTGCTTAAAGACAGCTCTATCTGTCAGACTACCTGGCCAATGTGTCTCAGCGCTCAGCAGCAGCCCTCTGGCATCGCATACTAATTGGCAATTGATTGAGTGAAATCCTTTTTTATTTACATAGGAAGAGTCATCTGCATTGGGAGCTTTAATGGCTATATGCGCACAGTCCACTACTCCCAAGACATTAGGAATTCCTGCGATTCGGTAAAACTCCTCTTTAGACTGCTGCCTGGTGGCCTCATCCCGAGTGAAGCCAATAAACTCGGGCGCTTTCTCAATCAGAGCCTTAGTGACGTTAGAAACACAACGGCTCATGGAGGCCTGGCTGATGCCGATCGCATCTCCCATCTTGCTCTGGAAGGACCCGCTTGTGTAGAATCCCAGGGCTGCGAGTATCTGAACATCTGGGCTGATGGCTCGTGACCTCTGTGTCCGTCTCAACAAGCTGTCCTTTAGCAGTTCCACCAGATAATAAATGAACTCGCGTGGGAAGCCGAACGTTGTCATCAGAAATTCATCGGACACTGTCTCAATGTCAAATCGATCAAGTGTTTTGTGCCCCCGGCCATGCAGCAGCAGGTCACAGTCTAGGATTGCGATAGAGATTGCCATTCCACACACTCAGGAGGACCTACGGACAGATGACACATGTGAATGCCAGCTAGCGTCATGTCATGCCATGTCAATAACTAAAAGATGATGCATCCAGATTTTCATATTTCTGGGCTTCTCAGAAGTGGAAATCGTCATAGTTGGGTAAACGTCTAGTGGACAAAAACAACAACAAATATAATGTTTGCCTTCCTATAAAATCCACAATAGCATTTCTGTGACTTTCCAGAAGAGGAAAAGAAATTTAGAGATGAATTACGTTAGCCAGAAGAGAGAAACATGTCAAAATAGCTCAGCCATTGTATTAGGAGCACCCACACATCAGCGTTTCTTAGTTTCTGTCATTTAATGGCAAAGGAATAAAGCACAAAATATAGTGGTATATTTGTGCTAAATGTTTCTGCATGCACCGCTGCACTGATTTCTTCAATGTGTGACTGCTTACGACACAAGCTTAAAGCCTATCTTGACCTAATCCCATATTTGTATTACAGTAAAGTTACCTGTCGCCATTAAACTGAGCTGGTTGTATGATCTAGTTTGTCGGCTCAGCACAGTATTTTACACAAAACCGAACGCAACCAACTCTTGAATTAAATTATCTCATAGCGAACAAATCTGATGAACGCAACGGTAGTGAAAACAGTCAGATTGACTGAAAACGAGTTAATCGTTACCTGCACTGGCGATTGTTTGTGTACGCCGACATTGAGATGTGACGTCATTCACATAACAAATTTCCTGTTCAGGGGCTGCACTTTCGATATTTGTATTGGTTGCTTTAAATAATAAACTAAGAGCAGGCCCGTGCATATCATAATATAACATATATGTGCATATAACTTTATTATATCACAATTGCATACAGTCCTTTAACCATATTTATATAAAAAAAACGAAAGTGGAGTGGTTGAATCGGTACAGGCAACACGTCATCCCTGACCTAGCCAAACAAGCAAAATAAACAAAAACGGGGCGCTTGTCAGTGTGTGACGCTGTGGTGCTACGATGTGATTAATTAAAAATACAGGATCGTTCAGGGCTGTATTTGATCATTTTACGCAGTCATCCTCGCTGTGTTGCACACGTAGCGTCACACTCTTCGTGTTAAGAGTTGAGTCTCCGCTCTGTGATGAGCTGTAAGTATGTGCGCATGTTCTGCTAAGGAGCTAGCATTGGCTGCACAGACATACAGATGACTGTAAACTATTCGAGATGTCTGGCTGTGAGAAACAAATGGCAGCTCTACTGTTTTTAAATCTCGAGTCGGGTGAACTGGCAGCTGTCATGTGGCACTGATTGTTATGAAAGTGTTTTAGTGTTGTTTTTTATTGAGTACATGTTTAAATACATAGAGGCGAGCTGTCGTAGAGATGCGACACTATTAATGACACAAGACACCAGAAAATTCGTTAATTATTACTATTATTAGAGTTGGGTGGAGCAAGATGACCCCCACCTTATTTTCGCTCTTGATCACAGAAGACACATAATCTCATCTCAACACTTTTGATGAATAGCTTTGCTCTTCTTCATTTTGTCTTTTCATTTTTTATATCAACGTTTTTAAGATTTGGTTAGTCGGAACAGTTTTGAGGTTAACTGATCTAATTTTGCATCTTTGGGAAACAGTGATCTATGACATTGTACTATGTTGAATACTCTGCCAAATGTCTGCTGCATGCATCACAAAGATTTTGTGTGGATTTGTTAATTAGGGATTTGTGGACCAAATAATGTTTTTACATCTGTGGAAGAAAAAATAAAAATAATATATATATATATATATATATTATATATATATATATATATATATGTATATGTATATGTATGTATGTGTGTGTGTGTGTGTGTGTATATATACACATATACATACATACATACATATATATTAAAGTTAAAAGTTAGTTCGGCCCACAGAATTGGCACATAAGTCCCTAGTGGCATGTTATTGTTATTATGTTATAATAATGTCAATTGTTATAACAGTGGTTATTGAATAATAATTTCATGAGTTGGATCTCCATATTAGACATATTCTCTATTCATTAAAACCTGCTTTGTCTGTTTGTTTGTCTGTCATCAGTCATAAAGATATTTAAACTAAATTGTCAAAGTACAATTTTAAACAGAATAGATGATGCATTGTTTTACATACATGATGACACTCATCTTGTACATGTTGTATCTAAATATGTTACGATTTTAAAATATGTTAAATGAAAATGTGCATTGTTATTAGTTTTAAGGGGGCTTTTTCCTCATCGTATCCTACTAATTGACCTGACTTTCAGTTTTGTGTATTATGTACCTTTTTAATTATTGTGTTGTTTATATCAGCTTTTTTCACTGTTCACTGAGGAAAGTGTTTTTATTTTGTGTGTCTTAGGCTTGTGCGACAATGGATAGTGATCTCAGCTCACAGGACAGGAAAGACTTGGATAAATTCATCAAATTCTTTGCCTTAAAGGTGATTAAACACTGCAGTGCTAAGGGTATTGTTGCATTCATGAAATCTGGTATCCCAGGCAACAGGGTGATGATATCGTTTCCTTTATGTGTGTGTCTTTCAGGCAGTGCAAGTCATAGTTCAAGCCCGGCTTGGAGAGAAGATCAGCACTTGCTCCTCTTCATCACCGACAGGGTCAGACTGGGTAAGACGCATCCAGGATGCTTCACATACAGTGGTCCTCTTTTCTTCATCATAACTAACGTGAGATCTGCATGTCTGGTTTTCTTCATCTTTTTATTAATTTAATCTGGCAATAAAAGACATCCCAGAGGTGACTCATGAGGCCAAAAAAGCTCTTGCTGGACAGCTGCCTGGCATCGGCCGATCCATGTGTGTGGAGATCTCCCTCAAAACCTCAGAGGTCTAGTCTTGTTTAAAATGCCTAACTTAATAAAAAAGATGTTTACTTGAGTATTAAGAAGTTGTGTTTACTCATGCAGGGAGACTCCATGGAGCTGGAGACGTGGTGTTTGGAAATGAATGAAAAGTAAGCACGCACAGTTCCCCTACACAGACAGGACGAAGCAGTCAGCTGACACCTGCTCTGTGTCGAGATCGATACATTATCATCAAGTCAATATTTACTATACCAGGGCATAACTAGGGTTTGCGTTTTTTTCCAGGTATGACAAGGACATTAAAGTGTCCTATACAGTTTATAATCGGCTGTCTCTGCTGCTCAAGTCTTTGCTGGCCATCACAAGGGTGACACCTGCTTACAAGCTTTCACGTAAACAAGGGCATGATTATGTCATACTCTACAGGTACTCAACACACTTTCTTCTTGCTCCACAAGCCCTATATTGCTTGATACATGAGTTTATACAAGGAAAACAGGATTTCATTTGTACAATCAGATCTTATTAATATCTCTATGGTAGGATCTATTTTGGAGATGTCCAGCTGACAGGTCTCGGGGAAGGTAATATTATGAAGGATTCTCTTCAAAATACAAATAAAGGACACGTAGATGTTCTGTAGTATTTGTTTATCTTCTTCACTGCTCTCTGCAGGGTTCCAATCAGTGCGAGTGGGTGTTGTAGGCACTCCCATAGGCACCATCACTTTGTCCTGTGCATATCGCACTAATTTGGCCCTCATGTCTTCAAGGTATATATTACAACTTCCTGTATGCGACACATTCAAGTATTTTGGTTATTGTAGTTTTGGAGTGTTATTGTGCAAGAAATTGTCCTTGTGTGTCTCACAGGCAGTTTGAGAGGACAGGCCCTATCATGGGTATCATCATTGATCATTTTGTGGAGCGTCCCTTCACTAATATGGCACACATGCATCCCTGCAGTTACAGGTGCGTAAAAATCATAGATGTGGTAAAGGTATGAATGTTTTTTATTAATACTTTTATTCGGCATTACACAAAAATAATCAAAAGTGACAACGAATACTTTTACATTGTTTAATTTGTTAATTTGTTGATTTGTTTTAAAAATACAGTTTAATTTTGTTGTCACTTATTTGACATGAAATGTGTAGAATTTTGTCTGAGAAATAATAAAAGGACAGCTTTTCATTTATAATTTGTCTTAAATGTCATTTTGTTAAAGAAAATCGTATAGTGAAATCAGTATTGTGAATTATATTGCCTCATGAGATGAGTGAATTATTACATCCCTATACAAAACATTTCTATTCATCAAAGAATTATGGAAAAAATATATCACAGTTCCTACAAAAAAAGAAAAAGAAAGAATACTAAACTTTTCAACATTGATAATGATATGAAATGTTACTTTAGCACCCCATCGGCATATTAGAATGACTTCTGAAGGATCATATGACACTGGAGTAATGGAAATTCAGCTTTGCCATCACAGGAATAAATTACATCATAAAATAGAAAAAAGTTATTTTAAGTTGTAATAATATTACACATTCTTACTGTATCAAATAAATTTGATCAAATAAATGTGGCCTTGCTCTTGACCACAGAAGACTGAAAAAGAGACTGAAAAGAGACTTCTTTCCAAAACATTAAAAAAATCTTGCCAACCCCAAACTGTTGCATATATTGCAGTGTAGAATATCACCAGAATTGTTATTTATAGTAAAATTAATATTTCTTTTTTTTATTGTATAGTAAAAAGACATACAATGTTTAAATGTTTTTTTCAGCGTTCAAGATGAGTTGGAATTAGACCATTAATACCAGAAGTTCACTTTTATATGTACAGGGATTCAAGCTGATAACTCTGCTTTCTTGTCTTTTGGCTTGTTCTTTTTTCTCTCTTAGAGCGCCTGGAGAAGATGAGGGAGGGACTTATGCAGGAATAGAAGACTCTCAGGAGGTGTGCACCACGTCCTTTTCCACCTCCCCACCATCACAGGTAATGGCATCACTATCAGCGATCCATCTGTCCCATTAAAATAACCCTTCACCGCCTTCCTTTTACAGGTCAGGCTTCAGTACAGGTGCAGTGCAGCCTGCCATTAAGAGATTAACTGTTAACCTTGGATAAGCTGTTTTCATTCATGAGTCTCTTTCAACTGTTCCCTGATGAACAGCTCTTATTCTTTATATGTGATTATTATGTATTGGTGTTCCTGTGGCTCAGTGGTAGAGCATTGCATTAGCAGCGCAAAAGGTTGTGGGTTTAATTCCCAGGGAACACACATACTGATTAAAAAAAATGTATAGCCTGAGTGCACCATAAAGCATCTGCTAAATGCATAAATGTAAATGTATGTTAATTATACTAAAATAATATTGGTCTTGGTGTACTTGCTTCAGTATGTACCCTTCCACATCATGATTGTGTAGTATTGGAGGTTGCAGAAGACTAGCATTAAAGTCATTTATGTGACTATAGAATCAGATTCTCTCTTCCCCTTATCACTTTCTGTGGTAGTGCTTTCATTTCTGTTGTTGCTTTTGTTTTCTTTCTTTCTTTCTTTCTTTCTTTCTTTCTTTCTTTCTTTCTTTCTTTCTTTCTTTCTTTCTTTCTTTCTTTCTTTCTTTCTTTCTTTCTTTCTTTCTGTGTGCATGTAGTGTGTGTGTACTGTAAGTCAGGCACATTTTAAGACACCTAGGCCGACTCTGATGGCCACACTGAAGGTTCCCCTCATGGGGCTTGGCATCTCACAGCAAGTGAGTCCAGTGTGTGTGTGAGAGAAGTGTGTGTACACGCATGCAGCTGGTAGATTAAGTACAACGTGTGTGTGTGTGGCCTTCCCCAGTAACCTATACTCCACTGCTTACCCTTCATAACCTTGTATAACCTTTTAATGAAGAGGGTTATACAGTATCACTCACACAAGAAATTGTTTGAGCACTGCTCTGACAAAAGCACACAATCACTGCTGCCTTCTCCTTAAACTGACCTTCCTGCTGTGTTACTTGAAGCATTTGTCTGTTTGCTCTGACAACTACTCTGATCCTTCTTGCTCTCTGCTCTGCAGTGAGGTTTTTTACAGGACCAGATTTAAAAAGCCAACCTCTTAATCTGACATTTGACTCTTATTTGTGATATGAATATCTCTGTCTCAGCTTTACAGCTCTCGTCTGTCATATCAGACTCCGGCCCTGGGAACTGTGGATTTGTGCCATCCTACAGCTTGTACTGCTGCTGCACATCCTCACCAGGTACGGCACACAATGCACCAGCGCATACACACATGCAGAAGCCCCACCCTCACTATCATAACTTCATGCCCTTGATCCCTTCTGATGTAGAACAGCTGCTTGGAATTACTTGCACCTGTCTACAGAAATGGGTTTACTTGTGTCATTCTGACCTGACTGAGGTGGCCATGTATGTGTCTCTTCCAAATCAGATGGTTGTGCCGGGTAAAGAAGGTGGAGTCCCACAGGTGCCGGCTCAGCCTAATCATGGCACTGCAGCTGAGCATGGTCGTATCCCATCATGCCCCAATGGACAGTCGCCTCAGCCGGCACAGCCCACATCCTGTAGTAGGTAAGAGTGTGAAGCGATTCAAACTTGTCAATACTGATTTTTCATTTATCAACTCAGCAAAATTTGATTCCATGTTTATTTGTGTGTGTGTGGTAGTGAGGTGAAGACTGTGTTCTGTGATGCTCTAGAGACCACCTTCACCAGGAAAGTCGGTGCTTTTGTCAACAAAGCCACCACTCAGGTTAGAATATACTAATAATTTATAATAACCTTCAGAACAAAAATTACCTTAATGTATACTGAAATAGTTCTCATTAAAAGACATGCTGATTTGGTTCTCAAGAAACATTTCTTCTGCTTCTTATTGTAATTATTGTCAATGTTGAGCAACATTGTGCTCCTTAATATTTTTGTAGAAATTGTGAACTTTTCAGAATTTGTTTGTTGAATAAAAAGATCAAAATAACACCGCTTATTTGAAATAGAATTATGAACACTGAAAAATGATGAACACTGTCATGTTCAGGGGAAAATGCATTCTGATGTGTTGTGTATGTGTGGAACTCAGGTGACAACAACCAGCCTGGATCTTCCTTTTGCTGCATTCGCTCCAAGAGCCTATGACTTGGAGGTGAACGACCCAATGGTATTAAAACCGTAAAACACCCATACTTACTATGTATTTCATATTAAGAAAACCCACTTGGACACTACAAGACCTTAGTGTGCAGCTGCATCATCCAATGTCTCCTCATTTTCTTTTCTTTTTTGTGATTTAGAGGTGTTTTTCTCTGTTTGCAGGTGCACCCTCCTCCATCCCCAGCTCCTTCGTCTCCCTTGCAAGGCAGCCTGCACTCAAACAGCTCGAGCCACAGCGGAGGACAGCCACAAGACGACTTTGTCATGGTTGACTTTGTAAGTGCACCAACATATAATAAAAATGCACTTATCAAGATCTGCTGTAACAGCGAGCACATTGAAAGGCACTGCATCAGTACATTGAGTGAATGGGAACTGATAAGTATCATTAGAGAGATGGGTTCTGGTAGGCATTCTGTTGTTTATGATTCCTCTTGTGAGAGGTTTGACAGCAAAAGGGAGTTTTATCAAGCCCTTGACAGAACATCTAGTGATCCAGACAAATCAATTATTTGTCAAAAAAAGAAACTTGGACTCTGACCTGAGAGAAAGCTACATATGATTGATGTTTAATAAATCTGAAGAAGACTTTACTCTTCTTTATTTTTATTTCATAAATACAGTGTTGAATGATGCAGTATCTCTCAATTGGAAGTCTTTGAAGCTAGTGAGTTGATGTTGCTAAAGAGAGGCCCAAAGTGACCTGCTTGATCATGTTATATTTTTTTTTTAAGTCTGTTTCTGCATGACAGAGCAGCACTGTTTTGGTGTTGATCAAAGCTCTAGCGTCTATAAACAAACAAAACAAAACATAATAAATAAAAAAAAGAAAAGACCAGACCATCTTGCTTTGTGTGGGCAGCTGGGACATGAGAATTGGACTGCGAAACCAGTTGTGTAAACAAGCAAGTATTGATTATCTTGTTTAGTCAAACCTTCTAAGTCAGGGATGGGCAACTCCGGTCCTGGGCAGCTGCTGTCCTGATGAGTTCAGCTCCATCCCTAAACAAACACAGATCAAAAATCTAACTTAAGCAAAGCCACCGGAAGGCAAGCTTGCAGCCTTTAGCCAAAAATGTGTAATGGCTAATTTTAACGCTATGGCTTTGGTGCTACAAAGGGAAGGAGACAGAGGCTGTTTTATGATTGGCTGAGATGCCTTACATGATCCAAGTTAGCCGTTACGCTTTTTCCAATGGTAAAAAATACAGACCCTTGCATCTCCCAATAATAAGACAATCTCTGACTTAAGTCTTCAGAATTGCTTGAAAATTACAGACAGGTGTGTTTGATTAAGGTTCCCCATCCCTGTTCTAAGTGTATGGAAAAAGCCAGATATGGTTCATATTATGTTTAAGGACCAGTTCTGTGTTTGTGTGCCAAACAGAAACCAGCATTCTCTAAGGATGATCTTTTGCCAATGGATCTGGGAACTTTCTATAAAGAGTTTCAAAACCCTCCTCAACTTGCAAGCCTGTCCATCGATGTCAGCGCTCAGTCTATGGCTGAGGATTTGGTGAGAAACAAACACATTCTTGTCACAGCACATACCGAACATTTTTGCAATCTATATAGGACAGGTTGACCTTTAAAGTAAGAAAGGCATGAGAATATACATAAGAGTAGAGACACTGAGAGTATTCATATAGGTATGATTACATTACAGGTAGTTTTTAGCACCAAACCAGGGTTGGTGTTAAAATCTTAAGGATTTTTTTTTATTGTGTGGATAATAAAAATAATTGCAAGTATTGTTTATGTGTAGTACTTAGGGTGATTTATTCACATTCATGCCGTAGTATGATGTTAAAACTTCGGTAACATTGTGATGTGTTCATTATTAGATGTTTGGTAAAGTGAACATGTATTTTTGCAGGATTCTCTTCCAGAGAAACTGGCCATTTATGAGAAGAACATTGATGAGTTTGATGCGTTTGTGGACACGCTACAATAGAACAGAACAGAGATTGCATCCTTCACAACTTCTTTACTCTTCTTGCTTCCTTCACTGAAGCATCCCTCATTGGATGTCTTCATTAACCCTGTTTTGTGTCAGTTTTTCCTTGTG
Source organism: Cyprinus carpio (assembly GCF_018340385.1). Lineage (NCBI taxonomy): Eukaryota > Metazoa > Chordata > Actinopteri > Cypriniformes > Cyprinidae > Cyprinus > Cyprinus carpio. The sequence continues at coordinate 22,759,257 of NC_056578.1, read as the reverse complement.
CAATGAACTATGAAGAGAATCATCATTCAAGAAAAAAGTGAACTGAGGTATAAGGAGAATAGCATCTGTTAAAGGAACTGAGCAACATAAAATTTCCAACACTTGTATTTATTATAATAGCAGAAGTGTTTAAGTAAAGCTCACTGTAATGAATGTATAAACCTGTACCAGCCTTTATTTTTGTTTTGCTCATCACGACAACTCATGTAGTTCACTGACTAGTCACTGAAGCAGATTTCTGTCATTGTACTGCTGACACCATACAAATTCTCTACAACTTAAATGTGAGGGGAAAACTTGAATAATCTAAGAGTATGTCCAGTTTTGCTTTATAGGCTTAAACATGAATGACACTACAGTGAACATTGACAACAGTGAATTGTGAGTCTGTGTCTGCTTACCTGGTTCTTGTAAATGCATTTTACCATAACCTATTTTTTTTTTTTTTTTTTTTTTTTTGAAATTAGGGACAGTTTATCATTAATACTCATCAGATTTTTAAATGGTGAGGAATGCTTTTTTCCCTTTTCTTTTTTTTAAAGCTTATGTTTGGCAAGTCATTAGGAGCTGGACCTTCTTTTATTATTTTAAGTGTCTTCTTTCTCTCCTCACTTTGTTAATGTGGCATGTAAATGTTGGGTAATAAACTGATTTATTTCAGACAGGCCTGTTCTTGATTGCCCTTTATGCTGAACTAGTTCCACTAGCTAATGAATATTTGTTAGCTCGTCGTTCGCCCAATGGAATGTCGAAGGCTTGGCTTATGAATATTATTTTAGGATGCGTCAATGGAAGGCTACTGAGCGACGTCAGCAGCGGCTACTGTAAAATTCATGAGCGCCGCAGCACAAATGCACGTCTACTTCCAAATTAGGATGAAAACTGTTGTTTTGACAGCAGTTGTGAAATGTTTTTCTCTCGTCTAGTTAAAGGAACGCCTATATGCAAACTTGACTGTGCAGTCTTTATTCCTTTTTAAAGGCGGATTTCAAGTGCACAAAAGAAAGATTTAGTTGCTTCTTAATTAAACTTCGGATTACATCATTTAGAGTACACTTGGTAAGTCACGTATGTTTTCTCTGTAGTAGATGTGTGCGTCGTGTGCACGCGTCTGAATGGTCTCCGCGTTTTGAAATATAGAAAAATAGTTGGCACGGTACACTCGTCGTCTGTATGTAATAACACATATTTAACTTTAAAATATTCGAATGATAGCAAACTATCAAATGGTGGCAAAACCCCCACATTGCTTTCTTTATTGTTTTGTTTAACTGTACAGTCATTGCTATGTATATATGCTGTGTGTTGTAGAGAGCAAATGTTGCGCTCTTTTCGAGGTCACACCTGGGAGAGTTGGGATTGGGATCCGGACAGTAAATCTCCTGATGCTCATCTCTCTCTATGCCGACAAGCGGTATATTTTCATGTCAGCCCTGTGTTGGACAGTCAGGGTACTGCAGGGGTCAGAGGCACCAAAGGTGAGACTAGTGAGTGATAAACGCTGTTTTTGTTGTTCACGAGTCAGCTAGTTTTATTATTAAAATGCAATCTTACATTTCATCAAGCTGATACTGTTTTAGGAGTAGACGTCCAGTGATAAAAATTTGAACATGAAGCGTTAGTTTATTAAGTGATAGTTTCCTTTGCAACACACCTGGTTCGAGTCAATTTTTAACTAGCAATTATAATGTTATTAAGTGTTTAATAATGCTCTAGTTTAGTATTGCTTTGTAGGATAACTATCATGTGTTATGGTATGATTTTCTGATAATAATTGATTCATTACTACAGAATATCACATATTTCTGTGTAAGGTTTCACTCGTGGTGAGCATTACTGGGAGATTGAGTTCCTAGAGCCTCCTTATGGGTGCTCTGTGATGGTGGGGGTTGGTACCCAAAATGCACTTCTGCATAAAGGGGATCAAAAGTTTGTTAACCTCATTGGTGAGTACAGTCATGTTCCTCTTAGGAATGCTCATGTTCTTCTCCCAATTCAGCCCAGCCCAGCCCAGACCTAAACTCCCATAGGTTGATCTTACTTGACAACCTAAAAATGAATAACATCATCTAATTTTCAAACAGGAATTTTAATTATCAACACCACCTAGATTAACAAGGGAGGAAACGTACAGAACAAGTAGACCATATAAAAGCACACAATGCTTTTCTTTGAATCATTTTAACGGTGTTTATTTTATTGTTATTGTTTATCAAAGGCATCGACAGTGAGAGTTGGGGTCTGTCATACAAAGGCTTCATCTGGCATAATGGAAGGAGTCAAAAATACACGGAGCCTTTTTATGAAAGAAATACAGTCATTGGGGTTTTGCTGGATTTGAACACTGGGACACTGACGTTCTTCCGGAATGGAGTGAACCTTGGGGTGGCCTTCACTGGCCTGGAGCAGGTAAATATCACTGCACTGAGTACGTGGAAGTACTGGATGTAAGTTATATGTGGGAATTCCAAATGCTCCTGGAACTTTTGTGTTCCTTTCAGGCCAGCAAGGCTCTGTATCCTCTGGTGAGCTCTACGGCCCCTGAAACTGAGCTTCAGCTGGGTGTGAGGAGCCAGAGAATCTCCTCCCTACAGGAACAGTGTATACACATCATCACACAGTCCCTCTCACATTATAGACACGCACACGAATTACCATTACCCACATCTCTGCTCTGTCAAATACACACACATGCGCATTTATAAGTGAGGTATGACCTGTTTCTGATTCATTCAGAACATGCCAACCTCAAACAACAACACAAATATTTCTAGTGCAGCAGATCCATTTTATATGCAGCCTACCTCAAAAATTATATTTTTATTACTTCTGTTGAACAAAAACAACATGTGTGACTTTAATGTAATCATATTACTGTTTTTATTCTTAATTTATATGCCATTTCTACATTTTATAGATGATATTGTTGGCAATGATTGTGTTCCAAAATAAGATATAATTACCTGTATTATGCTCACAGTAGTTCTTTGGGACCAAATATGTAAAAGCCAATTAAATATAACTGCCTGCTTTTATCCGTATTAAGAAAACTGTGGTAAAAGTGTTTTTATTTGCTCACCAAAACCTGTGGATGTCTAAAAAAAAAAAGTTTAAAAAAACAAATCCAGAGAGGAAAAAAATTGTTATACCTCTAACGATTTATTACTCTGAAATCACAACATGATATACAAAAGTAAAGATTTCAAAAGCACAGAATACATTTTAACAGCCAAAATGGAAGAAAAGAACCTTCACAAAAGAAGTAATAAGTTCCACCTGGAAACCAGATATTCACGTCTACAGTAAAGGTGAACAGGTAGGTGTTTGGATACAGATACAACAAAATGGCACAAAGTTCACAGATCTGTCCAGAGAAAGGGAATTTAACAATTAATATCATCGCCAGTTCACTCCATTAAGGCACACATACACTTGGGTTTGAGGGCGCTTGTCTAAAACTATTCAAGCCACTGGTCAACATGTCAATGCTCGAATGGATTGACATGAATAGGACGTTTACATGACACAGTAAACAGTTACAATTTTATATCATCAAGGCATATGACACTTAACTCATTAGTGCTAAATAATAAGTACCTGCTTTATGGTTCTTTTGGATTTCAGACCCAAGACTCTATTGTGCGAAATCTGGATGATTCACTTCACGTACAGAGCCCTGGGATACAACTAAAATGTCACTGTTTTTTTATGTACTCTAGTACACAAGTAATAACTCACTGCACTGTGATACGTTTCCTCAAAGATAAAACCACAATTTTACTGAGAGGACATAATGACATCAAATTGTTCTTTGCTATTTCTATCTTGATTTGGGCTTTTGTTGCACCCAAATGCCCCCATGTTTAATGGCACTGTCCTCGACAGGCAGTATGTCTTCCAAGTTACAAAAAAATTTGATCACACAAACATTTTAACCATATAATCTTTGGCCAAAATAAAAATGTCTAGGGTAGAATAATACAACAGCATTACTGAACAAACCACACACAACTCCACACATACAGAGAGAAAAAGCAGACTGTTGGCAGACATACAGCGTGTATGTATGTGTGTGTGAATATATATATATATGTGTGTGTGTTTGTGTGTGTTTGTGTGTGTGTATAAATGTATATATACACACACATACAGGTTTTGATCATAAAAATGACTTTTCTGTTTCAGCATCAGGAAATTTGTGCTGGCCATAGAGCATCTGCCCTGTTCTTGGAACCACTGAGACAACAAAAGAAGATGAAACAGATTATAGAAATAATAAAAAATATAATGATTTGATAATATAAATGAAGACTAAATGAAAGCTCTTTGAGACAATACATAATATCATATATTTTATGTAAAAAGAAATAAGCATGTTTAAAATAAGTGTTTCAAGTTTGAGTAGTAGTGCTTTATACTTGTCCATAGCTTGTGCCAACTATGGCTTACAAAAATGAGGACGTGTGCATTTAGTCTAATTTTACTTGGAAAAATTAACTGAAATGAATTCCGTAAAGTCCAACAAACAATATCTGAAGTATTGCAGATGAGCTACCAAAAAATAAAAGCAGCTACCTGTACACTTTGTTGGGTTTATTGATCTAGGCCTCTGCTAACAGACCATATAAAACTCTAGTGCCTGTGCCAGTACCATTATGTCTGACAGCAGCTACATGACTTCTGCAGGAAAGAAAAGGAGACGATTGTCAGAATTTGATCACAGCCTAAACGTTTGTGACAGCTTGACCACTCTGTGCCCTCCAGTATCCTTTTTTCTTGGCTTCACCCAGTTAAAATACTCATGCATTTGGCAATACTGAGGGAGACACGAAGGACGGGACACAGCCACAGAGGAGCAAAGCTATGGAACTAGGAGGGACAATAACCGGAGAGGAGTCCTCGTGAAAAGTTCTCCTGCTTCTCATTGGATAAAGACCTCCTGATGTAGGTCGAGCAGGATGCGGGTGAAGTTGTTGATTGGTCCGATTGCACTGAGTGTCATGGAAGCATCCTGCCCCCACAGCAAGTTGGGCCCAAACACCACAGCCAGGTTGGCATTGGTCATCTTATTGACTTCACTCTCAGCAGACACCTGCACATTAATAACAATTAAGATCAGAAAAACTAAAGAGCGCGAAGGAGAAAGTAGGAAAGAAACAAATTATAAGAAGATACATTTGAAATTTTAAATGTAATATAAAAAAATAAGTACAGTCGTGGCCAAAAGTTTTGAGAATTACATAAATATTAGTTTTCAAAAAGTTTGCTGCTAAACTGCTTTTAGATCTTTGTTTCAGTTGTTTCTGTGATGTACTGAAATATAATTACAAGCACTTCATACGTTTCAAAGGCTTTTATCGACAATTACATGACATTTATGCAAAGAGTCAGTATTTGCAGTGTTGGCCCTTCTTTTTCAGGACCTCTGCAATTCGACTGGGCATGCTCTTAATCAACTTCTGGGCCAAATCCTGACTGATAGCAACCCATTCTTTCATAATAACTTCTTGAAGTTTGTCAGAATTAGTGGGTTTTTGTTTGTCCACCCGCCTCTTGAGGATTGACCACAAGTTCTCAATGGGATTAAGATCTGGGGAGTTTCCAGCCCATGGACCCAAAATTTCACCATTCTGGTCCCCGAGCCACTTAGTTATCACTTTTGCCTTATGGCACGGTGCTCCATCGTGCTGGAAAATGCATTGTTCTTCACCAAACTGTTGTTGGGTTGTTGGAAGAAGTTGCTGTTGGAGGGTGTTTTGGTACCATTCTTTATTCATGGCTGTGTTTTTGGGCAGAATTGTGAGTAAGCCCACTCCCTTGGATGAGAAGAAAACCCAACACATGAATGGTGTCAGGATGCTTTACTGTTGGCATGACACAGGACTGATGGCAGCGCTCACCTTTTCTTCTCCGGACAAACCTTTTTCCAGATGCCCCAAACAATCGGAAAGGGGCTTCATCGGAGAATATGACTTTGCCACAGTCCTCAGCAGTCCATTCACTATACTTTCTGCAGAAGATCAATCTGTCCCTGATGTTTTTTCTTGGAGAGAAGTGGCTTCTTTGCTGCCCTTCTTGACACCAGGCCATCTTCCAAAAGTCTTCGCCTCACTGTGTGTGCAGATGCGCTCACACCTGCCTGCTGCCATTCCTGAGCAAGCTCTGCACTGGTGGCACTCCGATCCCGCAGCTGAATCCTCTTTAGGAGACGATCCTGGCGCTTGCTGGAATTTCTTGGATGCCCTGAAGCCTTCTTTACAAGAATTGAACCTCTTTCCTTGAAGTTCTTGATGAACCTATAAATTGTTGATTTAGGTGCTATCTTAGTAGCCACAATATCCTTGCCTGTGAAGCCATTTTTATGCAACGCAATGATGACTGCACGCGTTTCTTTGCAGGTCACCATGGTTAACAATGGAAGAACAATGATTTCAAGCATCACCCTCCTTTTAACATGTCAAGTCTGCCATTCTAACCCAATCAGCCTGACATAATGATCTCCAGCCTTGTGCTCGTCAACATTCTCACCTGAGTTAACAAGATGATTACTGAAATGATCTCAGCAGGTCCTTTAATGACAGCAATGAAATGCAGTGGAAAGGTTTTTTTTTTTTTTTGGGATTAAGTTAATTTTCATGGCAAAGAAGGACTATGCAATTCATCTGATCACTCTTCATAACATTCTGGAGTATATGCAAATTGCTATTATAAAAACTTAAGCAGCAACTTTTCCAATTTCCAATATTTATGTAATTCTCAAAACTTTTGGCCACGACTGTATATGTGCGTGTATATTATTGTTATATATTTTTTCACCCCCCCCCATATATATATATATATATATATATATATATATATATATATATATATATATATATATATATATATATATATATATATATATAATATGTAAATCTATAATGAATATAAACTTTAAATAAAAATTATTTTTGCTGAACTTTGCCAATTATAATGAGCATTACCTGAGCAAGAAACTGTATAAGGAAGTACAGTGATGCATAGTTCTCCTCAGGAAGTGACATCAGCATGTTTCGAATCCTTTCTGCCCGAGACTCTGTATCAACATCTGATAACACAACACATGTGGAATGCAAATCAAGCTTGTGTGAATGTGTGTGTGGTGTGGTCATGTCACTTTCAAGGCTCATTGTAAACAGTCTACATGCAAAAGCTGTGGTTTTAACAATCAGTAAACAAATGTCAGTATAGTAGGTGTACAGATTAGGGATGTAACGATTTTAACGATTTAACGTTTTCTGCAGATATGTTTTATGTAGTATAGTTTCACATAACCAAAGTCAGACCATTCTGTTTTTGCTTCAAATTTTAAAATTATACAGTCTAATTTAGAGTAAAAACTACTCATGCTGCATGTATGCTGTATCTTTGTTTGGATCATGATTAAAATCCAGTGGTTGCCTCTAATTTTAAATGGAAAGAGCACAAAAGAAACATGCAGCAATAGCCTAATAAAACGACATCTTTTCAATTACTATATGTCTTCAATCTCATTTTGTAAAAAAAAAAAAAATGGTGAGAAAATCGAATCGTGATTCGAATGGAATCGTGAATTGAGTAAATCGTTACATCCCTAGTACAGATGTGTGTGTGTGTGCACGTGTATGTGAGCTTTCTGGAAGTTACTGGTGTTGGTATGTAAGTGCGTTGTGTTTTGTGTTCTCACTGTGGAAGTTGACAATGTCGTTGTAGAGCTGATAGGTGAGCAGCGGCTCTGGCAGTTCTCTGAGGAACATCTTTAAGATCACAGCTGCCAAGTGGACATCGTCCAGCTGATAGAAACTCACTTCCTCTCCTATAGACACATGCAACATTTCTAACGACTGATGCCAATCATCCTTGTGAACAGGAAATGTGCATCACACAACTTTACCTGAGTTATATTTCTGCTTAACTTCCTTAACCAAAGAAACATTAGCAGAACGCCGGAATATTCCCTCTGTCTTAAGACCTACAATGAAGATGGGAATAAAATTCACATTCTCAATTTAAGAAAGTAAATAAATAAAGTTTACACTATTCTATAATAAATTTGGCCCATCATTCCACAACCCACCCCCCAGGCTAAACAAAAAGACTAATGTAAGTATATCCAACCTAATGTGGATACATACAGTACACTCACGTTAAGAGGTATGTAAAAGTTTGATTGAGCAATAAATCTGACTTGACTAAAAGACCTACCATTCTCTTGCAGGAATCCAATAGTATCACGCATGACTGGTGGGATTCCCTCTGAGTCTGCCGTCCTGTGTCTCAATCTGATTACAAGCAACATTACAAACCATCATCTAAATAAGCAAAGCTCCTCCAAAACAAAGCTAAATAGCAAAAAAGAATTTCTCATAGTGCACAATCAAAATGTAAAAATATTTCTATTAAATTCTGTAGTATAAATGAGACTGTCATCTTCAACTACATTCAGTCCAAACATTCAGTAAGAAATAATTTCTTTAACAGTAGCTGTGTTAGATATGAGATGAATTGTTAGTGACTTTACTTACACTGACAGTGGAACCCCAAACTGCTGGAAAGGAAGAGGAGGACTATGAGGGGGAGAGATCGGTCCTGGGACGACAGACGGCTTCAGGGACAGACGGATCTTATCATCATACCTACACAAAGAAACTCCTGAATGCATCTCAGAAGAACAGGCTAAGACATGATCGTGTGATTCGAACACATGCATAACTGCGTATATAAAAGCATATATAGAATTTCTTACTCTCGGACTCTGTTGGGGATCACCAGCTGATCACACTTCACAATCTCCTCCAGTTCACTCAAATAATTGATGTAATTTATCTTGCGGCCAAACTTAAAGCTGTGAACAGAACATAAGCATTCAGGCTTTAAGATTCAGATTACAATACAGATCACACCTGATAATCAAAGTGAGAATAAAATAACATTGAGTATGGTGTGGCACTGACCTGATGATGGGTTTGAAGAGAATAAGGATGGTTCTGATAAACATGGTGGGGTGGACAATGTACAGCGCCTTGATATTTTTCTTATACCTGCAACAGACACAGCAAAACTGAAGCTTGAGGTTTGTTCTCATGTGCTGCTGTTAAAGCACTCATGAGCCTCTCACTAACAACAGCATCACTCACTTCCTGTCAAACTCTCGATAGGCATCCCGAAGCCAGCTTAGAGAGGGCTTGTTTTCGCTGGTCAGACCATGATGGAAGTAGATGAGGGTATAATCACTCTCCACATACTTATCAAGAGTCTGCTTCAAATACCTGCACACAAATACACCACACCAAATCAAAACTTGAGTTCATATTAGACACTAAAACAAACAGAAGGCACTTATTGTTATATTTGTGAATCAGCTGCCAATTACTGAAACTTCAGGTTTTATTTATACACTTCAGAGTCTGACATTTGCTCTAGATTCCATTACACAAACCCTTCTGCTCTCAGACGACTCCTGAAGTTCCCAATAGGGAACTAAACTAAGTCTTGATTTCACTTCATTAAAAACTGCATTGTCTTAGGACGTTGTCTTATGGTGCTCTAACCCACTGAACACATGATTTATTTATAACTCAGCATACGAGTGGTTGATATTTAACCAAAAAAATGAAGGAAGGAAAACCTCAAGAATCGTCCTAAATATATTTCTCACAGGAATATACATTTTGGCATTTTAAGCTAACTTTAATCTTGGAAGAACTGACAGTTAATCCCTGAAATCATCAAATGATGTGACATATGGTGCATCATACATTTATATAATTATGTAAAATTACATACTTATATTCAATAATTATTCCACTGAAATAAAGTTTCAGATTAAGTACCAATGTGGTGAACAAAATCACGTTATAATTTAAAAAAAACTTTTGACAACATTTCCAACAAACTCGGATCATTTTATCTGATTATTATTTTGAATGTCACACCAGGATAAAAAAAACAGTATTCTAAAATTTGACATAAGCTTGTATATTTTAACCTTGAACTAAAAAAAAAAAAAAAATCAGGAGATACGAATTTAATCAACATATAGTTACAACATATAAATTAAAATCTAAATATATTATTATTAACCAAATAACCTGGTAACCTTTCCTGAACCTGGTAACGTAACATTTCTGTCACACGTTTGAGGTATTCGGCCAATCACAAAGCACTGGATAGCTGGCCAATCAGAGCACACCGCGCTTTTCAGAACGATGAGCTTTGAATAAATATACGTGTTTCGGAAAGGCAGGGCATAGAGGAGGAACAATAATGTACAGTATGTGGAAAATAATCTGTTTTTTAAACAAATTGCATTACACCAAATACACAAAATAATGTTTTTAATAGCAACGTCATATGACCCCTTTAATAACAGCTGACACAGTGCATTGAGCCCGACTTGATACATCTAATGAAACATATAAATGAAGTAGAGCAGCGATGCCTACATGAGAAGTTTATGATGATCCAGCTGATGTTGGGGAGGCATGCGGCAAGCATTAAAAACAATGACCTTCCGACCAAAGTTATCATCACCTAAAAAGAAAGAGAAAGAACAGGAGATTTTAGAATTAGAATTAATGTTAGCTGGTGATGCTTGTGCATTTTATAACACCTCACCTGCAACCTCCACAATCTGATGTCTGGCAATGTCATAGAAGGGGTCGTCCCAGGGCAGATGTGATGTGCCGCCAAGGCTTTTAATATCTGAAGCTGCAGGAAAGACTATAATGAATGCTACATTTCAAAGAAAAATAAAAAACATGTAACTGACATGATCATAAAATATCCCAAACACAAGCTATAGAGTATATGGTATAGAGTGATAGAGGTAAGTCAGCTTCTCAGATCCCACTTGGCACTTTGCTAGCTTAACCACATGATCAGGATTAGAAAAGAACATCCACCAACCCGACAAATGCAAGTAAAACCAGCCGTGGTATCACATATCATGTCCTTCAACCAGAAGCCTTCAACATCAAAACAAAAAGCATAAAGAGGGCCACACATTGGACAAGAACCGGCCCCTAAATTCAAATCATTGATGCCACTTTATTCATTCTTGAAATGAACTTTTGCCTGTATACTGATTGTGTTCACTGCTTTGGACTGCTGCCATAAACTTGAGAACAAGAGTACAGAATGATGCATCCGGTGTGCCATACCTGCTACTCATCCAGTGTGTGACTGAGCCCACTAGGAAACGAAGCCACTTTTTCTGAACTGTTTTTTATTTTTTTTTATGGATGCCAATGGAATTAATTAATTCAGTACACTGGCTTCTGTGAGGATATAAACTGTCAGCCTGCTAATTTTTGTTTCAGCTAGAAGAAATTCTGAATGACCAGAAACTTAATTTAGTAGCCAAATTGTCCACTAAGTAAAAAAAAATAATTTCAAATTCCGCAGATGATGAATCAATTACACTGGGCTTCACCCACGCCCGCCCAGTCACAGTATCCTCTGTAAAAGTGCTAAAATGTGTCTCTGGGTATATGCCTGTGTCGTAAGTGTGTACTTTATGAGTAATGCTTTTTGACTCCTTGAGTTCTCTGCTGCCTCTTAAAAAGGCAATGACAGTTATGTCAACAGGAAGGTTTCGGCTTCACTTGCCTCTAAAAATACAGCAAGCATTTGATTGGTATTCAAGATAAAATGGTAAAGTACTGGACAGTTACTTCCTTTTTCTTACACTGCTTTATTCTTTGAAAAGATCAGTATAATTCTGCAAAATGAAACTAAATTTTAAAATTATTATTATCACATCACACACATAAACATGCACAATTCCCACCACCATGCACTCACCGGATTTGCTCAGGCTAACAGGGTCATCTGGTGGCCACTGTTTTTCCTGAACCAGTTTGAGCTGGTCCAGCGCAGCGCTAGGAGAGTCATCTCCTCCCAGATCATCGTGAAAGTCCACCAGCAGGTCAGAGGACATGATGGTCCTCTTAGACAACACAAGTCACACACAAAGGTTAGACACAGAACAGCAGGTTACAATACCACACAATGTTATACTGAGATCTGTGAAAGCTCAGCTGCCTTCACACTAGGTTCCTGTCTGTCCACCAGCATAAGCCTGGGTAAATGCAGCACTTTCACACGGGCAAACTTGCATGTTCAGTGACTGAATGACTCAGATGAGTGACCACAATGTCAAATGCTGAACAGGTCGTTTGTGTTTGTTTCATAACTCACTCTTGCTAACTGTGAATCTGCTTTTCACTAGAATTAACAGAAGTACCTTTCATAATACAGCACAGTACTAACATAACACATTATTAGAAAATGGCTAATATTAACTTTGTTTTCTGGCTTAGATACAGATTCATACTTTACATTTGTAATAATGCAAGTATACGTGTACAAAAATTATAATTATTTTGTTATTTAAAGCATAGTGCACCCTTCTTCAACAGCGTTGTGCTAGGAAAACCAGCATATAAATAAATAATATTTATATCAAGTTCGATTTTTTAGGCACTGACCACATTGCCTCGATACGAATGAGTATCGAAAAATGTCTTGTCGTTCAGTACCGAATTTTGATACCTAAGGGGTTAATCTGGTCAACGTCAGTGAGCCAGTAAGCATGCAGCATGCAAGATTTGCCTAAATCAAGTGCTGGTGATTGGCTCTGGTGAGACATCAAGAAAAAACACTAGTTTACGCCGGTTACGCCGAGAGACGTGAGGCTGTAGTGTGTAAGCGTCCAACCCCCATAGATGTAAGTCTGTGTGTATACTAGTGCATTTTTTAAAATGGCGTTTTAAAATGAAAATGATCCTTGTGCATACTGGCATTTCCACTGCGTTTCAGAAAAGATCAGGGTAGTCATGGTATCAGTATTGAATATTTGAGAACGATGCCCAGCCCTACTCACAAAACTCAAAAAAAAAAAAAAAAAAAAAAACCTTAACTCCTACATTGCATGAATATCACATTCAAAAGAACAGGTAAATTGTGGCATTAAATTTGATTATTAAATTAGCAAACTGAGTCCATTTAAAAAAGAAAAAAGAAAAAAAAAGCATGGTTAAAAATGATTCATTTCCAGATCACATAATCACTAGCTGCTCTGCTCTGCCTGTGCACTCCATCATAAGCAAACTACCCCTAACAATTAATACCATTTGTTCTTTCTAAAACAGTACACAGTGCATTCATTTGAAAGCTTGCCCTTAGATTTCATTTCATCATCGAATGTTTTTATTTGCCACAGCTATAATGATCACAATCAATCTTCTCAGCATGCATGTTGGCAGGGTCAAGATTTGTGGAACTAAATTCTTAATTATATCTAATGTTATAATTACATTCTTTTAGTATTAAAGTATTGTGGCACTGTGAATGTGCTATATATTTTTAATCTGTGTGTAGCTATAGGGTACCTAGTGCAGGCGTCAGTAGGGCTCAGACAGTGATCTCCTGTGACAGTCCCTCGGCAATGAGGCCGTCTAGCCGTATACTGACAACAATTTTTGGTTTTACCCTTTGCTCCTATTTACATCCTCTACCCTAGAAAAGCCAGTTTCACATTTACTATCATCTGTGACAGCCTTTATTCTGCTATCTCTAAATAATGTGATAACATTAGAACAGTCTTCGGGTGATGTAACCCGTAATCTATCGCTCTGATTAAAGAACATCTCAGTTATCTAGCCTCGTTGTAAATACTGACAGCAATCTTGCTATAGATTGCTTATAGTCAAAGAAACCATACAAAGAAGCTTTCACAGTTCTTATGTTACTAGTTGGACTATCGTTGATGTCAATACTTGATCATACATCTTTTGGTTCTAACCAAACAGCACCCGTCCAAAATCAGTCCTGTCCCTCTCTACAGTGCCATCTAATTCATGAGCCAGTTCGAAAGATCATCAGCAAAAACAATGTGCCTCATTCACAGTTGTGCTTCAAGGCTGCACTCAGTGAATCAACCAGCACTTCAGACAGAAACAAAGACCCTAAAGAGAGCTTAAAAATAAGAGACCTAAAGAAAAAATCAACTACACTTGCTAAAATATAAAGACCACAACATAAAGCAATAACTGCCAGAATAAAATCAATAGCTAGTGCTTTTCTCATGTACTAATGAGCTTATTATAATTATTAACAAACTCCATACAATCAAGATTTCACTTTAATTTATAATCTTATGAGCACTACTACAGGAAAAAAACAAATATTGGGATCTGTGCTTGATTTCTGCCCATTCAGATGGTAGTTCATCTGTGGCTGGTCAGTAATACTGAGTGCCAAACATCGCTTAAACCAGCTCCATATTGCTGTAACGTTCCTCAGTCATAAGTTACTAAACATCTGCTTAAAAAAATGCAAATGTGATAATTATCAGTTCCGTTTCAAGATGGTTTAGATGTGCTCAGCTGACAAACACAGTGAGGTGCCACAGAATTATCTGCAGAATGGAGCAGACGAAAGCAAAACTGAGTGTGAGGTCTAGAGCTTAACAGCGTCATGTGCTTCTGCTCATCTCTCTGCAGTGTCACACATGGACCAAAAGGAGACAAAAACATAACAGTTGATCTCTGCACGTCTCAGATGATCACATTAGCAAACTGGTAGATTAACTGTGATAAGGTCATTTGCGATAAGGTAGAAATATATTAAGGTAATTAATAAATTGTGAGGATAGGATGGATATGAAGGATTGCCTTCTAAATGGCCCTGCGGTGAAATCAATTGTTTTTAGATATAAGTATAAATGTAAGTATAATGTAATGTTAAATGTAAGTCTCTCAATTAATGTGAGTTCATAGAAATTGCATCATACACAATAATAATAATAATAATAATAATAATAATATAAGAACGAATGGCTGTTTAAAATAGTTTTAGATGAAACATACATGTTACACTGCAGTGCATGTCAACAACCAAAAACCACTTTTTTGTTAAACAGGTACTGTTATCTCCATGTACAAACAACCATGGTAGAGCCAAGATTTGACTATAACTTATCTCATGATCAACATTACAGGCAAAACAATCGACATTCGGGATCAGGGCTTAGCGCTCGATTTCTGCCCAAACATGTGTTCACGTACGTCTATGTGCGATTCATCCGTGGCAGGTCAGTAATCTCCTGTAAGACGACATAAACACGATCGTGTTCTAACAGCTTTCAGAGTATTGTAGTAAAACGACCAGGGCTTGCTCTGTTTGTGATCGTCTGATGTAGTCGCACGTCTGTCAGTGTTTCTAGGGAAACGCAACATCTGGATGCGCAGCCGCGCGACTAACGCACCCAGCGAGACCAGGGTCTGGGTCAAATAATACGAGACAGATCAGGTCTCACTGTTCAAGCAAACAGCCAGATGCCGCACATATTTGCTCGTTATGATCATTCGACAGTCTGCTAAGCTAACTAACGTTAGCTGAAAAACCTGTTAACGTTACATCTTCACTCAACAGAACGGAAACTCTAACAAGTGTCGCCCTGCCGAGTGACTAGCGGCTTATGCGGATCTGAGAACAAAACGCTGAGCAAAAAAAAAAAACTACAGATGTTATGAATAAAATATGGAGAAATTAATTTACCTAATTTTCAGCGCTCCCTATAGAAATCTTCACGAAATGTCATGCGGCACTTCCGGTTTGCGATCCGTGTAGTTCAGTATAAACGGCCCGGATGCAGGAGGAGAACGAATGACCACACCTCCAAGAATGTGTTGTTGTTGTTATAATCGTTGAACAACGGGTAAAATGGGCCACATGCATATTAATATGTCATTGTTTAAAGCAAACGAACCACCGTACACGTTTTATACTGCTCTTTGTGGGTTCAGTCAGGTCTCTTTTATCATAATGTGTCTGTGTATATTATAGATCAGTGATTGAACAGAACAAGAGCCTTAAATGTCAGAAGTCTGCCTCCATGTCAACACTCCTTCATTCCGGGACCACTGAATCTGTGCAACACCATAAGTTAATTTAAAGTTACATTATACCCTTATAAGAAATGTATTAGTTTAAATGAGTTTGATTTAAGTCTGTTAAGTCTGAGGCGATTGCCCTGAAACTGCTTTACATTTATTTTAGCATTGCATGACATTTTGGTGTGAAATACATAAATTCGGAAAAGAGAGCATTCAGTGATCAGTTGCACGGCATCCTAAATGATCTAGGAAGATGAAAAACAATTTTACTAATTTAACAGTTTACTGATAGGAAACTTTATGGCCTTTAAATTGCTAATTTTTCTTCTTCTTTCAAAGCATCTCAGCAGAATACAGTGGATTTGATAGCTGTGAAAAAATAAGAGCATCTTTGGTGCGTGTTGTAATCACCCTCAAAACTGTTATCATTCAAGTCACTGTTCCTTCTCTACTTCTGTATGGCAGGAACCTGGCATTTAATTTAATTTATTTAAACCAGAATTACATTATAAACAAGACACCTGCCTATTCTCACCTTCAAAACACAGAAAGAACTCCATGATCACACACTGATATCAACATACAAAGAATTCAAATTTATTTATCCATTTGCAGGTTTGATCACATTTGACCAAAGTGTTCATTTACTGTGTGGCAAAGGTGTTCTTTCAGCTTGGAAGATCACTCCTCATCTGATGAGCCTGTTTTTTCGATGACTTTCTTCATCCAGCGACGCATACGGAATAGATGTGTGTAGAATCCATATTTGCCATCGCGGTCACAGCCCTCACCCCACGACACGATGCCAATCTGATACCAGCGTTTATCTGTAGGACTCTGTGGGCAGTAATGGGTTTTAAAAGGACAAGATGTTCAAATATAGAGGTGTGAGTCCAACAAACAGAGCTTTATAGGTCACTGACAAGTCAAACTCGTTTGAGGAGAGAAAAGCATAAACACCATACCTTCATCACAAAAGGTCCGCCACTGTCTCCTTCACAAGCATCACCTCTTTTTGTATCATCTGGCTGGTAACCTATAAAACAAGAGATGACCTTGTTGTGACACCTGAGTGCAAAAGCATCACACAAGCTCTCAGCAAATGAACTGTCTAGTGTCTAAAACCAATTTAGAATATGAAGTATATTACCAGCACAGAACATGTTATCGGTGATGATGACCGAGGTGGAATTGCGGCACAAGTTCTGATCTGTAATGGGCAAGTGAATCTGTTGCAGCACTGATGGAAGATTGGTTGGGTTTGAGGACCACGATTCCCTCAGGTTCCCCCAGCCAGTCACACGGCCCTTGTAACCTGCAAACATCAAACTTCAGAGAGAAAATCTGTCAATTACAGCTATATGCATACTGTCAGTTTGTTCTAAAGTTATGCTAAAATGCTTTTTCCATACAACGTCATTCGCCAAGAAAATGTGTCCTTAGTAAGTTTCACCATAAATAAAGGTAACCAAATGCATAAAGGGGGTTAAAGGGGTTAGCATCATTATGGTGTGAAGTTTCAAAATCGGAATGAAATGAAAATCTACTTCTAAATGCATGTTATTAATCTTATTGTGAATGATTCATCCATGATTCATCAGACTTCTCAAATTGTTTAGTCTGCTGAAACTCCACCTGTTTCTTACAATTGACTGCTAACTTGCATTCATCTGCTTCCATCCAATCAACAACTTATGAGTAGAACCTAGTCCCTGCCCTACACGATTTTCTTTTCCAATAATCTTTTCACTTGTATAAACAGTATGGAACAATATATCGCTACATCTGTCTCATTGTAAATATATATCTATATTAAACTACTGTATTTTCTTACTTCTTTGCAATGCTCTTGGTGGGCAGACAAACAGGGTGGATCTCATTCGTAAAGGTAACAGGCTTCTTCATGTGCAAAAGAGCAATGTCTCGGTTCAGGTTTTCCTTCCAGTTATATTTAGGGTGGACAATGATTTCATCAATGGCCACAATCTTCTCAGTGCCCCTCTCATACCTGAATCAGAGAGAAACAGGGAAGGGTTAAAACAGCTTAACCTTCGGTAAACTGACGTTTCTAAATTACTTGGCATAAATAAAGTATGTATTTGTGAAAAGTCCAGTGGAAAGAAATATATACAGGTTTTCCAGAATTTTTTGAGGGCTCACTTGGTACGAGAGTGTTTTCCAAGGCGGACGATGATATCATTGATTGTGAAGTTCTTGTTCCACGGTGGGTAGAGAATGCAGTGGGCGGCGGTGAGAATCCATTCATCACTGATCAGACTGGCTCCACACAGCAGCTCCTGAGGACTACGCTTATACAGCATCACCTGCCTGCAAATAACAACAAACACATCATACAAAGTGCAGCATTAGCTGTCGAGATGATCAATAATGTCAAGATGTTTAAAAACAGCCTCTGTATTGTATTTACCATGGAGCACTGCCCATTTCAGCCTCCTCTCCTCCCACTATTCTGCTTCCAGAGTATGACATTAGCAGCTCCTTCTCGTTCTTATCTTCTTTGCTGATCTTCTCAAACAAGGGGCGCACTCCACAGTCTGACAAAAGACAGATTAATCATCTTAATTATCAGCTGATTTTAGAAGAACTCAAACTTCTAGTGATAACATCCACAAAACAGATGGGGAAAGTATCAAACTCATACCTTGTTCTCCATTGCCAAAGCTACGGGGGTTAAAGAAAGCTTTCCTTTTGTCTCCGAGAGTTGTTCTCTCTCTGCCTGAATCCTCGACAAACTTGTCCAAAGGGGCATCTGAGAGTTAATGACAAAGACCGAATGATGTTCAGTGTTGGCTTAGTGGTGTGTTTATAATTTATGTCTAATGCACTTAGGCTTCCTAAACATTTGAAAATGACATTTAATCCTAATTTAAAAACTTTGGTCCAGATGTCACTTTCAATGAAGGTTTTTGTTGTTAAAAGGGTTAGTTCACCCAAAAAGGAAAATTCAGTCATAAATGATGACAAAGTGTAAATTTTTGGATGAACTATCCCTTTAATGTATGTGTGTTTTTGTAGAAGGCAATACTGTTCACTTACCGCACATCTCGAAGTCACAGTAATCAATGGTAATGTTTCCACCTGCTACCTTTACATAGCACCAGGGACCCTCCATATCTCCATCTGGGTTTCTGCAGTGGTTCTTCACCAGCTGAACATGATGCAGTAACTCTTTCCCTTTAATTAAGGCCTGCACTTCTGCTGCGCTCCACTGCAGGCATGTGTGACCCCCCAGAGTCACAGACAAAACCCCTGTGTAGGTCTCCCCACTTCCATCTAGACAGTCTTCAGTCTTCAGGTAACGCTCTTCAGGTTTCACAGTAGGTGGTCGAGGAAGGGAAACAACAGTCTCACCTGAGGAGGAAAGAGTGAGATCATCAGGGCAGGTGGGCCAGCATAAATGATGGAATGGACATGTAGAAACTTTTTTAAACTGTATTTACACTGAAGCATAAAATGTGCCATAACCACAGGGCACAAATATGTGTCAGTTGCTATCAAATATGGTAATATGCATGTTTTAGTAAGTCAGCAGTCATTTAGCAGATCCACAACTACATCCGGTACACTTATTACTGCAACAATTTCCTCTGAGCAACCTGGTTCAACAACACAATGGTGATGGCTCAACTCTCTGGTTGCCAGCACAGAGCTTTAGTTATTGCACCACAGGACATTTTCTCTACCGCATTTTGTCACGCTGCAGGACTCCCTCCTGACTGTTGGGTCTCTTGTAAAACACCAAGGGCCTTCAATGCTCTTATCTGGGTTTCTGCAAAAGTTCTCCGGTAGCTTCAGCTGTGTCACATTAAATTCGCTAGGGGGGGGAACAAGACGGTCATAAGACAGAAGAGCTGCTTTAACATCACTGAAGGCTTGTAAAACTAAAAACATGAAAACAAAACAACCTTTTCTTTACTGAGAGCATTTGTGTTTTCTAATCAATCAACATAAAAAGATTAAAAATGGTTCAAAACAAGAACAACAAAAACAGCAGAAGTACATACTGAATCCTGTGGGGGAAGTTGCTTTTCCAGTACTGGCACGACTTTCCAGACTTAGTGACAGACGAAGTACCACCGTAGTTTTCACCAATATTAATGTAACAGTCTCCTGTCAATCACACATCCAACTTATAGTTTTTTTTTTTGCAACATAGAAACTAAAGGTTTTACCAAATATGTCTTTGTGTTACGAGAAGGACTCATTTTTAGTTTTACGGACATATTCTGTGTTATGTAAGTATGCATCCTCCTTACCCTCTGTTTGCACACATACTCTCAAACTGTTGATATTTTGTGGTGTTCGGGATAATTTTGTTCCTTCACACGCTGTGAAAAAAAAAAAAAGATTAAAAAAAAAACCCCTTAAAAATAACAGAGGTGCCAGTTCGGTAGCATCAGAACAATTTCATAAAGTTATACACATTTAATATTAAAAAATTGTTCAAATTTAAAGGATTGTCTCTTCCTCCAATGATATTTGTTCACAAACTGTCATTCATAAGGTATGTTTATTATTGCTAATGTTTTAATCTGTTACTAATCTTTTTCATTTGTAAATTGAGCAGGGAAAGGTCAGTGACAATGCACTTTGTCCCCTGTTCAATACAAACTGTTTACACAAAATGTTGTCACTGTTTACACTGAAACTTTCCGTAATGTGTTATATATATATATTCTTACCCATATATTTCGTCCAAAAAATCTCCTGTGAGGCAATGGAAGAAAAAAAAATTATGTAGTATACAATATTAGATAAAAAAAAAAAAAATAACAATAATTATACCACACTTAAAATATCTGTATAAAGATATACCATTAAAAAAAGAAATCATTAATTTAAACACTTCCATTTATTTTCAACTGCGGCTAATCTGTCCACAAGGGCATTGCTCACCGTTTTATCAGCCCTCTCGAATACTTCTCGAGCTTCCTCATGGTCACAAATCTCTTCCACACACTCTCTCTCCAGATTCCCAGGTTTTAACTCCTCAAAAACAGTGTTAGCCCTCTTTGCCCGAATGATCTGAAGGGCTTCCTTACTGTCGATGAACACTGAGGCACAAAAGTCAATATTTCTCCAAAAACATTTAGACTTACATGTAGAATCATCACATTATCATTTTGTTCTTAGCCTAAATCTCCGTTAATGCTCACCATTATGACACCATGTGAGTTGGAGAACTTGTCCAAGAAGTAGGGATAGTAGGAGAGTTGCTGGTTTTGCTCCCATTCTTGAGTACTGAGCCTGTAATCCTGAAAAAACTTGGAGCATCTCATCAAATCTTTTCACCCACTCAGTCAGAAAGCCCACAGCTAGAGTTACTGGAGTCACCAAGTTAATATTGAACTACCAAAGTTCAAAGAGAACAAACTGTCTGAACTCTTTTCACTCAAAAAAAAAAGCCACTCTTCTGTATCAGATCACCCTTATATCAATGTGTTACATTCTGTGCTTTATGAGGAACATGAATCACAGATATATTTAATGAAAACATGATGATACGCGTCATATCTCCAAAGCTATGTGAATTCATGCATAAGGATACAAATTTATACAAATTCTATTATTCATAACAAAAAAATCTTACAAGTCTGTTTAAATATTTCACACAGTGCTTTTTTTGGTTAAATATATTTTATTATTGAAATGTAGATGCATTTTTGGTACAGGCCATCAGAAATAGCTTTCATCATGAAATGATCTTCTCTGTGTAGCTGAAGAGCTCTGTTAGTGCTCTGCTTATAATCAGTCTGTACTTTATGTAAAATGTACAAACATAGCATTTCAACTTTCCTGTTAAGGTATAAATGATGTCCTCATTTTTAACTCCAATACAAAAGATATATCATGAACTTCCTCTTGTATTAGCTCATTTGCCAACCCAACTGTGTTTTGCTGATGTATTTGTACAATGTCTGTATAAACAGTGATGAAACAAGGTCCACTGCGCACAGGAGTCAATATTTACTGATACGTGCCACAAACCTTGCTAAAAATCAAAGAACAGCAAGACTTAAATTCAACAGAGCTTATACATTTATTTCACAAAGGTTGTTTGTGCTTCGGTGTGAGACATAATAGGAAGAGACAATATGTGAAATGGAAACACTTCAGTGTCACAGCCCTGTCTCTATTTCTACAGTCTCTGCCACTGAACCCAGACCATCCTGACCTTGTAAAATGACCAAACAATTATTAGCAACATGTTCTGGAACTACAATACAGCCACTGCTGGCATCATCTTCCTGCACAACTAGGCATTTAGCATTAGCTTCATGTTCCTGAAGCTCTATAGACTTAGAAGGCTGTTCTTGCACTACTATACACTTGGTATTTTCATCTGAGACAATAATCTCAATGATATCCTCACTTATCTCAATGCGTTCAAGCCCTTTTTCTGCTCCCTTTTCCAAAACAATTGTGCCACGGTGGTACACTCCAGAGTCCAAAATCACACCTTCTGGGCGAGACACCATAGTGAAATCCTCTGAGGCTTGAACGTACGCCACAGCCTGTCCCTCCTCCAAATTACTGCAGTCTGTCCTATCCTGCTCACCTTCTGCTTTCTGGCCTGACCTTTTGGGTCGACCTCGTGTCGGTAACGCATGTCCAGAGTCTGAGAGATGTTGGTGCGACTGCAGATGCCGCTGTAGACTCTGCATCATTGTGTATTTGGCTCCACACACCTGGCAAACATGTGGCTTCTCCTCCAGGTGAGACTTCAGGTGGCGCCGTAGCTTGGTTGCCATCGTGTACCCTTTCCCACATTGTTCGCATCTATAGGGTCTGTCTCCTGTATGCAGCCGTTCGTGGGCCCGCAGTGTGTGAGGGTCCCGTAGAGCCTTACCACACACGGGACACAGATACACCTCACCTGTGTGTGAAATCAGATGCCGGCGCAGTTCAGGCACTTGGGAAAAGCGCAGCTCGCAGTGGTCACACTGGTAGGGTTTCTCTCCCGTGTGGATGCGCATGTGTCCCAGCAGATTGCCACGTTGACGAAAGCTCTTGTTGCAGTGCTGGCAGACGTACGGCCGTTCTCCGGTGTGCAGGCGCATGTGGTTCCTCAAAGAACCAGAATTGGCCAGTTCTTTATTGCACTCTGGACACTTGACTTTGGGAGCCTGGTAGTCCGGCTCTTTTGACCTATGTACTTCCCTGTGGACGCGTAGCGAGGGCCGGCGAGCGAAAGCTTTTCCACAGATGTCACAGACAAACGGCTTCTCGCCTGAGTGAAGAACCTGGTGCTCCTTGAGGTCCCGTTTCAAGCCGTAGCTTTTGTCACAGTGCTGGCATTGAAAAGGCCTCTGACCGCGATGCATCAGCAGGTGGGCTTGAAAGCTCTCCTGCGAACTGTATGTTTTACCACACTCTGTGCATGCGTAAGGCTTCTGATCCTGATGTGTGAATCTGTGTTTCTTCAGATGGCACAGCTGAAAGAAGCTCTTGTCACACTCGTCGCATTTGTACTTCCTCTCTCGGATAATAAAGTGAGGAAAATCCCGCTCGGTTTGCTCTGCGCTGGAGTCCTCATTAGTATACAACGTCTGCATCGTGTTGTCTTTGTCATCCGAGAGCTTCTTCTTGCTGCTTAGGTCTGACCTGTTTTTTGATTCTTGTCGTTTGTAGATATGCATGGTTGACGAGTGCACTTTTCGAGGTTTAGCGGCAAGGCGAGAGCTGGCTCTCAGGCTTCTTTCTGGCTTCAAATGTTCTGATGAACTCTGGGCTTGTGATGTACTCATACTAATGCTCGGAATCTCTTCTCTAGCAGGACGCTTCTCGCTCTGCTCAGCTTCAGTCTCCACATGTGCCTCATCCACCCCATTCTGCTCCATGACACTGGAATCACAGCCTATAGACTCCTGCACAAGATTTTTCTCCTTGATTGGAGGTTTTGTAACCTCTTGTGAGACACTTTGAACAGGATCTGTTAGAATACAAAAGTTTCCACATTTCCTAATAAAAAAAAAACATTATATCATGGACCTCTTACATAGCGCAAATATTATGTATAAACTCACCTGAAAAGCCTGAGAGGTGATCTAAAGCGATGGCCTCTAAAGCATCATCTTGTTCTCTGTTTGGTGTACTACTAATTTCACAGGCTTTTACTTCCAGTACTTCTTTTTCAAGAGGGGCTTTCTGTTGATCTTTCCAGAGGAGCAGTTCTGTTCCTGGCTGAATGTCCCGACAGACCTTGAGGCCTAATTTTCCATCCACCTCGAGCACACTGACATTGCTCTCTTCTTCATTTTGAGCGCTGCAGGCAAACCTGTGGAGGCAATTAAACAAGTCTGATTCTGTGATGTCTTGATGTGCAACTTAGTAATTGTACTAAATACAATAATAAATGAATTCTGGGTGAACTTACCTCATCCAGTAGATTTCATCTGAGATTTCACATTTGAACACATTATGGCATGCATGTTGCAACCCCTGGATAATAAGAACATTGGGGCTATTACTCACTTACAGTAAACAGTTAAAAACAGCAACAGCTTATGTAATGCAAAAACTGGAAGGCCGGTGTCCTGCAGAGTTTAGCTCCAGCTTGCCTCAACACACCTACCTGGAAGTTTCAAGTATATCTAGTAAGAGCTTGATTAGCTGGTTCAAGTGTGTTTGATCAGGGTTGGAGCTAAACTCTGCAGGACACCAGCCCTCCCGGACCGAGTTTGGTGATCCCTGTACTAAACAAACAAACCTTTATTTCAGCTGTATGGTGCAGAATGAAATCAGAAACACACTGCTATGCGTACCTCAGCTTTTTCCTTCCTGATTATTCTGTCAGGTTCCTCCAGACCAAGCAGGGTGCCTTTCTCTAGCACGCGCCCAACA
The DNA here is from genome assembly GCF_018340385.1 of Cyprinus carpio. Taxonomy (NCBI): domain Eukaryota; kingdom Metazoa; phylum Chordata; class Actinopteri; order Cypriniformes; family Cyprinidae; genus Cyprinus; species Cyprinus carpio. Next base: position 22,734,472 of record NC_056578.1, on the reverse strand, counting down.
CACCACAGACCCAGCTGTCCATCTTCGGCCAGAGAAGGACCCAGGGTCAGCCCTCGTGGTATTGATCTCAGCACACGGTGAATGGAGTCTCTCATGTTCCCAGAGTCTTTATCCCTTCCACTTCCTGCAGCCACTAGATAAAAACACAGGACAATTAGACAAGGTGGTACTTTCACACTCTCATTTTGAAAACTGTCTGTCGCTCAGAGAATTATGTGATAAAAATGTTAATTTTTCATTAAACTATTTTCCCCTCTATTATATTTCTATTCTTTTGCTTTTTTTTCAGATTTATCAAAAAGATTTCTCTCTTCTTACTTAAGATTTCTAATTTTTTACTGTTTGAAGAAAAGCCTATATTAATTTATTATGGTTTTACAGTAATAACCACAAAGGTAGTAACTACTAGTAATTTTTGTACTGTGAATGTCACAGTTAGATACAGTACAAATTAATACAAATGAAAACTAGTTGATATACGAATTAATGCAGTTCCTAAATTGTAAATGCACATTTATATATATATATATATATATATATATATATATATATATATATATATATATATATATATATATATATATATATATATATATATAAATGTGGTCAATTCAAGACTTTGGTACCCTTTTATGTGATAATTCTGTTTGTAAGTTTATAAAGCAATGTGCAGTTTGTAAACTAGAAAGAATTATGGGAGAGCAGCGCTAGCTGACGACAAAATATTCGAAGTTCAGTATTATTGTCCAATGCGTTCCATCGTTCATAAGTGCAATAAAACATTATGGAGTAACGCGCAATGTCCTATAGATCTCCAGCAAATATTGTTTTTGTTGTATGTCTATAAAGCTTCTTCATAGATACAGAGTGTGCCAAAAACCAGCGTTCGTCTAGAAGGTATCTGGTTGAATCTGAAAACATAAGCATGAGCATAAATACTTTTTCAACCAACTCAGGGCTATATTTCCTCTGCGCATTGGCCACTCGAAGGTGTTTATCCATCCAAAACTCCGGGAAAATTATCGTTCTCCAGCCAACGGTGCACCGACCGGAAGTCAGGTAGCTGACTGTAACAGAGAAACGGTTCCCTGTAGAAACAGCTACCGCTGCTCTACATGCAGACAAACTTTCTAGCACAAGGTGGCGCTAGAGACACATCTCCGCTTCACACAGAGGCACACAGCTAGAGCACAAGGCACAGACACAGCACAGTCCTCGTGGGCGTTTTGACAAAAAGACTAGCCCCCGGTTTCACAGACAAGTCTTTAAGCTCGTCCCTGACTAAAATGCATGTTCGAGCTGTCTCACCTGAAAATTATCTTGCTATATCTTGAAATATGTCAGTGTCGTTGTTCTGTGTCAAGATGCACATCTAAGGCATTTTTGTAAAAGTTGCTTAAACACCTTAATTTAACTAAGGCCTAGTCCTGGCTTAAACTAAGCCTCGTTTGTGAAACCGGGCCTAGAGGTTAATAAAGTATAAAAGACCACGATATTCTGATGTAGTGTTTGTATTTTAAAGCTTTCATGCTGGCTATTCACAATTTGCCCACAGTGTCAGTACAAATGCAGGACATAGCAGATTACTAAGATCTACTGATTTATCATTCTACATGTTATAAATTAAAGTTCTGACTGGCATGACATTAATTTCCTTACAATACACCAGCACAGTAACTTGTCCATGCCACTAGAGCCTATCAGAATCTATACTATATCTTTTTGCAATGCCATTAGAGTTGTAGTAGCCGTTTGTCAACAAACAAAAAGAAATTAAACTTAAATCAAACTTTCAAACGACAACTTCTAGCACCCTGGGCAGGTGATGTACGCAGGCAAGAAATGAAATCATATTCAAACTGGATTCAGGGTTGTGGCTGGTTTATTTGTTCCAACTGAGCAAACAATACAGCATCTCTCGTGCTGGTAAAAAACCATATGCCCATCACCCAGGTGCTACAGGCCATCTCCTACTTCCTACCTATATTTACCTTTACCTGTGCCCACTACCGCCCTCAGGTGTCTAAATCAAATATTGTAGTTATTAAACTAACCAAAAATAAAGACTAAACATATAAATAAAAACAATTAACTAAACAAACAAACAAAAGAATATTACCAAATATAGATTACTAATATAATCAAATCATAATATTAAACAAATTAATTAACAAATTAGAACTACTGAAAGCAAACTAATGTAGCTCCAACAAGAGTAAAGAGCCTTTAAAATAATAAATGAATGCATACATATTTCATTTTAATAAAAAGCACAGGTATTTTCCTTCATCTGCTCCCCAGTATTCAGTCTAGATGAGGTTACAGTGTTAGTTTAGGATACTGCTACATCAAGGATGCAATTTCAGATTATTTCACTGTTTGCTACTTTTGTATCAAAAGTTTCAAACATATGCTACATGCATTTTGAAGATTTCAAGAAAGTGAACTGACGGTAATTGACTTTGAGATTATGTGAGCTGTCCTTGTTTGTTTTGTAATTCTGTAATAGAGAGACCTGAGCAGAAGAGTAGGCTAATGCACGAAACATATTTTGCAGAAATATATGTTACAGTAATCTAATATGCCTGAACAAGTTTGTGCCAGAAGCCAGATTTTCCTTTTGTTATGCTACCTGAAACAGATGTTGCAGTGGGATTTGTAAAGGCTAGCTGGGTGTCCAGTATGCATTAGGTGACCATGACTGCTGTAATGGCTGGCTTTAATCACAGCAGCTAGCAGCTAGCAGCTAGCAGTGCCACTTATATGGCACTTACAATGGAAATGGATGATGTGCAGAAATAAAAGTTTTTGTCAGTTTTTGACCGAATATACACATGTGTATATATTTAAGATATATATATATATATATATATATATATATATATATATATATATATATAAATCAATATATATATATATATATATATATATATATATATCAGAATCAGAATCAGAAAGAGCTTTATTGCATACAAGGAATTTGTTTTAGTGACATAAGCTTCCAGTACACAGAGACAACAACAACAAAAAACAAAACAAACCAAAACAAAAAAACAAACAAATTGCAAATAAATAAATTGTATGAACAGTTGTGCTATAGATGACAATGGATTAGAATAGAGCAAGATGCAGAGATGTACTTGGATGGAGGGGTTACAAATAAATATAAGAATATTGCACATTTTTTGCATAAGTGGGGAACATTTAACTGTTCATGAGGTGGATTGCCTGGGGGAAGAAACTGTTCTTGTGCCTGACTGTCCTGGTATTTGTGGCTCTGAAGTGCCGGCCAGATGGCAAAAGTTAAAAAAGGGGGGTAACTTGGATATGAGGGATCCAGAGTGATTTTCTGAGCCCTTTTCCTCACTCTGGATGTATACAGTTCTTGAAGGGTGGGCAGGGGAGCACCAATAATTCTTTCAGCAGTCCGAACCGTTCTCTGTAGTCTTCTGATGTCTGATTTTGTAGCTGAACCAAACAATATATATATATATGTGTGTGTGTGTGTGTGTGTGTGTGTGTGTGTGTATTCATACATATAAATATACACAGTACAACCACATATATTATGTAAACACAAACTTTTATTTTGGATGTGATTAATCATGATTAATCGATTTGACAGCACTTTTACATACACATACATACATACATATAATGCGTTTTTTTTTTTTTTACTTTTATGTGCTTTTGACAATAATATCCACCAAAGTAGAGCAGTTTATTGTGTCAGAAGACACATCCAGTCACAGTGAATGTGTTAAGCAGCTAATTCTTTAATTGCTTACTTGCCTCTGCATTGAAATCCTATCAGTTTGTTTTCTTGAAGATCAATCTGTTTCTGTTTTTTTTCCCTCTTCATTAGCTCTGTTACTTTCCCCATATCCTGTTATCCTCTTATCTCTGTCTCCTTGTGCCAGTTATTGATCTCTCTACTCTGGTAAAAGTGATTGTTGAATTGTTACTGCTAAGGACTTGCACATTTTGTGTCTGTTAGTTTTGAGTTGATTGTTGAGGATGAAGAGATGGTCTGAACTGATGTTTCTAAACCTTGATGTTGTTCAGCAGTCCTTCCTTTCTAAATTACCAGCCAGCCCTCGTGATGAATGCAGAAAGGATCTCGATCACTCAGCCTTCTCACGTCACCGTGGCAACATGACCAGTCTAACCCAGGAGAGGCTCAGAGGGCAGACTGGATGTAACACGCACACATGACCCGGTCGCTTCAAGCTGTGATTTGTTAAACATGTAGCAACCTTCATTCACAGGTTTTATGGTGGCTTGAATGAAGAGAGAACACATTCTCATATAACATCACATCTTTCTGTACATTTAAGAAGGAGAAAAATGGTGTGCAAAGGACCTGATTTTTTAATCAGAGTTCATTATCATCTGAATGGAGCTGCAATAGTGTTGTGAATCAAGATTGTGTCCATGCATGCTTGTGTTAAAGGAATAGTTCAGCCCCAAATAAAAATTCTCACCCTCAGGTCATCCAAGATGTAGATGTTTCTTCATCGAAACAGATTTGAAGAAATTTATCATTACATCACTTGCTCATCAATGGATCCTCTGCAGTGAATGGGTATCGGCAGAATGAGAGTCCAAACAGCTAATAAAACATCACAATAATCCACAAGTAATACACATTACTCCACTTCATCAATTAACATCTTGTGGAGCAAAACGCTGCATGTTTGTAAAAACAAATCCAACATTAAGGCTTAACTTCTGGCCAAAATAACTTGCCATAACACTTCATCCAGTGAAAAAGTCCGTACCCTGTTGTCATCTCACATCAAAATCCACTGACATTTGTTTATAACTGTTTTGATCTGTGCATATTTCTCTCCTGATTTAGAGATGACTACATTTCATTGGAGAAAGCAGTATTATTGATAGAGGTATTTTGGTCAGAAGCGACGAGTTAAAATTAAAATGCCTTAATGGTGGATGTGTCAATTGATGGACTGGAGTCATGAGTCTCTCATACTGAGAACTCTTCTTATGTTTTTAGCATAATGATACATTTAATAGGTAATAGCCCAAATACATCTGTTTTTACCTTTGTGGTATTTGTATCTTTATAAAAATGCTGCAGATGAAATATTAAAGACATTAGTTAAATTAGACGGCATACTGAATTTAACACAGATTTAAAAAACGAGGCTGTGAGGGATAGACTTACAGTCTTTACAATGACACATGCTATATAAAGATCATATATCAAAACTTTTATGCAGTATGTGTGTGTATATATATATATATATTTACAGTAGATGACAATACAATCCATTGGATGCACTGTACTTCTATCTCTCACAGCTTCATTTTTACTCCTGTTAAAAAATTAAATATAACACTAGGTCTTAACAAATTACATGAAACATTTTTCCTCAGGTTAGATACTGATTATTGAATAGAATCATACTATGCATTGACACACTTATTGGTTTTGAATGAATCGGTTGAATGAATAACTCACTCATAAAGATTGTCACCACTTCCTGAAGTAACGTAATGTAACCTGCAGAAAGAGTCACTTTCTGAATTCCCACCACTAATGGATATACTGACAGTCTGTCAGGAACACACAGATACAGACAAGCGGAGTGATGGAAACAGTGAGAAGTCCCAGTACTGTTATATATCAGCACTCAAATGCTGAAATCAAATTTGAGGACCAGAACTAACTGTTGTAAAATCCTAAATATAATTTTCAATTTTACAACATAACATTTAACTACGGTTTCACTAAATCCTATGGCCTAGTGGTTAGAGAGTTTGACTCCTAGCCCTAAGGTTGTGGGTTCGAGTCTCGGGCTGGCAATACCACGACTGAGTTGCCCTTGAGCAAGGCACCGAACCCCCAACTGCTCCCCAGGCACTGCAGCATAAATGGCTGCCCACTGCTCCGGGTGTGTGTTCACGGTGTGTGTGTGTTCACTGCTGTGTGTGTGCACTCTGGATGGGTTAAATGCAGAGCACGAATTCTGAGTAAAGGTCACCATACTTGGCTGAATGTCACTCTGTTTCTGTATACCGGCTGATACCACAGAAATTTAGCAATATTAAACAGGCCACAAAGAGGAGCGAAAGAGACAGAAGAGTTGATACAAAGCAGTACAGTGTTTTTTCTCTCCCTGCTTGAGAGCAAAATTTCACTCAGCTCAGCATCAGAAAGAAACATTTTCTAGAGCAGCTTTTCCCTCCATCTATATTTCATGTGTGGTTTCTTTGGGAAGAAGATGGTTTTGTTCAAAGCAGTGTTGTGGTCAGGGTGAATGAGGACAGTGCTTTTAATGCTGTCCATGCTGGGCAAGGGAAGTAATGAGCTGTAATTTTGTGGTTCTCTCTCTCTCTCTCTCTCTCTCTCTCTCTCTCTCTCTCTCTCTCTTTCTCTCTCTCTCAATTCAATTCATGTGAGCTTTATTGGCATGACTTGCACAGTGTTGCCAAATCATTGACATATAATACATAAACAAAACAAGAATAGATCTATAAATCAGTAAGTAAATAATTACATTAATATTTTTTTTTATTAACTTAAAAAAAAAAACCCTTCATACTATGTACTACAACATGTAGATGTAAAAAATAAAAATAAAAACTTTAGTTTTGTGCACTGGCTGACTCTCTTCGTTTGTGACATGCTGACATGCGGTGTTTTGCTGCTGTAGCAATCATGCTGGAATTTTCTCCTAAATATAACTTAATATTTCTGCATTTGAGAACGCCATAAAAATTTGGTTGTATTTCTTGGAATGTAGGGAATTATGCAGCTCTAATGTTGTGGTAATAATCACAATGCAGTAGGAAATGTTCTCGTCTCTGTCTGTGCCGTCCTCGCTCTACAGCCAGACAGTGATCACTCAGTCTGTACCTTGTTAGTGCCTTTCTCAATTTGTGCTCTTTTACACAGCTCTGCTGGTTTATAATCTCTTTTCAGGTGTAAATAGAGCTCCATCTTCTTTTGTATTTTAGTGGCATCTTTCCAACAGGCAATGTAATTTTCTTTTTGTAACTGTGTGATTTGGTTGGGCCACATTGTGCTGTGCTGGTTTGGGTGTAGTTTGAGCACCAGCTGTAAAAGGGCGCTCCTCTGCAGGGCTTCAGCCTGGTATGAGCTTGGCTCATTGCATTTCAGATGCTGGTAGAATTTCAGAGCTCTTTTTTGAATACCAATTAATAATGGGTATTGTCCTAATTCAGCTCTGCACGAATTGTTTGGGGTTGCTCTGTTTACTTTTAAGATGCTTTTACAAATTTGTGAATGCATAGTTTTGATTTTTTTCCCATTTAGAGAAATATTGGGTTTTAGGGGTCTCCATATCTTGCTGCAATAAAGAGCAATTGGTTCGATTAATACTTTTAGGATTTTGAGCTAGGTTTGGACTGGAATTTCATGTTGAATTGTATTTTTGGTCATGTAGAAGACCCTCATTGCCTTTGCTTTTAGTTCATTCACAGCCAGATTGAAGTTCCCTGTTGAACTGATTTTTAGTCCCAGGTAGGTGTATTCATGGGTGTGTTGGAGGACCTGGTTTCCTGCTCTGAAGGTGTATATATCTTCCCTACACCTGGATCTATTTTGAAAAATCATTATTTTTGTTTTTGCTAGGTTGATTTTAAGAGTGCATGTTTGACAGAACAAACTCTCTCTCAGTACATTTAAATGAACGTGTTTTATTCTCCATAAATACATTTGAATTAACTTTAGATATGTGTTGTGTATAACTAGGAAAGAGTGATGAAAATCCTTTCCACAGGTCATTCTCTCCACTGTTTCACATGATCAGAAACATATTTATGTGAATTTACTTCTGAGTTCATTTAATCTGAAGAACTCATTGTTTTGAAGAGCACAACCCTGATCAATAAGCTTGTTGTCAGTGGTCAGCCATAATTTTTCACTCAGTCCTTCTGAAATAAGGACAGAAACAGACAAAAGACATTTGTCATGTGACTTGTAGTGTGTTCTCTCATTCATTCATACACACACACACACACACACACAGCTCCTCCGGGAAGAGCGAGCCAGCAAAATAATTTTTAACTCTGGCAGGGCAATATCAAGCAGGTGGGAGTTTGTTTTTTTTATCAGTGGGATTATGTAAGAAGCTCATCAGTGATGCATTGCAGTTACCGCTGGTATCCTGTGCCATTTTCAAGGCTGCCGAGCAGACAGACAGTGGACTCGTCCATTCTGATTATACAGACTACTGTGCTCTGTCGTGCCCACCAATAACCACACAGAACACATTAATGTCACCTGTTATGCAACAAGACACTATTTATATGTGAGATGAGAGGGAGAAATAAAAGGCAAAAGAAAGATTACTTTAATATGCTGTGATTCATTTTGTTTTCCATTCTTGCTCTCTGTCTTTCTCTGATATATTTCTCAGTGTGTGTTCATTTGCACTGATTGTGGGAAGTGCTGTTGGTCTGGATAGCTGTCACGTCCTGATATTGCTCATCTGCGTGTCATCTATCAAGCCAGACCAATTCTATAAATAGATCCTTCAAATCTCTGACATTAAGCAAACACATGTGAGAAACAACACATTTTGAGAAAGGAATATTTATTTCACACCAACACATGGCTATTTGTTTCAAGCATATCTGTGGATTAAAAATAAATTTCTGTCCGTACGAAATTGAGAGTGTTATGCAGTAAGTCATACAGATGGATCAGACTGCAGTGATTAACATTCCATTGGTCATCCCTCTCTGGAAAAGTATCAAGCACGGCAATGATGTAAATTCAATAACCACTGCACCGTAAATATTCAAACATAACTGAAGGGCAAATAGAGATTAAAAATGGTTATCTAATGTTTTTACACATAAAATGGGGGATTTCACTGCTTTTAATTGCTACCCAAGGAACCTCTACAAATATATTTAAAGCTTAAATTGACCAAAATAATTTTAACGTATCTGACATAAACATGATGAATAATTTATGATCTAACTGGAGATTTTATTGTAATCAGGTCACACAAAACAGATTGACACGAAAATACACAACAAATACTTCAGTAGATATCTTGTGTGGCTGATTGTTTTAATTTGTCATGTGGTTGAATGACTACTTTGTTGGATATAGCACAAAATATGCAATTCTTCCAAGATAAATGCACAATATTTGATTTTAGTGGCATTTGGCATGTCACCTCTAGATTGTGCACTCATGGTGAAACACAAATACATTTTTGGAATAAATCAGGGTTGGTTGTGTTTGGCTACAGTTTGACTTGGAATTGGAAAGAAGGAAGCATATACTAACTTAGGTTAAAGTCCATACTTTTAGGTTAAAAAATCCATAGTTTTACATGGGACAAACATCTTTAATGCTACAAAATTTAAGCATTTTACAACAGTGAGCTATAGATCTGTAGCTTGAGTGAAGCCTGTTTTCGCCACAGACTAAATTATTTTAATAAATAAATTATTTTCCTACAATTCTTGCAAGTTTATAACAGAATTGCAAGAAAAAAGATCAGAACTGATGTTAACTTACAATTGCAAGTTCATAGAATTGCAAGTTTATATCAGAGAGATCCAATAAAAACTCAGAATTGTGAAATGTAAACTTGGAATTGCAACAAAAAAGTTAATGTCTCACAATTGTTTTCTCAGAATTGTGAGTTTATATCTCACAATTCTGTTTATACATTTTTTCTTTTCACAATTCAGATTTTGTTTCTCGCAGTTCTGAGAAAAAAAGTCAGCCTAAGTGTCAAACTAACTGATATAAAATTTTCAATTACCATTTTTAATTGTAACTTTTTTTTTTTAAACAGGCTTTCATAGGTCTCCAAACTGAGTAATTATCATTCCAGTTATGTGTTTAATTTTTTCATCTAAAATGTCCTAAAGTACAATAATGGTAGAGAACATCATCCTCTATTACACTCAAGAGTATAAAGTAATTGCCCCTAGTAACTTTCCTGGAGCCTGGCAGTACCTGTTGAGATACTTCATCCTGCTAATACACATATGGTATATTGTATACATATCCAGCTGTTTATATATATTTACATTTTTTAAATTAAAAGACAGTGGTACATTTTTTTTTCTGTATACATGCATATTGAGAAGAGTAAAGCTGCCCTATTGAGACCCTGTATATTTATTTAGTGTGTTACTGCAGTACACAATCTACAGTTAGTGAGCAGGGCTCCATCTTTCCAACTGTGACAGTGTGACTAAGAGCATCCATAAGCCTTCATAGCAGGAAAACCACACTGTTTGCTATTAAACTTAAAAATGAATTATATTCTAATGTTTTCTAAGTGTTCCCGACCACAATAGACTGATTTCTGTATTCTGATGCTTTCAGAAAAACCCTGCCTGTGGATCATATAAGGGCTTCATCTGACAAACAATGCTTTAACCTAATATTTGTTGTGATTGTTTATTCATGATCAGTTATGAGGGACATCTGTTCTGCCAAACCTGGTTAGATACAGTAGTTTAACCTTTCTCCTGATCTGATCCAGCCAGGCTTTACACTCTGCAGTACATCAGATATGAGCCGTTTGCTTCGCTCTCCCATCGGTCACTATGATATTGACTGAGTGGGCTGTTCAGTCATATTTTATATCTGAGTAATTTGAAGATACATTAACAACAACAAAGGTAAATGCAGCACTGCTCACATTAAAATACTCTAAACTACTGTGTAACAATATTAGTACTGCAGAGAAAATAGTTTCATATTACTAAATGATAACAACTGGGTTCACGCATTATATCTAGTTAAATATTTATTATATTGGAGTACTATGTTTTTACACAGCAATAGAGTACTGTCATAAAAATCCAACCACACATTTAACCAATCATTGCGTAGAGGTGATGTTTTGCAGAATATTAACCTGTATTCTAGGTGTATAGAGGATGCCACATCGCAATTTGTTTGCGTGGATTATCTAACATCTGTTTCCAGTGCTGCAGGCCGGTCCCAGAGGTGTGGAGCCCCAGCATGCAGCGGCCCAGGGGGAGCAGGGTCCCGGGACTGGCCAGGTTCAGTACCTCCAATTCAACACTGGATTTAGCCAGTAACTCACTAGGCAGCTCCAACATCATCATCTCGTTCCAGACCGGATTCATCTTGTGCTTCACTCGTCGCGTCTGCTTCTTTTTCAGCTTGGCATTTTGGTGTTTCAAGGTCAGCTTTACCGATAGATCTATCAGAAAACATACAGGGTACAGTGTTCTCTTTATTACACCTAAAATATTGATACTAATATTGAATGTACTGTCTTTTAGAACCAGCAGTTTGGAAAATGAGTGGATGGATAGATGGATGCATATATTTATTGTGTGTACATATACATGACTGGTCAAAAGTTTGGAATTATAAAAATATTTGAATGTTTTGAAAGACGTCTCTTATGTTCACCCAGGCTACATTTACAGTAACATTGTGAAATATTATTTCAGTTTAAAAGAGCTGCATTCTTTATATTTGAATATATATTAAAATATCATTTGTTCCTGTGATGGCTGAATTTTCAATAGCCATTACTCCAGTCTTCAATAGAACTAGTAACATTTTAAAATATATTCAAAAAGAAAACAGTTATTTTAAGTGGTATTAATATTTCACAATGTTACAGTTCTTATTGTATTGTTTTTTATCAAATAAATGCAGCCTGGGTGAGCATAAGAGACTTCTTTCAAAAAAAGAAAAAAAAGAAAGAAAAAAACCTTTATTATTCCCTCTGTTTTGACTGGTAGTGTATTTCATTTAATTGCTAAATGCATTGCATTGAGCTGCTGAATCTTTAGTTCACTTCCATATTAGAATAGAGATCATACAGATGATAATGTAACTAATAGTTGATTTAGGATTATTTTTAATGTTCATATTAATTTAAGTGTTGTTATGGTCATATGTTGGGGGTAAATACCTATGTTATCTTTCAGTTTGTCTGACTGTAGTCCTCTTGCCTTCATTACCACCACCCCAAGTCTATTGGCCGCTGGCAGATAACTGAGTGACAATAGTAGCTCTCCAGATGATGATGCCACTTCCTGCTGAAAAAGACTGGGTTAAAGTCTTGAAATACTTCTTGTGTTAAAGTTTTTTTATTTACAGCATTGACTTGAAAAAACATTTTTGTGCCAGGATATTTTACTTAACTCTGTGTTCACGTAAATATGGATTTTAGAATTTGCATATTCATAAAGGTCTCTTTTCAGGGTTTTGACATGCATAAAGAATCATTTCATGCAAATGATCTGGTAATTTGTGAGGCAGACTGAATATGGCCAGACCCTCCTTCAGGGTAAAAGCTGCTGATTTGAAATTGTCAATTTGTCAGCACAGTCCTCACATTAAACACTCTGAATGATGGGATTTCATTAGCATCATGACCTTATACTAATCTTCCCCTGCCTTTAGTCCACCTCACATAATCAGCTGCATGAGCAAAACATGACATTTTCTTTCACAAATTTTCTGAAATCTAATCTGGTGCTCTGACTGTTTTGTTTTTATACTCCAGTGCAGTGACAATGAACACAGTGACAAATACTACTGATAAATATTATTTAAATGAACAATACGGAAAGCTTTAGAGTAATGCAGTCATTATTTTGATTAACATTCTTGTCATTGAGTCAAAATAGAATAATAATATTAAAACTGATAAAGTCTGGATAGGAACTGAAATCACATTCAATGCATGCAGATATATCTGCCCATATACTTAGCACATCATTTTTCGTCTCATTCCCATATTCATCAAAGATACTTAGCTGCAAGAATGGAATTAAAAGGTAGAAAATAAAAGAGTCCAAGGTCTTCCATTCATAAACTAAATCCCTATCCTGAATAATTAAACACGAATCATGTGAAAAATTAGAGCACTCAAAAGGATAAACAGTGTGTGAACATTTTGTTGTATATCAACAAATTATATATTTTTAATGATGCTTATACAACCCAGTTCAACTTGCGTCATCCTTTTCATCACACGCCTGGACCAAAACATACAGTACATTCAAAACACAAACACACACAGACACAGACACAGACACAGACACACACACACACACACACACACACACACACAGACAGAGACAGACACACACACACACACACACACACACACACACACACACACACACACACACACACACACACACAGACAGAGAAAGACAGAGACACACACACACACACACACACACACACACACACACACACACACACACACACACACACACCAAATACCTCTAGGCATTACTTCCTCTCTCTCTCTCTCTCTCTCTCTCTCTCTCTCTCTCTCTCTCTTTCTCGCTCTCTCTCTCTCTCTCTCTTTCTTCCTCTCTGCAGTCCAATGGTAGTTAGTAATTCCTGGCATGTCTTTATGTGTGTATCTCTCTGTTAGAACCGGATCTCCTCTGGGAGGTATGATGACGCAGATAAGGATCTCCAGCTCTGGAGGTCTATGACATCATCAACAGATCACACAATAGTGGGGGTGGACTGTGTGTGTGTGTGTGTGTACGGTTTAGGACCCAAGAGATTGAATTGAAACAAACAAGGTGAGGAGGGAGTACACAGAGAAACACATAAACACAGCATGCTAAAATATTCATCTCGCACCAAGTTTGCAACCACAACAACCTCTTATTGTGAAAAGTGTGTCAGAAGAATATCACCTACTGCTGTACTTCATATGTTTTAGTGTTTAGAATGCTTTAATATGTTTTCACTTTTGATTCAGGTCTATGTTTCAATTTTATTTCATTTTATTCAGGCCTGTATTGTAATATGTTTTTATTTATTTATTTATTTATACTTCGTTTAGTTTTCTTATACAACATAAACTACTTTAAAAAGTGTGGTCCAAAAAAGAACAACAACAGTACGGTACAAACAGATATACAAAAATAAAAGTAAACAGAAAAGGTCTTAATTGTCAGGGATAAATATCTATGATACATGCAATGGAAAACATCAATCCGATCAAAAGATCACAATTATTACATCTTGAAGGAATAAAGAAAAATAATAAATAATGTTTTCATTTTTTTTATTTAGGATCAGGTCTATGGGTATCCACTTGTTTGGATAATCTATGAATACTGTAACTTAACACACAGGGTCTGTTTAAAGTCCAATAAATATAAATCAGTTCAATCTGTATGATTTTCCCTTGAACGGTCCATTGATATCTTCCTCTGCATCTACCATTACATTAGGCATTGTCCACACATTGTGTGGTTTTATTATCCACTAAGTTAAATTCTTATTTATTACCTGACTTACTGGAACACTATTCTGATATTTGGGTCATTGTTCATTTGTGGTGGTGAGTGGTGTCTCTCTATTTTGTAACAGTTCATAAATCTTTAAATACCAATAAATTATAAAATGTTTGCATATTTGTATTCTGTAGGGTGAAAACTTTGTGCACTATTAAGAGTTAAATATTTTATTTAAAATTCATATTTAACTGAGTTTGAGAGATTTCAGATGAATTTAAAGCAATGTTCCTCACCTGTTTAGGTGGCTGTAAGTCAACCCAGCAGTCAGCGTCCAACATCATGCTTATATCAGCCAGCTTAAAGCGCATCGTGCCCAGAGTGGAATTATGGGAGAATCGATCACAGCAGTGAAGTGAGAGGGCCACCTCTCCATCTAGACTGTCTGTGTCTTCTGTGCCCTCCATGGGGAGAGCGAACACCAGCTCCTCTCCCCACTGCACATGAGCTGCTAGCTTGTGGACGGCTGTGTGAGCGTGCTTCTGCTCTTCAGAGACGCTCACACACCCTGATATATATCCCTCACATCCGGCCTCCACTGATATATTCTCCGCTGCAGAAAAAAGAGAATATGAGTCATATTATAACAAGGAACAGGATGACAAATTGGGCCACATGAAGCTGCTCCAAGGCGCAGAGGCACCAAGCATCACATTCTCACTTCTCATTCCTTTCTACATCTCAGCCAGCATGACTGATCCTCTCCCCTTTTCCTGTTGGGATGTGCAGAATAGAGGTTTTGAGTTTAAAGCAGATTTACTCTCATTACCGATAATGATGCGTATCAATCACGGCTGCTACTATTGAAATGGTAATTCTGTGATTAAGAGACTTTAAGCTGCCTGAAAGAGGCTTTTATTTCTCTCAAACATTGGTTTAATCACAGAGAGTTTTGAATATCAAAACCACCCTCTGTTCCAGCCTTGAAAGCAGAGCAAAACCATTGTTCAGTGGCAACTCTATCCCATAAACACAACACACCTGGCTGAGCCATAAAAGCCTGCTTTTTACAGATACATGTGCTCATGCTGTGTGACCTTCAGATGACATGTGCACATACTGAAAAATGCTCCTAGAGCTTCACTGGAGCTGAGTGCAGAATTGTTTGTGTCTGTCATCTGAGTTGATCTGTTTGTAGGTTCTTTGCACAGATATTTCCCCCCCGTTTTGCAGTACAGTTGTCTAAAGTCAGAACCAGTCTGCAGATTTTGGGCAGTCGGAGTTGACATAGTTTGCAGAGTGTGAGCACAGACTCTTTGCAGAGCACAGACTCCAATTTTTTAGCTTAAGACTATGATTCTATCCAGTATCCAAAGAATATCAAGGATAGAATCATAGGATATCAAAAATGTTTTATATTTCTAATCTGATTCAGTTGTTATGTTTACAGAACTTACAGAATCAATGATTTGGCTGCAGCAGCCAAATTATCAGTAAATAACAACACAAATTAGTGTTATTTTAATATTTTATATGGAATATAATGGTATAGTGTTTATTAATATTTTGAATTAGTTTTGTATTTTCATATTTTAATATTAGTTTAAGTTTTAGAAACTTTATTATGTGCTTACTAGTTTTATTAGTAACAAAACTTTATTTTGAAGTTTAACTTAAAAATATTTTTAACTTAAAAATATTTTTATTTTTAAAGCAACTGCATTTTTAAAAAAAATTTTTTACAATCATTCGGATTGGAACACTTGATGCTTTCTGACTTGTAACACAGTGAATGGCGAAAGTTTGAAAACTATGAAACTGAATTAGTGGTTGCAGACAGTGTCTGAGTGAGGTGTTGCTAATAAGTCTTCTTATAACATGACAGCATTTCCACAGGAATCCAGATTGTATGTATCCTTTGAAACACCTGTTGGTAAATTATCACCAAAAGGATGCTACACAATATGAGATTCACCTGCAATTCACAGGTGCCCCACTCTCTTTCTAGAAACATCAGAGGGGATGAATGTTTGTTACCTTCCACAATGCTGATGTGTAGCTCTCCATTTTCTTTGTGCAGGCTGATGGAGAAGTGTAGTTTAGGATATAGGATGGAGCTACTTGTCGTCATGGCACCAGTTTGCTCAGATGTGCAGGGCGTTTCATCTGCGGAAGCTAATATGAAGAAAATAAATATAAGTGACATTCAGCTCTGAGTACATTTTAGGAGCAAATTTTCTAGAACCAGAAAAACATTACAGACTATAGTTATTTCTGGTCCTCTTGGGACTTTGCACTGTTTCATGGTGACAAGTTACTGTCTTTTTAAAGTGAGTCATGGAATCATTTACATAACCGATTCAATCAATAACATTGATTAATTCAGGATTAATTAATTCATGAGTGCAATAGAACAAGTGCTGTGAGATTCTTCAAGAAAGGTAGCACTTCTTATCTTTCTTTTTCTGCATCTGCTAGTGGGTGGATAAACGTTAAATCTTGCTCAGATCTTGGTCATGAATTATTATATTGTATGCAACCTTTACTTGACATGATAGAAGCTGTGAGCTATGAGTCAGATCAATGTATGTCATTCACCAGGCATGATTATAGGAGCAGGTTTCACTGAGAGGTTGACAATTGCCTCTGGGTCACATCTGCACAGATTTTAACAGCAACTGCAAATGCCACTGGTGTCTAACATGTTATTAATGGTGTTTAATGGGCCGAAATTCCAATTTCCAAGTTGGTTCCAATTTTCCAAGTTCCAAGTGGTCTGGAATGCATAGGGAAGCTGTCCACATACACACACACACACACACACACACACACACACACACACACACACACACACACACACACACACACACATGAACACAACCTCCCCCATTGAGTTCCATTAGATTTTAGCTGTCATATCCTTACCTTGCCGCGGGAGGGAGAAGATTTTCTCATGATCGGTTGCCTGGTTACAGGTGTCGAGCTCGGCAGCAGACATGTCACTGGTAGCTCCATGTTCTTTGTAGTTTATTACCTCTTGAGAAGTGACACAAGGTTTGGGGCAGTAGATTTTAGGAAACTTCAAAGATGCTTGAGGCTGGATGGGTTCTGTGGACTTCTGCACACTGAACTAAAACATGTACATAAATAAGAAAGAGAAAATAAAAATGATGAAATAATATGATTGGTTGGAGAATAGATAGGTAAAACAAAAGTAGTAGGTTACTCCACTCAAACCATTAGGTATTCAACCTGCTCAGAAATTTCTTAAAATTTATGATGAAATATTCAGAAAACATTGTGCCAAGTAATACCATACCAGTAATACTTGATCTTAACCAAAGAGTATATTCAATAAAATTAGACTAATCCTAATCAATCAAAAAAAAAAAAAAAAAAAAATTTTTTTTTTTTTTTAAATTAAAAAAAGTAATATTGTCTCAGTATGAATTAATCATTTCCATTCCTTCAAAGCTTACATTACACAGACATAACTGATTTTAAAAACCTTGACATGAGACAGGGGCATTTCACTAAGGGGCTTTCTGATGACTGAATTTAATGTCTCATTGAGGTTTTGATGTGTAGAGTCTGAAAAAAAAAGAAAAAAAAAAAACCAACCTGGAAAGCATGAATGAAAAAATCAATACCAGAACACTCAATTTCCCCCAGGTGGGCAGTTATCATGCTGAAATAGAGTGCACAGAGAAAGGAGCGAGAGAGGATATTCTTATACACCTCTCATCTTCCTCCAACCTCCTCTTCATTATTAACAAATACTGGTGCAGTGAGACTGACCTTAACTCTAAATATACATGATAACCATAAACATATAATCCTCTAGATACAGATAGGCCAATAACACTCAGTTCTGTCTTCACTGTGGTGTTTTTTAGACAAAATCAGCAAATCAACCATATAATCAGTTTTTGCTCATGTCTGCCTCAGATTACATTTTAATTGGGCACATCAAAAGAGGCTGAAAGATTTAAGAGGAAAATCAACACTCTCACAATCAGCACCTTCTCTTTCATAAATGGAGAGAATGATTGTAGGATTGTTGATTTCGCAGGTTCCAGTCATAAAGATTTAATTTACTGTGTAACACAGAATGTCACAGATTTTGGCAAAATTTGGATGAATAAATCAAATTGCAGGGTTGTGCACTTAATCACATTGTGATATGGACAAGTGTCTGTGAATATTGAACCGCAAAAACACTACCATTTTAACATGTCTGTATGTTCTGTGTGTCTCTGTGTGAAAGAATAGCCCAGTTTCATGTACTATACACAAAAGCATGCATGATGCTCGTGGTGCTTTCAGCATTCATTTTCTGTAAAGACGCTTTGAAACTATATGCATTGAAATGGGGGAATCAATTGGGGAAAAAAGAAGAAAACTTCAAAGGGCTCTAGAACAATGGATAAATGTCCCTATAGATCTAGTGTCACTTTTAATGAAGACATTTTTTTACTTACTTTTCCTTCAGCACACACATATTATGGTCTGTAAGTGATTATTCATGACTCTGTATAAATATACAAAGACTATGAAGGGAAGTGTGTGGGGAGGGGTCGGTTTTTGCCAACATCATGACGACCAAATGTCCCCAAAAGGATAAAATCTGAAATTTTGTGCATTGTGAGCACCAGCCAATGGCCCCCACGAGAAAAACAGCTTAAAATAATCTATAAAATGAGGATGCTATCAGAGAGGATCCTCAGTGAGGATTACATTTACAGGCAGGGGATGGGAAATATCATTAGCTCAAGATAAACAATACAAGTCATTGGAAAGACATGATAAAAGTCATGAGAGAAGAACAATTGTGTGTGTGTGTGTGTGTGTGTGTGCGGCTATGTGAGTCGTGACTCAGTTTCAGGGAAAGCTCAGCAGATGCTGAACAACATCAGTGTGAGAGTGTGTGTACAAGAGCATGTCTGTCTGTGTTTTTAAGTGCAAGAGCACAGAAAGACAAATCATTTATAAAATCACTCTGGAGAAGATTCTAATAATAACACACTTGTCCCTCACCATTCTTAACTTGCCTGTTACTGGATGAACTCAATGTTCTTTGAATTAGTTCAAAACTTATTTACAAGGCGGTGGTTTCGTATGAATTCGTATGATAAACATACAATTTTTAGGAAAAAAGTAAGCATGAAGGCCCACCCCTAAACATAACTGTCACTGGAGAGTGAGCAAATCATATGAAAACGTATGAATGAGACCATACAAATTCATACAAATTAGCCACCAGTTTGCCAAAATATAAAATACATACAAATTGTCATGAGAATGTGTTGGCTTTTCTGCCCCTACTATACCAGGCACTAGTAGCAGCAGAAATTTGAAATAAGGTTACTGGTGACATATGGACAGCTACATTGCATTGCATTTGCAGCCAATACATTTTGATAAACAATGTATTTACTATATAATAATAGAGCAGAACACAATTTTTAGTGCATTTATACCATAATGTTACATTATGAGCAGGCATTCAATAATGACACAGTCATCCACTAAAGCCTTTTAGATACATGCAAAGAAATCCTTTTCTGTACAGCATCATTGTTTCTGCCTCAGTCTGCTAATCTGTGTTATGTAAGTGCCACTTCCATCCTTCCACTCAGGTCAGAACATTTCACTCGTGGCATATCCCAGCCTTTGTTCTCATATCTGTTTGTTCTTTTATAAGCTGTGTCTGTATTTAAAATCAAAACTGGTTGCCGGTCCATGAGTATTGGTCTTACCTGTGTCAGAGTATGCAGGATACTGGGTTTGGCTTTCTCTGGGTCAGTCTCATCCCCTCTTTCAAGTTTCCCCTTCTTACAGCTCTTGCACAGCAGCGAGAGCCCACACAGCGTCAACAGTCCAGACACGGTTCCCAGCGTAGCCCCCAACAGCGCTGTCGCAGACATGAGCATTCCCACCTTGAAACAGACACCCAAACACACCGAATGAAGTGCAGAGGAGAAAAGAGGAGGAACAGGAGGAATAATCCACTCTTTAGTGATGTGACTCCATGGTGAGTGAGGAGAAGGAGGAAGAGAGAGGAGATGAGTGGAGAGCTGCTAGAGACATAGAGTAGCACATGTATGTGTGTGTGTGTGTGTGTGTGTGTGTTTGTGATGCACTGTCTGAAACCAACTCAGCCTGGCAGACAGAGCAAAAGGGAGAGAGAGAAGGAATGAGAGACAGACATGGACAGAAGGGAGGTAATCAAAGGGGAGGGGCTCGGGTGGCTGGCGACTCCTCCTCAATAAGGAGAAGTCTGTCACTGCAGCCCACCCCCTTCATCACCAAAGTGGCTGTACGTCAGCCTTTACGTCAGAGCTGCATGAACTCACCTTCACACACTGGGTGTGTTGAGGCAGAGCTTCATATATACACTCACAGTAAAGATTCTTAAAATAATGAGGTCTGAAGTGTAGGAGTGTCATTATTTTATTTACGCATGGCAGACATTTCTATCCATTTTACATTGCATTTTATCAGTTCATGCATTTGCTGAGAATCCATGACCTTGCAGTTGCTAACCACTTGCAGTAATCTTTGAGCTAAAAAGTTACACAACATTAAAGGCAGGGCTGTCTTTTATAAATGTGGTAATACTAATATGCCTATTAAATTTACATTTCTGACAGGCCTGTATTTTTGGTGATTTTGCTTGGTGCCACCAAGCTTGTGCTGCTGTTTTGGTCATACAGTTCACTCACTCTCTAGTGTGCCATAGTGCACACTGTAAAAAAAAAAAAAAAAAAAAAAAAAAAATAGATATATTAATCCTCTCTCTCTCTCTCTCTCTCTCTCTCTCTCTATATATATATATATAATAAAAAATAAAAGAATCTCACATTTTTACTGACACATTGATTTGTTGTACACTTCTACAAAATTATGACTTAATAATAGGCTACTATACGACTTTTTACTGATGCTTTCACAAGAACAGATTTGAACTGGTGCCTAGTAGTTTTTTTTTTTACTGTTTTGGTAATATTTTTAAGGTTTGGAATTCATTCCTTTAAAAATATGTATCTGTCTGTGATTCAAAGACACGAGGAGGTAATGTTTGATTGATCTGACCTTGAGAACGAAAGAAAGAACGTGGATTTGTGACGCCATCTTGAGGTGATATATAAGCAAAGCATTTTAGCCCATTACCTGATTAAATACCAAAGTTGTCTTCATATAATAGTTACAACCCTTGCTATTATTTAAAGGGCATATATCTCATTCTACGGCTGTATGTATTCTGTGGGTTCTTATTAAGAAGCGGTTCCGTTAAAAATACCAGAACTGAATTATTTATATTGTACGTGTTCGGTTCCGTTAAAGGGTTAGTTCAGCCAAAAATGAAAATTATGTCATTAATGACTCACCCTCATGTTGTTCCAAACCCGTAAGACCTCCGTTCATCTTCGGAACACAGTTTAAGATATTTTAGATTTAGTCCGAGAGCTTTCTGTCCCTCCATTGAAAACGTATGTACGGTATACTGTCCACGTCCAGAAAGGTAATAAAAACATCTTCAAAGTAGTCCATGTGACATCAGAGGGTCAGTTAGAATTTACTGAAGCATCGAAAATACATTTTGCTCCAAAAATAACAAAAATTACGACTTTATTCCGCTTTTTCTTCTCTTCTGGGTCTACAACTGTAGATAAAATAATGCACATATCTGTACATAAATATTCTGTTCCAGATTTTCCCACATTATTATTATTATTATTATTATTATTATTATTATTATTGTTATTGTTATTATTTGTATTTTTTTCTTAAGTCTTATTTAATTGTTTTTTCTGTCTTCATGTCATATATGTATGTATGTATGTATGTATGTATGTATGTGTGTATGTACCAATACAACAAATTCCTTGTGTGTTTGCTAAGCTAATTCTGATTCTGATTAATTTATTCTTCCTTAATGGTTTGAGAATAGCTGTCATTACCAAACTTGTTTGAGAATAAATAGATTTTTTATTTATCAAACAGTTAAAAGCCTCCAAGTTAATTTCAGTTGTGTTTTTCTTCACATGTAATTACCAATGCAGATATAATCAAAAGTTGGTCACAATTACACTTTGTACCACATTATACAAAAATCCATGTGAAGGTTGACCAAGACCACGATCAGATCTTTATGTTTTAATAGATTAAGCTTTAGCGACAGTGACAGTGAAAGTGACGTGACACTTGACCCATACTCAGAATTCGAGCTCTGCATTTAACCCATCCAAAGTGCACACACACCCCGTGAACACACACACACCCAGAGCAGTGGGGATAGGTGAATAGTGAATAGGTAACCTTTTTTCTACATCTCAAGTTGTCAAAAGTGTTTGCGTTGATCTTGCTTGTTCTTTTCTCAGCTGCAGTTTTGTAAATCGTCGACTCAATGAGCTGACAGGCCATAACTCCCTGTGGAAGAGACTTTGTCAGAAGCACAGGCTCCTTACAGAGTAAGCTCACTCCTCATGCCCTCAGAAGCATTTGATTCATCACATTTTTCTGTCTTTTTTTTTTTTTTTTTTTGTTACTTTTTTAGATTTGTTTAATCAAAATATATTGTCAATGACAATTTTTTATTTTTTTTTTTTCGTTTTCAGGGCAGACAAAAGCCACAGAGGCGTGGCATGGAAGGAGCTGTTTCGTGAGTTTTATGCTGATCTGGGCCGTTACATTGACTATTATGGCATTCTCAAGAAAGCCTGGGATGACCTGAAGAACTACCTGAATCAGAAATGTCCCTGAATGATAGCTTCACTTAAAGGTCTGTCCACACTGTTACTCATCCAACCATATTTTGAAAGCCTATGGGTATTTTTTTTCTTTTTCATAATATGAGTGTTGTCCACTAAAGGTTTTGTTTCCTGTTCTCTGAAGAGGGAGTGAGGGAGGAAGAACTAGACACTATTGAGGTCCAGATTGGCTGCAAACTCCCTAATGACTACCGTTGCTCCTATAAGATACACAATGGACAGAAACTTGTGGTACCTGGGTAAGACTTCTGATAATATCCTTGATCATTTCAAAATCCTACTGAATTTCTTTCTTCTACTTTAGAAATATAAAGTATTTATTTAAATGCTTGTAACTGATTCGTGGCCTAATGGTTAGAGAGTCAGACTTGTAACCCGCAGGTCACGGGTTTGAGTCTCAGTACCGGCAGGAGTTGTAGGTTGGGGGGGTGAATGAACAGTGCTCTCTTCCACTTTCAATACCCACGACTGAGGTGCCCTTGAGCACCCAACCCCCACGGTTCCCTGGGTGCCACAGCAAAAATGGCTGTCCACTGCTCTGGGTGTGTGTTCACTACTCACTGCTCTGTGTGTGTGTGTGTGTGTGCAGTTGGATGGGTTAAATGCAGAGCACAAATTCCAAGTATGAGACACCATAATTGGCCACACACATGTCACATCACTGAGTTAAATAACATTTACTGTATACAAGCAAGTGCACTTCCTTTCACATAATCAGCCTCTGCCATAGTATCTTATATTATCAATAAATTGCTAAATGAATTGGATCAGTGTAGGAACAACAAACGGTATGAAATTATCAATAATCACTGGGATCAGACTTAGGCCTGTTTCAGAAAGGAGGTTAAGTGAAGACTCTGAGTATGTTCACACTTAAATGAGGATAACTCTGGGTTTTCAGTTTCAAAATGGAAAGTTTGTCCAACCGGAGAAAGCAGGGTAAGTCAAGCCCTTCTCTGAAAGAAAGGTAACTTGTACGCAGAGTCAGTTACCATGGTAACTTACACTGTGAACCTAACCTGGTCGGGAGCAGGTTTTCTTTGTTAAACCCAGAGTTTCTTTCAGTCTCCTCTTTTTTTAAAGCATAAGCGATGTTTAAACATCTCATTCATTCATTCACTCATGCTGCAAAAAGTGCATTTCTTTGGGATCTAAATTAAGTGCATTTTAATTAAAAGAAGAAAAATAATATTAATGCAAATGGAAACAAGATTATTTGTCTTACCCCATTGGCAGATAATTTGCAAAATAAGAAAAATATACTTAAAATAATAAATACCTTATGTCATTTTTTTTATGTAGAAAATGCATATTATGTAATTTTTCTTATGTAAAAAATGCATTTTGATTTAAGAATCTTTAGATATTTTGACTGGAAACAAGAAGACAAAAATACTAAGTAAAATAAGCATTTTTTGCAGTGCAGGTACATTTATTCATTGCACATATTTTCATCATGCAGACACTCTGGAAGTGACAAAAATGGCATATCCTCTTATACTGAATCCTGTACATGAGGAGGCTACATCAATTTGTAGGGAGTGACATTTACATTTTTTTGCCATATCCACATGCATATTTATTTGAGCTGTACCATTTTTAAATGGTAGTTTTCTGTATATAATTAGGGACGCAGAGCACATTAGTAAGAAAAGTGTGTCTCGCTTTCATGCTCTTTCTTCTAATATTTGTGTTGTTTTCTGAGCACAAGCCCATCAAAAATGAAGATGACTGATTACTGTATTGAATGGAAGGATGCCAGATGGAAGGGTAGTTCGAGATATATGCCTTAACCACCACCACAGTTGTTAAATTTATTTGGTCATTTTTTTCCCCCTACAAACACAGAAGCAACAGTTATTATTTTTTCCTATTTGATTTTAATATTCTTCCGATACTTGGTATTGTGGCCATGTCCTCTTTATCTGTTCTTCATTATTTTTGCAAGCCTTCTTGCTGTTGGCTGAGTAGAAGTCAAATGTTCATTTTATCTACTGTAATTAATAAATGCAGCAGTTTGGATTAGAGAACACTTTATTATGTGAAAAGAGCATTAGACTATGTGGAAAGAGGTGCTGTGCACTGAAATAGACATCAAATGTAAATGTAAAGTCATGTATACACTCATGAACCTTTAGAAAGTGAAAGTGACGTGACATACAGCCAAGTATGGTGACCCATACTCGGAATTCGTGCTCTGCTTTTAACCCATCCAAAGTGCACACACACAGCAGTGAACACACACACACACCGTGAACACACACCCGGAGCAGTGGGCAGCCATTTATGCTGCGGCGCACGGGGAGCAGTTGGGGGTTCGATGCCTTGCTCAAGGGCACCTCAGTCGTGGTATTGAAGGTGGAGAGAGCGCTGTACATTCACTCCCCCCACCTACAATTCCCACCGGCCCGAGACTCGAACTCACAACCCTTGGATTGCAAGTCCATTAGGCCACGACCTGTTTTATACTTAAAGCTTTACCTTTATTGAATTAAGGTTTTATACTTCATGTTTAGCTGCTTTTTTTTTGCCTGTAGGATACCATGAAAATTAATATTACTTCAATAATTTACCGTTCTGCCACTTTTTACAATTGATATTATAACAGTGATTAAGTATTAAATTTATTTGTTGACTCGCAAGTATGCAGACGTCTTTTTGTCGGGTGCTGTTGCCATGGTGAATCATAATTTTGGAGCTCCATTGATCATGGCTTTTCATTCATATTTACTTGTATCAATAGGTGTGTTCGACTTGAATCGGCGCTGCGCAGACCGATCGGTGTATGACATCAAAGTACTGCAAGAGCGATTCTAAGGCATAAGGAGACGTCTTTCTAAAATTAGAAAATTTTGTATCTGAACTGTAAATCATGTTTTTTACAGTAATTTTACAGTTTAATATGTTTTCATTAGAGATTTTATATGTTACCATAGACACTGCCCTACCACGCTCATATGGTATTAATTTTATTTGTGCAGGTCTTAAAAAAGGTATTTAAAAGTCCTAAATGAGCTTAAAAATTCTGCAGATAACCTGTAAAATGGCAATCAACCTTTCACATGATCATAAGTGATCTTTACACTGTTTCCCCTCCACAGGCTGATGGGCAGCATGGCTTTGTCCAATCACTATCGCTCAGAGGACCTGTTGGATATTGAGACCGCAGCAGGGGGATATCAGCAGAGGAAGGGAATGCGGCAGTGTCTTCCACTCACATTTTGCTTCCACACTGGCCTCAGCCAGTATATGGCCTTGGAGAGCACAGAGGGACGAACTCGCAGTGAAATCTTCTATCAATGCCCGGTTAGATCACCACCCTCAGACCACAACAATTTACCATGTATAAACATGCATTTATGTAGGGCTGGCGAACAGTTATAAAAAGTGAAACTGATGCAAACCACAGGAAGCAGGTTATATAGTAGCTGGAGAGAAATATTCACAGATCAAGCACCGCTTAAAAGTCCAAAATGGTTCAAAACAAATATGACTTTTTAACTGGAAGAAGTATTATTATTGATTATGGACTTTTTGTCAGAAGTGATGGTTTAAAGTTAAAATGCATTGATGGATTTGTTTCTTTCAAACGCAGTTTTTTTTCGTGGGGATTACTTGTAGATTTTTGTGGTGTTTATATCAGCTGTTTGGTCTCTCATTCTGATGGCACCCATTCACTGCAGAAAGATCCTCCAAAACTGTTCTAATGAGGAAACAAAGTCATCTACTTGGATGGCCTGAAGGTAAGAGTAAACTTTCAGCAAGTTTCATTTTTGGGTGACTTACTCCTTTAAAAGGCTTCCCAACTGCATTGTAGCTGACAGGAGGTGAAGCCATTTACTGCATCAAGAACAGTTTTGCTTGTGCATATGGGGACTCCAGCACTAAATAAAAGAGGGATTTTTCTTGCATTGTTGCACTTTGACCAGTAGGAGGTGCTCTTGTCTTCTTTTGTATTACAGCCCTTCTTGCTTTCTCTCATTTATATATTTTCTTCACAGGATCAATTCAAGGACATGTTCAATACGGGTAACAAAAAGCAAAAGGCTCCATTAATGCATTGCAGTTTTATCAGATCATATGAACCCTTCTCAATCCTCTTTTCTTTTTTTTCAGGTCCTAACTTTACTGAGTGGTTTACTTCCTATGATAATGTTGTAACAGGAGAATACCCCATTATTCGGGACCAGATCTTCAGGTGGTCCATCTTTAATTATCTTACACTTAGTAATGTATGTCAGCATTTGAAATCACAAATCCCACATTAGTCCCAAGTCTCAAGTCAACATTATTTATAGAGCCCTTTCCACTACAAAGTAGACCAAAGGACTGTACAGTAACAAGATGAGAATAGTAATAGTAAAAACAAAAATCAACAATAACAGAAAAACAATTAAAACAATTTACATCTTCCAAAAGTCAACAATTAAAAGCCATAGAAAACAAGTATGTTTTCACATGATCAATTGTGTTTTAGGACTAGATGAAACAATCCCCTGTTTAACAACCGGAGGTATGAGTGATAAAGATGTATCCCTCTGAGTGGTTTCTTTGCTGTAATGGCTGCCGGTCTGGTTGAGTAGGAGATTAGAAAGGGGAGGTGGGTTTTAATGAGATTTAAAACATCAACTGAGGGTGCAGATCTGATGTCAGGTGGAAGGGTATTTCACAGTCTTGGGCCAGCGACAGAAAATGCACGATCCCCCTTTGTTTTCAGGTGAGTTTTTGGAACTGAGAGCAGTAAGCAGTTAAATGATCTTTGAGATCTACCAAATGAGTTCAAATGAATCAGGTCCATAATATATTCTATGGCCATATCATGGACAGCTTTAAAAATGTACAGCAACACCTTATAGTGAATCCAATATTTAACCGGAAGCCAATGCAGCTTTTCCAAAACTGGAGTAATTTGCTCCCTTTTCTTTGTACTAGTAAGGAGCCTCACAGCTGCATTTGGACCAATTGCAATTTTGAAATAAGAGACTGGCTCACTCCCAAATAAAGTGCATTACAGTAGTCCAAATGGGAGGAGATAAATGCATGAAACACTATCTCAAGATCAGCACCAGACAAAAAGGATTTCATTTTTGCAATAGTCCTCAACTGAAAGAAGCAACTTTTACCTCACATTTAATCTGATGATCAAACGTTAGAGCGGAGTCTAAAATTACACCCAGATTTCTTATTTGGGACTGCACATTAGTTGTCCATGTACCTAACACATCGTTTATGTCACAGTCAACCTTATTTGGCCCAAAAATGATTACTTCAGATTTACTTGCATTTAGCTGTGGGCGAGTTTGCTCTAACCAGCACTTCACCTCCTCAAGACATAATAACAAAAATGAATGAGAAGTTGATCCTCCAGATCAAATAAATCTGAATAAAGTTGATAAGACATACTGTGTTTTTTAAAAAATAAGGTTTAAAGGCAACAGAAATAATGAAAACAGAATAGGCCCCAAAATGGAGCCCTAAGGTACTCCATAGTCAATAGAGACTGAAGAGGAAGAAAATTCCCCAACCCTCACTGAAAAGGATTGTCCCTTCAAATAAGAAGAAAACCATTTTTTTCATCAGTGCTGTGTCCTGCCCTAAAGCCAGACTGAAAAGCATCTAGCACATCATTATTTTACTCATTTTACTTTATTAATTCTACACATTACATTTTATCCCCTTTATGTTTGTTCAGGTATGTTCATGACAAGCGCTGTGTGGCAACCACTGGTGACATCACAGTATCAGTCTCTACCTCCTTCCTGCCAGAGCTCAGTTCAGTCCATCCGCCACACTTTTTCTTCACCTATAGAATCAGGTACTGCATAAATCCACACACATTAATTTGGCTTTGTAATCTGAATCGGGCTATTTAAGTGCTGAGCTCTGCATGAATGCTTTCCCAGGCCTGATAAGTGATGAAAGTTTGCTGATGGTGATGAAAGTTACACTGTGATATTTTTGACTGTGAAAAGGTGAAGAACTTTTTTTTTGTTTTGTTTTGTTTCGCATGTAGCATGCAATATGGACAAAAGTTATGTCTCAGTATTTTCGGAGATTATTGAGATTTTGCCTCTGTTACATTTTAACCAATAAATTAAATTAAAATAATAAGATAATGTTACCAATCAAATGAAATCCGCATCAACAACATCCATTTTTGCACTGCAGAAGTGGCACAGAAGCTGCATCTGAAATGGCATTTACTTACATTTACACAGACTGAAAAACAATGTTATGTGATGTTGTTTAAATCATATATTTGATTATGAAATGATTTAAAAAAAAAAATTCAAGTCATTGTCTTAATGAGTTCAGTAATTCATTCAAATGGTTTGTTCAAATGGCTAAATAATTTAGTCATTGAATCATCCATTAAACTAATTTGTTCAAACTGCTGATTCATTCGGTTATAGAATTACTCAAACTGATCATTCAAAATGTGGATTAATTCAATAATGAAGCACCGATATGTGTTATTCTGAAAAGCAAAAGTTCTGCTGTTGTTTCAATTTAATTGTGTGTTGTAACTCACAGTGTTAACTTGTTTATTCCACTGTTTTGATAAACTCAGTATGACATTTGAAATTGTGCTTTAATTTGGTAGAGAACAGCAAATCATTCTTAACTGGCAATCTATTAAACATCACATAGTGAAAGCATGCTCCCAAGGCAAGTTTTTGTTAGATTTTTGCAAAATGAGTGACATACTCAATGTCATCATGCACATTGTTTAATCAATAATTCCATTATTATCGTAGATGATACATATTGCGCACCCCTGTGGCATGCTTCCTCTATTTCTTTTTCCAGTGTCTTAACAAAAAGTAGAGATCCCAATTCTTGATTTGTAAACACAGCTGTACTAAGACTTGACATATGATGATACATTGAGCTGAACCTATGACCTCTGAGCCATGCTATCTTATGCGTCAGGATTGAGATGGCAAAGTCTGCCCTGCCAGAGAGTGCATGCCAGCTAGACAGTCGGTACTGGAAGATCACAAATGCAAACGGAAATGTGGAGGAGGTCCGTGGCCCTGGTGTTGTGGGTAAGAACATATCCCTCTAAGTTAAGAGTAAATTAGAATAATTCGCATTGGTGACAGATATGTTGAATTATCAAGATATTACATTCTGACAGTATCTTTCTGTCCATATAATTCATAGTGACAATTGCTCTACTTTCTAAAGAATGTCCTGCATCTGTTTTTTGCATATAATGTACATGCGAGTGCAGGCGAGTTTCCAGTGATGACACCTGGTAAAGTTCACGAGTATGCCAGCTGCACCACGTTTTCCACCACCTCTGAGTACATGGAAGGACACTACACATTCCACAGGCTCAAGAATAAAGGGGACGTGTTTGACGTTTCAATCCCACGCTTCCACATGGTGTGCCCACCATTCCGTGAATCAATGGTGCGGTCGGTATATCACTATTTATATCTTTGAGTTATATCCAAGAAAAATGAATATCCAAGATGCTAATATGTGTACTTTTGTCATTCTGAATCCTTCATTCTGTGTTTGTCTCTCTCATTTAGAGCTCAGTCAGTGAGGTGTCTGCTCCTTACGGTGATGAGAATTCATCGGACACAGATGACTATGAGCAGGGAGAAATGCATGGCATGAACATGGCTGACCCGGGAGGATGCTGCCCTCGGCATGTCTGATGCACTTTTACATGCCACGGCCAAGACCCGCCCACAGATACTGATGCACAACCCACTCGCACAAACGGCAGAGCAGGAGGACAAACAGAGCTTTTAGGCAGCCATTGTTTATTGTACAGCGCTCTTGTGCCTGTCACCTCTTGAACGTTTTCTCCAGTTTCTGTGGCCATGGGTCTGGGTCTGTGTCTGTGCACGTGTGAGATTATTGTGCGTCAGTTTGAGTCTGCAAGTGTGGTTTGTGATTGAGTGAGAGTGAGAGAGTTTATTGAATGTGTGTGAGATTCTGTGAGATTGGCTCGTTTTGCCTGGGTTTCACAATTACCTGCAAATTACCTAAAGGGATGGTTCAGCCAAAATTGAAAATTGCAATTTACTCACCTTTACGTTGTTCCAAACCTGTATGTCTTTGTCTCCTGTGGAACACAAAATAATATATGAGTATATTTTGTCCATGCAGTGAAAGTAGATTCCATTGTTGTTTTGGACCCACTGACTTTATTTATGGACCAAAACAGTTTTCCTTCAAAATATCTTCGACCGTAGACATTTTTGGCAGAAGTAAGACAGTCATACAGGTTCGGGATGACATGGAGGTGAGTAAATGATGACAAAAATGTTCGTTTTTGCCCGAACTATCTCTCTAAAAGCTTACAATAACAGAGCACGAGAAGAAATTATGACACTACTATTAGCAGAAAAGTACATGCACACTGAATTGAGAATACTTGCTGTGTGTGTTTATATATTATATATATTTATAGATATATAGTTTGAATACTTAACAGAAAGGCTAAAATAAATCGATCCCATTCATTTCCTCCACAAGGCCTCAGGTTTTGTGTAGCATGTATGTGCTTGTGTATATATGTTTGTTCTTGTGTCGTTTGCACTGAGGGTTTCGGGGGCAGGCTGAGGTACAGACCTTGTGAAGTTAAAGTTCACGCATACAACAGCTAACCTGTGCAAGCAATCATTTAACTTTACCTGCTACTAGTTCTCCACTAGTTAGCCGTTCAGAGGTGCTTTTGGCCTGTTCTCAGCAATGCTGGATGGGTGTACCCTTACGAAAAGAAGTTTATTCAAGTGTGCTATTAGTATACTTCTTTTAAACTAAAAATAGATAAGTATGCTTTTAGTTTACTTTTTATGTACTTCTCAGATATGGGCTTTATGTACTTCTCAGAAGTATACTTAAAATGAAATTTAAGTATACTTGACTTATACTTAGAAAAAGTCTAAATATACTTGAACTTTACTTAAGTATACTTAATAAAATAAACTTGAAGTATACTACTTTTTAGTAAGGGTAAACAGAAGGTCAGCCAGGACACATTGGTGTACTTTTTAGCTCTGATTATCTTAAGGGTTGGAGGGTACACAGACTGGTGTGAATAACAAAAGATAATTTTATGAGAAGTTTATGGAATTATTGTGACTTTCCACATTTATCTCCTTGAAACCCTGTGCAAGAAGTAAATGATCAGAAAATGTCTTTGTACAGTTCAGTTTTTCAGAATGAAATCTAGACAGACTTATGAATTTCTTTGCTATTTTCTTCCCCTTTCCTTCCTAACGGCAATGTGAGCTAATCTTGCCTAGAGATATGTATAATTTTGATATTCATGGTTTGAATATTATGTTATCATCTTTGTAAAATCAGTTTGCTATTATGTTCTCTGTTTAGCCCTATTGTACTTCTCCGATTACTTAATTACTCCTTTTTTTATTTTGTATGTGTTAGGTTTTTTTATTTATTAATATTTTTTTATTTGGAGTAAATAAAAAGGTAGTGGTGTATCAATACCATGTTTCACAATCACATTATTTGTTTACATAACCATTGTGATCAGGATGCTTTCTACTATGGAAGCACAAAGAGGCCATTGATCTATTTTTCACCAGCCAGTCTCAGCGCTATTGTCTTACGCTCTGGAATATCTCTGAATACATCTATTGTTCTCACAACACAAAACATAGTCATTTTTGTCACTCTGACCCAAACCCTAAACCTATCCCACCCGGATAGTGTCAGTTGTCATGGCAACATGTAGAAGAGGCCTTGTTGTAGTCAGACTGATGTTTCTTTGTTAAGCTGTTTTGTTTTATGGCCCACATCTCCTCCCATCTCTTTACTCATTAATTTCAACTATTCTAAAAGAGAGAAAATGCTAAATTTTTGTAACGTATCTTAGATTTCTTCAATTCCTTCAAGTGCCCACACTAGGGCAAATACATCAGACATGTAGGCTTTTCAGGGCAGATGACTTCAAATCACAATGCATTGCACACCAATGTATGTTTAATGGCCCTTTATGCCTAGAGACTTTGTGTCTTGTTTATGCAAGTAAGAATATAAACATTGTAGATGTACTGTATGTGGAACGGTGGGATTTTCACTAATAAAACTTTAATATTCGGCTTTCAACCACAGGATATTGAAGAAAGATTATAGAGAAGGTTCTCTCATAGGAGGTTCATTCCTAAAACCAGAATAATGCTGGATTTCAACAGTTACAGAAATCACAATGCTAAACTATCAATTATTATACTATAGAATAACTCTGTTTCAGGGAGACTGTTCATACATTACTTGTGATTAATCAGTTCTTATAGTGATGAATTGTTATAGCGATATTATTTCTTCTTTTTTATTTCTTAAATTAAAATCACCGCAACACCTGATAATATACAGTGCACAGCATAAATGAGTACACCTCCTCTAAAACTTAAATTCAGCAATTACTCTTTACTCAGAAGACATGTTAGGGTTCTTTGGAGATACAATGTTCCAACAAGCCTGCTTGATCAATTACCAAAGAAGAATGCCAAAATTATTCAGCAAAATAAGATGTTCTTATTAAAGTGATACATTTTTGTGTTGCAAAAATGAGTACACCCTTCTGAAAGTTTCTAAATAAAAAAGTGTATAGGTTTAAGGCTATTTTTGAAGTATATTGAACCAAAACTTTTAAAGACAAGTAATTTCCTGGAAATTAAAAGTGTTATATAGCCCACTGAATCATACTCATAATCATACAGACTTAATGCCGGCATCAGTGGAGCCACTTGGGAGAGAACGTCCAGGTGACTTATTTCTTAGCATTAAAGAGGAGAATGGTACAAGAGGAATACCAAATTATTATTTTAAGTGTAAAAATATAGCAGAAGTAGCACCGACATTCAAAAGCAATGGACTTGTGACAAGGCTCCTGAAATAATCAGGTCTTCACTTTAGTTTTCATTTAGTGATGAGTGAATTTTTGCTAGAAAAAGAGCAGGAGAAATAACATGCAAGTGTCTCAGAGCCGGCAAGAGCTATGAAAAGAGTGACACTTTATCTCACAGAGTATGACGCAGCCTCCAGAAGTGACATGCATGCCTGCTGTCACCACTAGAATCACCTACTGTAGCCAAAGCAAAATAAACTCATTTAACCTCTACCAGGGCTCGTATTTACAAAATACAGATTTCTTGGAATCCATACTCTGGTCTCAAGAGACCAAGTCAATCATTTCGGATCCAAAAGCATCCAAAATATTCTGGTGTTGCTAGAGGAGGAGTACAGAGAGAAGTGCCTGGTTCCCACAGTGACATTCAGTGGTAGTAAAGCTCTTCTATAGGGATCTATGAGTGCTGAAGGTGTGAGGGAGTTGTGTTTTATCAATGCTGTCATGCATTCACACAACACTGTGTGATGTAATACTAAAACCTGAAACTGAAAATGCCACCCTCTTTTCATTTCCTGCATTTTTTTTTTGGTTACATGACAATAAAGATATTCATTCTCCTGAGGTGAAAATCCTTATTTCACTCAGTCTTAACGCTCTTGAGCAGCTGTGGGGGATTTGAGCTGAGAAACACTCCCCCTTAAGACCAGAGCATTTATGGAGGTCATCCAGGAGTTAAACAGCACAGATGTGAAAATTTGTCATGAACTTGTACACTCAGTGCCAAGAAGGGTCAGAGCAGTATACT
Source organism: Cyprinus carpio (assembly GCF_018340385.1). NCBI lineage: Eukaryota > Metazoa > Chordata > Actinopteri > Cypriniformes > Cyprinidae > Cyprinus > Cyprinus carpio. The sequence goes on along the minus strand of NC_056578.1, from coordinate 22,699,824 downwards.
TCAAGTTCTGGAGGACATACTAAGTACTAGAATATTATACATTATTTTGCTGAATTAAATCTAGGGTATACTCATTTGCAATCCTTCATTTAAACAAAATTGGATTTACTTATCTTACAGAAAATATTGGCATACATTTTGTTGTTTTTATTAAGTATATGTTTAATATGTTTCAATTTTGCCATCTTTCCATGAATTATATTAGTGATCATTAAGAAAATACATATTTTATGTTTATTCAGAGGGGTGTACTCATTTATGCTGTGCATTGTATTACATTAAAATATTTTAGGACAGTAGAATGGTATACAATTAAAAATACAAAAGAATCATTGAAGAGCATCGTGGGCGTGTTTAAGAAAGTGTGAGTGGCTCAATCTCTTCAGTTTTCAGATTGGTCTGGATGTGTCTGTGGTTGGATTCCTTCTTCACATTGGGGTAAGGCTACAGAAAAGTAACTGATAGATTATGGGATACTGCTTAGTATATTCTTCGCTTGTGAACCAGGCTGATTTAGATTGCATTTTTACAACTTTTAAAAAACTATAAAGCATTAAACATATTAACTTTTTTCTGAGATCATAGTAGCAAATTATTATAAAATGTGTGACATTTGATTTAAGGTAGTCTATTGGTTTCTGTTTTACAAATACTATAGATTCTGAAAATCAATCAATCAATGCTTAATTTAATAAAATGGAGACAAGCTGTCGGCTGGGTCAAAAAAATTATTGTTTTTTAGTTGGTTGACCCTCCAAACACTTTTTTTCCAAAAATATTTTGTGAATCCTATTCAAATTAAAATTATAATGAAATTGTTGGTTAAACAATAAAACACTGGCATGCATTTAGAGCAAAGTTACATTTCAGAGTAAAGTACAGCTTTAACTAAAAGGTCGAACTGTGTTCTCAGGACAAGGTTTTTTTTTTTTTCTTTTCATAATGTGGCAAGTGTTATACCATAAATACATGTTATTTATATGTTATTTATATGTTATATAGTTATATAATTATTATTATTATAATATTATTTATATGTTATATATAATATTATTATTATATGTATTGTATATATGTGATTCAAGATGAGTTGCCATAGGATGTTGAGAAAAGGCATGACATGTTCAGAATTTTTGAATTCTGTATGAAGTTCAAAAGACAAATAATACAGCAGAATAGATTCAGTAATGTCTAAAACAAAATAACAACAAGCAAATAACAATAATAGTTTTGGTGGTAGATGCAGTAATAATAGTAGTAGCTATAATACAGGCCAGATCATTGGCCAAAACTATGTACTCCTTAGATGACCCACAATTCTTCTATTATGATTATGTTAGTAATCTTTAAAAACAAAAATGTCAAAATTGTCATCATCTGCTCATCATCATGTTGTTCTAAACCTGTATGACTTTGTCACTTCTGTGGAACACACAAAAAGTTATATTTTGAAGAATAATGGTAACCAACCCCGTTGTGGGGATGGTTGACTCACCAAACACCAAACAGACATTTCTCAAAATATCTTCATATATGTTCCCCAGAAGAAAGTGAATGACTGAAGCAACTACAGGCATGGTGTTTATGCATTAACCTTTAACAAGTCTAAACATTACCACTGATCACCTTTATTTCCATAGGATCTAATACCATTCTGAATGTGAGGGTTCGAGACCAGTGTACAAGTTTATAAAAGAAATTTAGGATGAATTTGACTTTTAAATCTAAATTTAGAATGAGCATATGCTGTCACATTCAGACAAATCCAAATTATACATTTCTCAGATTCCTGTCTTTCTCTTTGTCAGGATTAGACTGGTAATCTGAAGGCATTATGAAAGCTTCTGTTGGAGTGTGTGTGGTGTTCGTTCTGGCTCTGGTGGAGCTTGGTATGTATTGTCAATGATCCTGTTTTCACCATGCATAAGATATGTTTTTGTTATATTTTGCATTACTATTCTTGCGAAAATTTGATCTCTGTCTCTGTGTCTTTCAAGGCTCTGCCATTAAATGTTACAATTGTAGGGACTACACGGGCACATGCTCTAAAATTCGAGACTGCTACTATGATGATGCCTGCGTGACCATCTACGAGAGAGGTGACAGCTCACTCACTCTTAGATAATAGTGTCTTTCTGTATTCTAACAAATTGTCAAAATGGCCCAACCATTCCCATGACCCTTTGACTTTGCATGACATATCTCTCTGTTCTCCCTTTTTTTTCTAGGTGGTGACACATACAGGCAGTGTATAAAGTACTCTGAGTGTGAGTACAGCACACTCGCCCAGAAGTTTCCCAAAATTTCCAGCTTCAAGTTCTCCTGCTGTGCCACTGACCTGTGTAACACAGCACCTGTGTCCGTGTCCAGCCGCTCTGTGGTGGGAATACTGCTCTCACTAGCACTCTTCTGGTGGGGTGTGCTCTAAAACGTCACAAACACAAGCGCTTCTGCATTGTTCCTTGTAAAGCTGGTAGTGGTATCATGCAGTGAGAATGCAGAGATCTTCTATATCTTGAGTTAATTGGTCAAAGAAGAATTCACAGCTTAAATCTCAACTGTATGTTAAAACGGTGTGTGCTCACTGCTAAAGCTTGTATTTTTTAGTTTTGTACTTAATAGTGAAAGGGAAACCATCTGATTATAATGTATTGTATTCAGTTTTGCTTTGTGTAGGCTATATGTACTCTTTCGGGGCTAAACCTGTTACCCAGAAAATTGGTGGGTTGTGAGGGTTCTGATGCTGACATGTTCAAAGGGTTATGTGTTATATTATAGTCATTTTCATAAAAACTGTTTATGCCTGCTTTTCCTCTGCCTTGTTTACGAATGTCTCTTTTAAAACTTAAAATCTTTTGAAAAACATTGTGTGCAATATGTAGACATGTAGTCTTTTCAGTGTACTGATTAGCTTCTTGTTACCACTATAGCCAGCGAAACTTACTGAACCTTTGTGACCAATAAAAAGATCATGCGGTTTTATGCAAATTGAGAGTTTGAGAATTCTGTTAAATATTTACAGTGCATCTGTATCATGCATCTCATTGCTTCTTATAACCTGCAGTGCTATAAAGAATAAAAATATATTGGTAACCTTTATATAGCATTTTATTTGTGTGGAGGAAATTTTATTTCTATCTGAAATATTTATATTATTATTAGTATTATTTGCTTCACTGTACTAAAGAGTGTTCTTTAGACTGTCTCTGAGTGCTTCAGTTTGCTTCAGTATGCTTGAGCTTTTAATGAGCTGAGAGTTAACAGGAAATCTTTTAAATGTGTGTGTGTGTGTGTGTGTGTATGCAAGACAAGTTTGAGAGAGGAAATGTTATTTTAGCCTCTTAGTCATCCTGGCTTCTTAGAAATGCATCTGGAGGACATAGTTGGACACTTTAAATGGACATATATGTTGAATATGCATTATGATTGGATGAGATCAAAACATCCGCATTTGATGAAGGTATAAAAGTTGAGTTGGGGTGTTTCCTCTTGGTTGCACTCAACTTGACTGTATGACTATTGAAATTTTCTTGCAAGAAAATAAATATTCAAAAGAATTTTGTCTCATACCTTTATTAAAATTGAAAATATAAAAAAATATATATATGTCTTAAGAGATTTTATCAAGCTCTAGATTCATCTCATAGAATATGCTGCAATTTCAAATATTTCCATTTTGAATTTTCAATAAATTTAGATCAAATTTTAAGAACACTATCTCTAAGGGAGTGCCCAGCCACCCTACGGAGAAAGCTCATTTCGGCCACCTGTATCCGGGATCTTGTCCTTTCTGTCATGACCCACAGCTCATGACCATAGGTTAGAGTAGGAATGTAGATCGACCGGTAAATAGAGAGCTTCGCCTTGCAGCTCAACTCCTTCTTTACCAGGACAGACCGGTACATCGACCGCATCACTGCAGAAGCTGCACCTATCCGCCTGTCAATCTCCCGCTTCATCCTTCCCTCACTCGTGAACAAGACCCAAAGGTACTTGAACTCCTCCACTTGAGGAAGGAGCTCTCCACCAACCAGAAGGGGACAAACCACCCTTTTCCGTCTGAGAACCATGGCCTCGGACTTGGAGGTGCTGATTCTCATCCCATCTGCTTCACACTCGGCTGCAAACCATCCCAGCGCACGCTGAAGGTCCTGGCCTGATGAAACCAACATGACAACATCATCTTGAAAAAAGCAGAGACGAAATCATGTTGTCCCCAAACCGGACACCCTCCGGCCCATGGCTGTGTCTAGAAATCCTGTCCATAAAAATACTGAACAGGGCCGATGGTAAAGGGCAGCCCTGCCGGAGTCCAACATGTACCGGGAACAAGTCTGACTTACTGCCGGCAATGTGAACCAAGCTCCTGCTCCGGTCGTACAGGGACCGGGCAGCCCTTAACAGAGGGCCCCGGACCCCATACTCCCGGAGCGCCCCCCACAGGATGCCGCGAGGGACATGGTCAAATGCCTTCTCCAAATCCACAAAGCACATGTGGATTGGTTGGTCCACCTCCAAGCCCTCGGCTTCTGCTTCCTCAATGGATGACATGTTGGTGGAGTTGAGGAGATCCTCAAAGTATTCCTTCCACTGTCCGACGAAATCCCCAGTTGAGGTCAACAGCTGCCCACCTCCACTGTAAACAGTGTTGGCAGGGCACTGCTTCCCCCTTCTGAGGCACCGTACGGTTTGCCAGAATCTCTTTGAGGCCAACGATAGTCTTTACTCCTCCCAGACCCAAGTTTTTGCCTCCACAACCACCCCGGCTGCAGCCCGCTTGGCCTGCCGGTACCTGTCAGCTGCCTCAGGAGCCCCACAAGCCAGCCACCCTTACCAAAAAGTAGTATACTTCAAGTTTATTTTATTAAGTATACTTAAGTAAAGTTCAAGTATATTTAGACTTTTTTGTAAGTATAAGTCAAGTATACTTAAATGTCATTTTAAGTATATTTCTGAGGAGTACATAAAGCCCATTTCTGAGAAGTACATAAAAAGTAAACTAAAAGCATACTTTCCTATTTTTAGTTTAAAAGAAGTATACTAATAGCACACTTGAATAAACTTCTTTTTCGTAAGGGCAGGCCTGGTAGGACTCCTTCTTCAGCTTGACGGCATCCCTTACTTCCGGTGTCCACCACCGGATTTGGGGATTGCTGCCTCGACAGGCACAGGAGACCCTACGGCCACAGCTCCGAGTGGCCGTGTTGACGATGGAGGTGGATAACACGGTCCACTCGGACTCAATGTCTCCAGCCTCCCTCGGAATCTGGTCGAAACTCTGCCGGAGGTGGGAGTTGAAAATCTCTCTGACAGGGGGCTCAGCCAAAGGTTCCCAACAGACCCTCACAATACATTTGGGTCCGCCGAGTCTGTCCAGCTTCATCCCCCGCCATCGGATCCAACTCACCACTAGGTGGTGATCAGTTGACAGCTCCGCCCCTCTCTTTACCTGAGTGACATACGGCCGGAGGTCAGACGAAATGATCACAAAGGCCTAGGGTGTCCTGGTCCTTCTGTACAATGATAGACAATTTATATTTTGACCCAGTGCTTTTGGAACAGAGTGTGTTTAACTCATGTCATATATATGACCTTTTTATAGACCCTCACTATTTGTACAGCTGAGATCAATTAAGAACAAGAGAGAAAAATCGATGAACGTCTCTCTGGCATTGAGGAGATAGTGTGAAGTGTATATTCTACATAAGCTATGCAGTAGCCAGGGCTGTCACGGGATAAAATCTTTAGGGTGGGCCTCCCACTGGCTCAATGTTTTTTTTTATTTTATTGAGTAATTGGTCTCGACTAGTTCGAATGGAGATGCAAACAGGAAATTTCATCTGCTTCTACCACTGCTAATAATAGTTTCTGTGAGCATCTCATCTACTGACTATTGTCCTCTGCACATATTCATTACTATTAGTTTGAGAAAACAAAAGTTACACAGCTGCATTTTTAAATATTTGCAGTGTGTCATTGCATTGCATCAGAAATAGCTGTACTGTTGACTCTGTCAAGATTTTCTTCAAGACAAAAGACTTTCCCTTTCTCATTCTCTGTGTCAACATGCAAAAACACACAAAGCCCACAATAGGGAACCCCTGAGTTTCGGAAGTGTTTAAACAACACAAGACTCAGAATGCTCAAACAGAACCAACACATTGAATTTATTAGTTAAACAGGCAGGTGAACAGTTCACATAAATGTGCATGAGTTTATTTGAGACTAATTATTTCTGGAATAATCTATTATAATCTAAGATATGTTTCCAAAGATATTAACATCATATTTTACATTAAATTTGCCATGTTTGATATGGCATGTTTATTGTTTATTTTTTGCAAGCCACCATATGAAAGTTTTTTGTAAGTCTCTTGTCCAGACCAATTTTGGAAGAAGCAGTCAGAAATAAGACTTAACAGAAAACTATAAAGTATAGCAAGTTCCTCATTGTATTCTTTGAATTAAGCAGCATGAAATTGATGATAATTTTTTACTTTAGAACTTCAGAAATGTAGATTTATGGTGATTAATTTATAAAAATAATTCCCAATCCTGGGTATTTTATTTATTTATTTTTTTACGTAAAGATGTTTGACACTCTTCAGGCATGTGCTGATATAGAAATGTATGCAAATGTACAGGTCTAACTCTCACTTTTCTTGGTATGAAATCTCCCTCCAGTGTGATTCAGTGAACACAGTCAGTTCAACATTGGGCCACACATATAATGTCTCTGATTTCCTGATCTCCCAATGTGTTAGATAGCCCATTAGTTGTGAGAATGCATACTTTGCTAATACAACGTTGTGTATGTAGTGGTAGTGTTGTTGGCCAGAGGTATGCTGTTTGCTAAGGTGAAAAACATTGTGGTGTATATAAAGCATCTTTTAAGCCTGAGGTGTTCTGAGTTTACTCAGTCTGTTAAAAAGCAGGAGGACTATTTGGAGATCTCACAAAACTGCTACAGTTTGGTCCTATGAGAGAAGAGGGCTGAACAGAAAAGGGAATGGACACAAAGAAGAGAGGTCTTTAAAGAGCAGACACTTCTCAGTAGGTGAGACATGAAAAAAACATTTGATTCTGGGGAAGACGCTGAGAGAGAGAAAACCATGGATACAGAATAACTTATGTCCTTCTTTTTAAAAAGATAATCTGAAAACAGACTAATCACAGAAGAGGGAACTGGGCACATTTATTAACAGAAGCAGAGGTTAACTCCTAAGAAAAACAGGTATGAGATGCTTTGTTTCACATTGTATGTCCACCTCAGGTGTGATAGAGAAGCATTGCTTTTGTGGGATAGATTTTATTACTGTTATTCCTATACATGTAGTATGTACATCACTAGATTAGTAAAAGAAAAAAAAAAGAATGAGATGCAAGATTTTTTGAACGTTCCTGTATTTATTGACATGGATTAGTTATGTCCAAGTATAACATACTCTGCCTGAGTAAAATAAAAATACAAAATCCCTGTTTGTGTTTAAATAAGCAAATACTTAGGAGTGATTGAATCGTTATTGCACTGATTATGCTTCTGACATGTTATATGTTTGGCAAAAGTTTTTAAGACCCATCTGATACAGTGTGTAGCTTTTTATTTGTTAAACAACCACATTGGAAGAAGTATCCCATGGCCATATTCTAATCTTTTTTTGGCCAGGCAATGTATAAGCTGCCAATTTATGGGTTGAGAATGTATGTGACAACCAGAAATTATATGAGAAGGTCTTTCTCATCTGTTTTTTAATTCACAGCTTCCAATAACCTTTTTTTTTCTTCTTTTGTCTGTAAGTGACATCCCACAGAAATTGAATAGGATTGAGGAGGAAGGAAGTCACTGACTCTTTCAACTAATTTGTGGGAAACATCTAAAAACAGAACAAACAAGAATCCCGGGGAAAGACAAGTGCTACCCTCATCAATTTATAAAGAAGCATTTCTTTTTCAAACCATTCTTCCCCTCTCAAGCCCTTAAAAAGAAACTCCGTTCTCTTTGCTGCTCATGTTATCCACTTGCTTTCTGCACTAGGTGCAAGTGTGTGGCTCTCAGATGTCCGGGTCTCTGCCCTTCCCTTTCACTCATGTGATAACAGAGAATGGTCTGCAACCTGGGTGCTGATTCCGAGCGTGTACCTCCTAGTGTTTGTCGTGGGCTCCCTGGGTAACAGCTTGGTGCTATGGGTGTACATGGACCACCGAGCGAGAGGCGGTGGGAGGACTGGAAGAAGTTCCAAATCTTCCCAAACCCCCGATCCATCTCCTTGCCCCTCCTCTACATCTTCTCATACAGTAACAGAGTCTTTAATAGCCAGTCTAGCATTGGCTGACCTGGCCTTTGTCATGACCCTGCCGTTGTGGGCAGCGTACACAGCGCTGGGCTACCACTGGCCCTTTGGCCAAGTTCTGTGTCAGGTGAGCAGTTACACTGACAATGAACACCACAAAAGTTTACCAGTACCATCTGGGACACATGAAGTGACAGTTAGTAACAAAGAGAAATAAAGAGAGATTTATTTGGCAAACAGTCTCAGTGAGAGAGCTGAACTGTTTCTGTGGAAAATTCTTAAAGAGGACTGTGAGAATCTAATTATTCTTTCCATTCATCTGAAATTTAGCATGAACTTCACCCCCTCAAAAAAACAATATGCCAGTGTGGGAACTGATAAACAGACAGGATCCAGTGAAGGTTTTCCCATGACATTATGCCTGAAAAGTAAAGAGGATCTTTCAAGTTTTAGATTAAATACAGCAACACTTCCCAAAATTATGATGCAATTCAAACTGCACAGTGGTATGTTGTTGAATTATGAACAGCTTAAGTATGATATTAGCCCTTCTGTGCAAACATTTTTACATATAAAATTTTAAGAGCCTGTTCAGCCATATCGGTGACTTTCAGTATAAGCAAGTATGTATTTTTGTATTTATAAATGTACAAGCATAAAATAAAACTAGAAAAAAAAAAGTTGAAATACTTTCTTCAAACCCAGCAATGTAAATTGATTCCTGTGAAAGGTTTAAACATTTCAGCACTATCGAACATTGCTGTTTGTCTGAGGATCTCTACCAGCCTGACACAATACCACCGGCAAAACCAGTGGTATGAATTTGGGGCGGGACTAACTATGTGAGTAATGGCAGATTGGGAGCATTTGTAGACAGTCACTTTTGCAATTACATTTTACACTTGTGGTGCAGAAATTACACTAATGGGAGAGCTTGATTACAAAACTAGGATTATTCACTGACGGTTTTCCCATCACTATTAATAAAACAGGAAAAACAGCGAAGATATAAAGAAACAACACTTGACACCTTCATAGTAAACACACAAATAAATGGAAAAAAGGTTTGTGTTTTAATGAACTGAAAGACAAACAGAGGTTAATTGAGAAATATTCCATAAGTCATCACCGTGAGGCAGTCCAGTCTGATTTCAGTTGATCCGTCTCCATCAGAACCAGGTAATTACTCAGAACAGTACTGGATCCCAGTAGCACAGGTTTACCTGATTCTGCTGTTGGACCACTTTCACACTCACACACATGCACACACATACAGTCCTCCACTGGGTTAAGCATAGTACTGCAGATTGGCTTTCTTCTTTGCCTGCACCTCCAGAATGCCCTCCATGTAGTCCTCATGGTTAAGCTCAGTGGCCCCACGGCGCAGAGCAATCATACCCTAAACATAAAAGCGAACAATACAATTTTAGGTAACATGCAATAACAATAAGGCACAATGACAACTTCCATAAGAAAAAACACAAGTATTTAAGTGGTGCATTAAAGGGTGTAATTTTGACTCTGATTCTGTTTTGCAAACAAAAATCTCTTTTTGCCAGGTATCATCAGACATGCTGTATCTTGCATTAAAGCACATGAATGAGTGAAGTACTTTTTAGTACACATGCGCCTCCCCTTTTTGGAATCAAACTTGTCACACAAATGACATCCAAGTCCAGGGACTAAACCACATTTTTAATACCACCTCAAAAAAAAAAAAAAAAAAGACTGCATACTTACAGCTTCAACACAAACTGCTTTACACTGAGCTCCATTGAAGTCATCGGTACAGCGTGCCAATTCTTCATAGTTCACATCAGGACTACAGCACACAAAGAAGTTAAAGACACCGTCATGAAATAAATTATGGAGGAGAACATAATGCTAATTTTTGTTTAAGAGAATTATAATTCAAATTTGCTTGGCAGTTGTACTTTAGTTTTACAGATAGAACAGACAAATGACTGCCATGCAATCCAATAAAACATTATATATGCTCTGAAAGCTCTTGTTTTGTGTCATTTACTTCATGTCTTGTCTACAATAACTGCGTGCTCTACCACTGCAACTGTCTCATCAGTGGATGTGCAAAAACAACCATTTAAAAGCAAATGCCCAACCTAACAGTAAAATATATATTCACTAATAACAACAGCCAAGACCAACTAAGACACAAAAGAACAAATGTTCCATACCAGACGTTCATCTTGCGTGAGTGGATCTGCATAATGCGAGCACGAGCCTCCTCGTTGGGCATGGGGAACTCAATCTTACGATCCAGACGACCTGAACGCAGCAGAGCCGGGTCAAGGATATCCACCCTGTTAGTGGCAGCAATCACCTTGGGGGTCACATAAAAATAACTCAACTTGAGGCTGACAGGTCCATGATTATGACAGAGTTGCATATGGGTTCAAGTGTGTACCTTCACTTGCATGTTGGGCTGGAAGCCGTCTAACTGATTGAGCAGCTCCAGCATGGTCCTCTGCACCTCTCTGTCTCCGGCCTTCTCACTGTCAAAGCGCTTGGTGCCGATAGCGTCCAGCTCATCAATGAAGATGATGGAGGGAGCTTTCTCCTTGGCGAGAGCAAATGCATCACGTACCAGTTTGGCACCATCACCAATAAACATCTGCACCAGCTGAGGGCCTGCCAACTTCAAAAATGTTGCCTGAGAAAAGACAGTAAAAGAATAACTTAAGGTAAAGTTTGATGCATCAACACAAAAACTGTTGTGCAGGGGTGTCAATCTCAATTGTTTGCACCCCCAAAAGGGCACACTATAAATCAAAGACCAATTTAATTACTCATCATAATAAAGGCTTTTTTTAAGAGTTTGATCATTACTGGAGCACATGTCCCTTGAAAATTTCACAAAGTTACTTCTAATTATTATTATTTTTATTTATTTTTCCAAACCTAACAGCACCAGTTTTTGGGAATACACTTCACACTAATTTATTTTCTAACCACATTATGTAACAAACATGTATGTGCTGCAGATAATTAGTTCAGCTTAATTTAATTTGCCATATAGGTCCTTGTTAAAATTGCCTATGTAAACTTTTTTTTTAGGTATAAAAACTGGTATTTTTTTAGTTGATGACCATATATTTATACCTTGGAACTCCATTTTATCAGGGTAATTTTTAAACAAATGATTATAGTTTTTATTAAGAACAATTATTTTTTTCATTATTACTCCCACTTCCAAAAATGTTGTATTTTTACCAACTATGAATCCTTTACTAGAACTAATGTCTGAAACCTAACAAACACTGAACAGTGATATATGAGGCTCGGTCTGCAGTAAATGCAGAGATGGATTTCATGTGGAGCAGCACCTGCTCTGAGTTTGGGTCGCTTTTAACCTGCATTAGGGAACGCAACATGCACCAAACAATACTTGTAGTTAGAAGTGCTTATAAATCGGCTGTTGTAAACCAATGAAAAAGCTTTAATGGTCCCTGCAGTTTTGCATCAAAATAAGTTAGATTTTTTTAACATTTGAAAATAAAGAAAATTAAGAAATAGTAATACTGTTACTGATACAACAGTAAGCGATAGCAATCATAATTTTATCAGGAAAAAATCAATAAAATTTCAACCCCAAATCATTCATCCCTAGCACTGATGGCTCTCTTTTGCTCCGAGACTCTGCACCTTTGTTTGGGCTGCACAGGCTCTGGCCAGCAGGGTCTTTCCTGTGCCTGGTGGTCCGTACATCAGAACTCCCTTTGGTGGTTGGATCCCCAGATTCTCAAACTTCTCTTTGTGGTTCATGGGCAGAACAACTGCCTCCACCAGCTGCAAAAAAGAAGCAATTAGTAAAAAAATAAATCAACTAATGTTTTGTCACTGATCTCCTTCATTACCTCTTGAATCTGTTTGTCAAGGCCACCAATGTCACTGTACTGCTCTGTAGGCCTCTCATCCACTTCCATCGCCTTAACTCTAGAGTCATACTCAGTGGGTAGAGTCTCCAAAATCAGATAAGAGTCTTTATTCACACCCTGTGAAAAGGTGCAGAAGCAAATTTAACATGTTTCTAGGAAAAATACAACATTATTTAAGGTTGTAAATATCTTGAACTAGTCCGTCAGGAGAAATTAATTCTCACGTACCACAAGATCACCAGGTTTCAGTTTCTCAGCATCCACCAAACCAATCACAGGCAGGAAATAGGTCTGCAATTATAGTAATATGTCATACACTAAAAACCATTAAGATAAAGTATATTATTTGCATGTGCTTTAAAGCCATTTCATTTGCGTGCCTGAAGCGTGTGCACACTAAAAAGCCTGCCAAACAATGCCTGATTTCTGACTAAGTTATCTTTCGCATCTGATAGTGCTGCTAACACTGTCAAAAACACACAAGGTTTACATATAAACACAGTTACTTATGTCTAAAGTGAATGTAAACAGTTGAGACTGAGAAAAAAAAAAAGTGGATGCTTGCCTGTATATTAGATGCATGCAGGTCTAAAAGTGACAGCAGACTAATAGTACGAAACATGCTACTGCTTCTCATTAACGGGACAGTTCACCCAAAAATTATCATTATTTACTCTCTCTCATGTTGTCACAAACCTGTATTAATTTCTCTCTTGTGCTGAACACAAAAGAAGTTTGAAGAATGTGGGTAACCAGGTCACTGGGGACCAGCAACTATTTGGTTACCCACATTTTTCAGAATAACTTTTATGTTCATCAGAAGTCAGGTTTAAAACTACTTGAGAGTGAGAAAATGATAAAAGAAATTTCATGTTTGGGTGAACTCTCTCTTTAATGTTAATAAAATAACAAAAAGAGAAAAATTCCTAACTGCTCTTGACTGAAGAACTTTAATACAGTTGCTTTAATAAGAATCCATGTATAATTTATACAGTGAAAAGCACTTTATTTTTATATCTGTTCATTTAATTTATTGAATGCTACTGCTAAATACACCTAATGTACCTGAAAAATAAGGCACTGTTTGTTTATTTGTATATAATGTGTATTTGTAATGTGAATCTTTGTTCTTATTTTTTAATAAAAATAAAATAATACCAAACATATTTATCCTCGCCCACTTTGGCCTGAATGTCTGCCATTCTTTTTTATTTGTACGGCTTTGCTTTTAAAAATAGAGAAACTAGTTTGGCTGTACTGCTCAGACAACTTGTAAACTAGTGCAACCAACATGACAAAGAATTGTGATAAAATCATGAATCGTGATTTTTCTTAAAAGAATCCTTATATGATATTTTTTCCATATTGCTAGCCCCTAAGATAAACTGACTAAAACCTATTCAAAACATGAATCAGTATTAACACACAAAGGAAAATGTTTGTGATGAAGGAGAGGAAAGCAAGATGGAAATTTACGGCTGAAGCTGTTCAAATAACAAACCGGCTCACCTGCCGCGTGGAGGTTTTGATGACGGCACACTTGCCCTTCCTCTGCGAGTCCAGATCAATATTGGCTCCATCCTCCTCTTGGTCATTAGGATCTACATCTAGCAGTTCCATTCAAACACACAAACTTTAAATCCCATGCACATACTGACGTGGACCAAAAAGTGTCCTTATGTCCCATTCTGACACACCACATAAAAGGTCTAAAATAAAGGGGACATATTTTACCTCTATGACGTTGGAGACGAGGTAGGGCAGAGTCTTGTTCACTTTGATTTTCTCTGTGTTCTCCTTGATCTTGTCCTTCATGGCTTGCAGCTCATGAGTGACACGCAGAACCTCACTCTTCATGATCTGAAATCACAAACATCACAATGAGGCACAGAGCTGCAAGACGACACCGAAAACAATCATCAGCACACTAGATGTGAATCACAGCATGGAGGTTACCTTAATCTCACTGTCCAAAAGACGAGTCCTCTGAACAATCTCCTCAGTGGACATCTTAAGGACTTCTTCGCCGATGCCATCCTATAAGATATAACAGAGGATTCATGTTTGAATATTCCTTCTGTTTCAAGTCCTCCAGCCTTTAAACTCATATAGGTCTGATACACTAGATTTAAAATGAGTAGCAATACTCATACATCATCTCCTGGTTAAAATTAAGCTTCAGTTTATTGATCACCATTAGCTCACAATGCTAACGTTATCCTAGCAAGCCACAGGCACACGTAAGATACTTGTATCAAAGCAATTTCGACCTTTTAGAAATTGAACCGAATTAAGATTTGGAGTTGTTCTGTCATTATCTAACATGTGATCGTATGGGTGAATGAACACACGGATAAAGACTGAATGAAGCAAAGTGAATTTCACTGTGTCATGCTGCGCTCTTCCATCAGAAGGCCATCAGACCCAAAGCCGGAGCTGAAACATCATTCAAACACGTCTCTCCTAATACAGATTTCTGCACATGTGTACAATATATACCAGTTTGGGCAAACAGTACAGAACCCCAAAAAAAAAAACATAAAACAGACCTCCACTTCATCCCAAACTGATCTGTCATTCAGCGACGACATCTTGAAGTGTTGATTCGGCTCGTTTTCTTCTTCTTGTAGATGTTTCTGCTCGTGGTGCTTTAGCGCCACCAATTGGACAGGAGTGTAGAGTGCCAGACGTAAGTGAGAAACAACAACAAACAAACCCTCCAATAACTTAACAGTATATGTTTATATGATATTTAAATCCTTTCATCTAAAGCTGTTGTTTTGAGATATTTTAATAAAGCACTTTGCGATGTGACGTTATGTTTTCTGCTTCATATGTGACTCAGAATATAAGAACATGTTCAACAGTCGTTGTTGTTGTACATAGTCTTGTTTCATGTTTTTCTATTCTGGATAAAGAATAATTTAAACCAGTTATTTTTGTGTCGTTTTCCCTTTAACCCCTGTCTCGCTTATAACATTTATTTTGCTACTCAGCTACTTTGTTTTCTTGGGCTCCCAGGTACTCACATGAATCTTAGCATTTCCCCCATATTCTGTAATTTAAGCAAATTTAGAAGGATTTCATAAACAATATTTGGTTGTGATGTAGACTATGTAGAGAATAGATCTAAGCATATTACCATATTCAATGACTGACCTGAATTTTGGGATATATATTGATAAAACTGTATGACCAGAGTTAGGAGTCCTGGATCCAATGTATATATCCTGAGCACTGAGAAATATGCCTGATTTAAAAATAGATTTACAATTAATTGATGAGGATAGAATTCTCCTTTTTAAATTTATTCTTCAGTTGGAAATCATCTCCAGGAAAAATGACATGTAAATAAGAATTCACAACAATTAAGTTTGCTACACTTAACAGTGTATAAGGTTCATGCTCTCTCTCTCTCTCTATATATATACTTAACCTAGTTTCCTAGAAATGCTGCAGGAGATGATGAAGACCGATTTTCTGTACTCTCCGTACTCTAATGTCTACTTACATAAAATGAAGACTCCTAGCATATTAATATTTTACACCACATATTGAGATCACATGACAAACTGAGCACTTTATCTGCCATGTTAACCAAAAAAATGTGTTGTACATTGCACCATAAAAAGTATATTGTACCATATTAATACATTTAATTGCTTAATGTGGTAATATTAACAACATTAAATATAACTGATGTACATGTGTGTTACATTATAATTTTACATTATGCATAATTGTAGACAGGACACTTAAACATACAGCTTTACTACTCTAGTTAAGCTTTGGTTGATACTAATCAATTAAATACATATTTTATCTTTTTGAAACATTTTATATCATCAAATGATAACTGTCAGATCCCCCCAGTTGAAATCTCATAAAAACTCATAGTAGTTAATACATCCCTATTTTTTTGCACCATGATATTATGTAATAATATATATGGTATTTGCAGTTCGGGTTAAACTGTATTTCATTAACTGGACAATGACAATAGAACTGAAGATGAAGAACAATGCTACAGCTAGTTTCTGAAATGTTTCTGTATGTTTAGCACCTGTCTGTTGTTGTGCAGATGATGGATGACTAAGACACAAAGACCAAAGAAAAAAGCATTCTCACATTTATTTGAGTCAATTAGAATGGCATTAGAAATAAAAATCTCAACTGATTTAGACTGGACTAGAGCTCAGATGGATGTGGCTGGAAATTGCCCTCCACAACACACACAGTTCTTCCTCTCACATGGACACACACAACGCAGTGTACTATTAACAGGGAAGAGAATTTCTTGTTTGTCAGTCAGTCAGTGCATGAACCAGTAGAAACAACAGCAGGTGTAGAATTACTGTTTTACTGACAAGCAATATGGTCAAGCACAAACAAAAAAAACAGATGTAAGGGGCCTGTACTGGACTCAGGCACAGATGGTCTAGAGCGCCCTCGAGTGCTCACCCGGAAATTATACTGTGGTCTGTTTTACTTGGTTATGTATACAAATCCCTGGGTTTTAAAATAAAGCTCTTTATGTTTCACAATTTCAAATTGCATCGTAATGTAGTGAAAATGTACTGATAAAATGAACAGAAATACTCCTGGAGGCTGATGCGGACTGATTATCAAAAAAAAGTTTGTCATCTTAAACAAGTGCATACGAAGAATTAGGAGTCCAACTTTGTGGGCCAGCTCAATTATATTATTATAATTTTAGACTATACTGATAGCTTCCCATTCAAAAAAATCTCTTCTGCTCAACGGCATACATCTTCCCTGCAGGCAACTTTCTGAAGAACAGACTGTTGCCTCTGCTCATGTTGCCCTGAGACACACAAGAAGAGAAAAAAACATAGTCAATTATATTTTCTGACAGTTTCTTCAAATGGTAACATTGCTAAAGCAGTCATACTTAATAATGAAGTGTCTTATTTAGTTGGTCACAGTAGAAAAACATTACCAGGTACTGTGGTCAACAAAACGTTTTCTGTTGCTCAAGATGTTCTGTCACTCATCCAGTTTAACAGATCAACTTATTTGGATGACAAGAGAAGCATCTTTATCTTAAGCAACAGAAAAAAAAAACAGATCCAGTTGACTATAATAAATCACTTCCAGGTTGTTTTAAGCAGTCACGTAGGTAAACTCATCATTACAGTGGTGTGCTGCTTTAGTTCTATTAGCCCTTTAGTTCGATTAGCCTATTCAGATTCCAATGATCGTTAGAAGGTCATCAGTGGAAGAACATTCAAGACATTCAAGAAAAGTTAACAAAATTCAAATCCCCATTCCCAGTAACTCATATCAAGAAAAATTGCTCACCTCTCGGCTCAGGTGACTCCAGCAGTGGAGCCAGTTGGGATAAATGGCAGCATAAGGTGGCAGACCTCCAGCCAGCCTGGGTCATATCAGGAGAAACAATCCCTCCATTAGTCTTAAATATTGTATTGTACAGGTGATGTCATTTTCAGAAAAGGATAAGAAGTGAATAAATTAACTATAGTCACAGAACTTGATCATTCGAAAGGGGTGAACAAGTATATGATTACAAGATGCTTATGAAGTTCTCTGACTACTGAGTCACTATTTATGTACAGTAAAATCTCCTTTAATGCTACTAGAGTCTCACAACATCCCTTACCCACAGTTATTTACTGCCATCAGGTTGGACACCAATACAAATGGATACGTCAGCATACTTGCAAAAAACTGAGCAAAAGTTGAAAAGAAAGAAGTACAAAGGTAAAACATGTTAGAATGAGAGCAATAGCACAACCTTGTCAAACAAAACAACCCTCTATTGACACACTGGCAATAAGGTTGCATTGGCTGATACATTTTTTATTTTACTTGCCAGATACACACAAAAACATATACGTACAGAGCAAAACACCTCTCTCCAATTTACTCTTTCAGCTGGTGCTTTCCAAAACAAGAGTTGTCTTGTGTTTTTTACTTCTATATTGTTAGATTACTTCTATATTGTTCCATATTGTTAAATTAGACACTTTTCTTATTTTTATTCTTACAATTATATTATTAGTATTTTTAAATACAATTTAGAGGTGTAGGAGGAACAATCTGAAAACTCCCAATCTCATCAGCTTCTCCTCAGAAAACAACACAGCTTTATAAGATTCTGTAAGTATATACATTTATTTGTAATATCATTTGAAAGCATAAAAGCTAGAAACATCAGTCAATAAAGCATTTTTTTTTTTATTATAGAACATTAATAATTGGAACTGAAATGTGGCAACCATGTTTTAATGAAAATGTATAAAATGCATATTTGTTATTTTAAATAGAAATTATGGGCTGGTGGTGGTGCTTGAGACTTTTTTCGTCATTTAATGTTTCTGTAAAAAAAAAAGACTTACCCCGGTCACAGCTTGAGAGCAGTTTTTGATCTCTCCTGTATGACTCGTCTGAAACGGGCACAACAGAATAATCAACTCCGCAAATAACATACAATTATGACTGATACTTGTGTACAATTGTTGTACGCAAGTATGCAATGATGAATCAGTGAATACCGAAAGATTTAAAGTATCTCACATGCATAAAATGAAATTTTGTACAAATCTAAGGTCAAGACGTTTTGTTGTTTGTGTGTGTTTGTTTACATACCGAATCATCTATAGCGTAAGTGTTAATGAAGTGAGCAAGCATGTTGCAGATCCACAGGGAAAGAATGTCACCCAGTAGACGAGGAATGAGGCCACTGTGGGTTGGCAAACACATAAATGCTTAAATTAAAAACAAAGGGTTGTAAAATGGCCTGACAGCACTCATGAAAATTTTTCTTGTCAAGCCTACTCAATTTATTTATAACTTAAAATGTCAAGTAGATTAGTAAGGTTGACAAATCTTTCTCATACATGCATTTTTAAAATGGTGCCATAGATTAAAAACAATACAACTTTTAAAAATGCATGCTGAGGCAACCCACAGATTACTTCATTTGAAATTATGTAATTTTGTACTTACGCAAAAAAACCCAGGATTCCTTCTTCTCTGTAGATGGTAACTATGGAGTCAAAGACACCACTGGAAAGAACAAAATAAATGATTAAATGTGTGAGACAGAAAAGAGAACTGTCCCTGTAAAGAAAACAACTGACCTGTATTTGGCTTCTCTACCAATAAACTGGACCATGCATCTGAGAGTGATCACTGGGATTGGAAAAAAGACAACAGGTGACATTCACAGACTGAGAGAAAAGTGAAATTCAAATCACAAAATCTGTTATTTATTGTAATAACTGTATTTACCATGAAAAGGGTGTGTGACAATTGTCGCACATGAGCGTGCAATCATCTCTTTAGTGGTCTGAAAAGACAATAAAAAAATGGGGGTGTTCATCAAAAACACACAAGACATTTCACTTCTCAGAAAACAATAACTGGTGCAAACATGAAAGTCTGTTTGCAAATATATATATATATATATATATATATATATATATATATATATATATATATAAAGACTGCAATGCAAACTGTGCTGAAGATACATGTCATCAAAGTCAGGCAACAATATTAATGCAGAAACTAAGAAATTGATTTTTCTATCAAGATATTTTAAGGAAAAATGATTGGAAAAGTCTAAACAATTAAAGAGGTCATATGATACTGCTAAAAAGAACATTATTTTGTGTATTTGGTGTAGTGAAATGTGTTTATGTGGTTTAAGGTTAAAAAAACACATTATTTTCCACATAATGTACATTATTGTTTCTCCTCTATGCCCTGCCTTCTGAAGCGCGTCGATTTTCACAAGGTCATCTCTCTAAAAATGTGAGGTGTGCCGTGATTGGCCAGCTATCCAGTGCGTTGTGATTGGGGGAATGCCTCAAGCGTGGGACAGAAATGTTACGCCTCTTAACATATTGTGATGCCTTGTCCAGCCGGAGTGACGAGACAAACATACAACCCATTATAAACATTTCTAGTCCTTTTTTCTTTTGGAAGGCAAAAACAAAGTAGTTTCGCTTTCTCAAAGAAACAGCATCACACACCGGTTTGAGTGAGCAGAGGCAGGCGGCTTGAGAACGGTGCAGCAGGCGGATTTTACAAGGGGTGTACCTTGGTCTTACAGCAACCACATGTGACGACCCCGGGCTGGACGCGGATATCGTCCTCTTTTGGAAGGCCAAACAAAGTAGTTTCATTTTCACAGTGAAACACACAGTGTCTATACGACATGGCGGCCACAACAATACTACAACGAGAATAAAAGGTACACTTTCTTTCTTTGCGTGAACATCTGGGCGGCGTTATGCAAATCTTCCCACAAACTGACATAAAGATGTGGGGGCGTGTTAGAACGAGCCGTTTCGGGGGTCGTAGACGAGTGTTAACTTTTATAAAGAATATCTCTTTGGATTTGCGACTTTAGTCTTTGCAACTTCTCAGATATTCTTTATTCACCAAAAGCTTGTAACACTCCAAAGAGAATTTGAAATCGCATCATATGACTCCTTTAAAACACGTAAAGGTTTTTGTCATGTTCTGAGCATAAAGAGTAGTTTAAAACCAAAATTAATGTCTGGTTTCTACAATTTTCACTTGAGAGCAAAAGTCTGCCTTTAAACTGGAAAGAAATAAAGATTTGAAATTTATTGTGATAATTATATATATCAACTGATATGAAATATTGTATTGTGATAATTTTTTTGGCCATATCACAGAAGGTATGAAAGCTAGTCCAAAATTCTGCTTTAAATATCTCACCTCATTTACTACATGTTGCAGAGAACCATCCTCTGCTTTCTGACTGCTTCCCCATATCTGAAAAGTGAAGAGATGGGATACGTGCTATCATATTATCTCACATACAAATGTGCAATTAAATTAAAGTGTTAAAAAAAAAAAAAAAAAAAAAAAAAAAAAAAATTGGTAAAAATAAATGGATTCAAGCACTAAAATACTAACTCTATACACATGCGTGTTCCTACCTCAATTTTTTCATCCTGGCATTTCTGTGGGTTATAACAAAAGGTTAGAGACATTTAAAACAGGGTATAAATAACCTCTACTTAACTGTGCCCAGCCAAATAAACACAAAAGTCACATTACAACAGTCTGAACAGTACAACATACAGCCACCAACACCCTAACACAATTCACGGTTACAGAAGCCTATCTAAAGGCTGGAATCATGCACTTTACTCGTTTTGTTCTGAAAGTCTGGTGGTGTGTTATCCTTAGTTTCTCACTCAGAAACATGCACATTTCTTATCAAACCAGTCTCAAAAAAGGAAACCTCTACAGGGCTCACAAAATGTAAAAATCCCTGGTAGCCCTTCGGGCAGGTACTCGGAAAATTAATTTAACTAGCCCAAATAAAAAAAATACCCTTTTTTTTTTTTAATATAGAAAATCCGATTTCTATAGGAGTTTAAATGTCAATCAAAAATATTTTCAATACACAAATATCAACAAATATGAAATAAAGAAAATTAATTAACCATTTTAAGAGCATCACAAGAAAAATTAAAAATAAATTTAAGGCAATTTATGACCCATTTTAAGAGCTGCACAAGTAAAATGAACACTGTATTAGTGGTGCTGGACAATGTCTATGGTAACATACAGTAATGAGCTATAAATTTACATGATTTACAGTTCAGATAAAGGTTTTCACAAAAATCTTATACAACAGCATTTCAGCCTTTAGACCATTTTTATGAAAAGGAATAAATCAAGCATATAAATTATGTCAATTTAAAACGTATAAATATTACTGTCTTAATTGTTTAGATTTTTAGAAGGCACATTAATTTCTCTCTCATTTACAACTCTATGTGTTTGCTGCGTAAAAAATGAGTCAATATTTGCATTGATCTGACCATGAACAGCAAGAAAGGCTTGTTGGAAATGCAAATTCATTCTCTGGAGCGCTGAAATATTGCGGTTTCCCCGGTAACGGCTGTACGCAAAGCAGCTCCGCGCTCATAAACGCTGCTTTATCAGGAATTATAGGTAAATTAATTAAAATGCCAACGACACGTTTCTGAGCACAGTCGGTTCCCTTCGATACATTCAAATAAAGACATCCACACCACGTTTTGACTTGAAACGTGCAGCGCTCATATTTATTCAATGACATCATTGCCTTTTAAAGTTTAATTCAGCCGTATCGCGACTCTTGTCTTTCCATCCCCAACTGTAAGACCTCTAGAAATTATAATTAAGAAATTTCTTATACCATTTAATGTATTTAAAACTTTTTATGGCCTTAAGTTTGATACAACTCACTTAAGGAGTTTTTAAGGAACCGCCTTTAAGGTAGCCCGTCGGGCAGCTTGATGATACATTTTGGTAGCCCGACTGGAAAACACAATAGACCCGGGACGTCGGGCTTGCGATTTTGTGAGCCCTGCTCTAAAGAACCTGGTGTGCTTACCATACCTGCAACACTTTACTGTGAACAATGGTCCCAATGGTCCCAGCACAAAGCCTTGGGGTGAGACCCTTAAACAGGCCTGATTTCCCATCGATCTTGATGATGTGTTT
The DNA here is from genome assembly GCF_018340385.1 of Cyprinus carpio. Taxonomy (NCBI): domain Eukaryota; kingdom Metazoa; phylum Chordata; class Actinopteri; order Cypriniformes; family Cyprinidae; genus Cyprinus; species Cyprinus carpio. Next base: position 22,677,116 of record NC_056578.1, on the reverse strand, counting down.
GGCTAGATGAAACAAATGAAAACGTGAGAGCTGCATGCATTTTACAGAAGTCTTAAAATCACATTCAAAATCAAATGGAGACTTGAATTAATGGCTACGCAAACAAAAACAAAGCAACCAGAACATCGCTTGTTGATCTTACCATATGCAAAGAGACCTGGAAGCTGGTACACTTGTCGACCAAACAGATTTCTGCCTAGAGTAGGAGGAAGAGGTTCATGTCCAACCTATATTTACAGATACAAACAAGTTAATGCAACAATAAATACAGGTGTGAATGTGACAAACGGATACACAATACATTTTATAGTGCCTGGGAAAAAACAAGAAGAAAAAAAAAACCTACGCTGGCACACAGTTCCCTCTTGTAGTACTGTAATATTTCACAATATCTGACATGAAAGACGGTCTTTTGTATTATAACTCTAGGGTGAAAACGTGTGGTAATACATCAAATGTAAAACAATGTTAAATCTTGAGTATAAACCTCATTTAGCTTACAGAAGTAAAGCTGAATCAATTTACTTCCACTTCTACACAAATCAAATGGGGTGACATCTGTGCTTGCCTACTACAGCATTTGTTATAAAACTGTAAATGTAGAGCACACTGCCTCACACACACACACAAGTGTGTTTGTCTATGTATCCCATAACCTGCAATAACCTTTATCAACAGCCGGTGTTCTGACAAATAATGCTACCAACACTGTATTTATCCTTCAGGGTCGGGGTAGGTGTACATGTCAATAAAGCCTCACACCTTATTAATATCACGCAGGAAGCAAAATCTGATAGGTAGCACTTTTCGCTAATTATGCTACCATCTGTTTTAATGGGAGGTAACGTTAGCACAAATCGTCAGAACACCGGAAAGACAGACATGCATAACAACAATATTAAATGATATATGCTACTCGCACTGTTTTCTGGGTACATATAATGCATTAAATTACAGCACAACGTGTTGGTATATTTACAAAAAATGCTAGAAAAATGATTACTGACAGATCTAACAGACTGACCTTTCATAGCATTAACTCACACCCGTTAAGACAGCGGTCAACAACCCTGCTAGTACAGCTAACTACACCCACACGATGAACACCGACATCTTTATCCCTGTAAACCAGTGTACTGCACACAGCGATGCTCATTGTCTCAGAAGGACACATTATTGTGAGATGTATTAACCAGGTTACTGTTAATAAACGAACTGGCTAACGCTGGTCCACATGCTATCGACACTCCTCGACAGCAGCGCGTGGTGTCATTTCTGCGTGTATTGTGTAAATCCTAACGTTACCTGAACTAAAACCTTGATGTACATAAGAGGGTGGGAAAGGATTGTTAATCCAGACCCAAGGAGGACTTGGCCACATGTTTCCGCCATTACCAAGACAATCCGAAACGTCCCCCTCCTTGACAGAGAAGGTCCGTTGGTAATACGCGCAAAACAGTGTTGCCAGATCTCGCTAAAAAACTCCGAATAAAATTAGTCATAAAATAAGCCTAAAATAAGCGATTTTCCTCACGTACAAAAGCCGATCTCAGTTTTGTGCTGCCGATGTTTCGCTGGTCTGATTCTATAATTTCATTTTATAGTTTACAAACAAATTAAAATGTTTTGCAAACAGCCTACAACTATCTAAATCACTGTGGGTAAAGAAAATTTAAACAGAAAGCAGCTCGAACAGCAGGTGGGATAATAACTGACAAATGTGAATATTGGTCGGCCATCATTTATTGTACTACCTGGGCCAAGTAAGCGCTAATAAGAGACTTTATTCTAGAAAAAATAATAAAAACAAGGCCTAAAAATTGCAACCCACGATGGCCTAAATTTATAACCTACTGGATAAAAACCAAGAACAATGTGCTTATAATAAGCGGACATGGCAACACTGGCTCATCACGTGATGAGGTGACTCGTGTACATAGGTCATCTGACTGGGAGCGCTTTCTACATTCTCCGGCAGACGGCGCACTCTTACGTCATATTAACAATGTTACATGTGATATGTTGGTCTCTTGTTGGATTTTTTAGTAGTTGAAGTAAAATGAAAGTATTTTATGCAAAAAATATTGTATGTCTTTAAAAGGTCGGAGCTGTTTGTGATGTAAATGAGAGTTTTTGATATTATATTTGTAGTTTGTCTTTACGCCATCCAGGTAAGTTTACCCTGAGGGGACTGTTTCTGTGTATTAAAAGACAAGATACTAAAATATGACCCACCTCAGCCCAGGGGGATCTGATGCTACTCATGGCAGTGTATATATTTTATAATTTAATGTTTAAATTTTATATTTTCATAAATTACTTTATGTTTTTGATTATAATTTTGTTTAAAGCATGTCATTTTCCATTCCTGGGAAAAAAAAAAGACACCAGCTGAATAAAGTACGGAAGTCCTAAGAGGCCATGGTTTATTAAAGCATATCAACATATTCTGTTACACCAAATACACAAAATAATGATCTTTAAAATAGCATCATATGACCCCTTTAAAATATGTATGAACCTAATACATGACCTAGATTATTTATTTAGCAAAATCTTGTCATTTTAATAAATATGACATGAAATTTATTAAAAATTGTTGCTGCTACAGTTAAGCTCAGTGTGCTCCCTTTTAGCTCTTCCACATTGAACATCTATATAAATACTTCATAATATTATAATATAGACTTTAAATATTAACTGATGGTTGTCACTTTAAGTTCATCGTTATAAAATGGATAATAACTTATTCTCACAGCTTCAAGATGACAAAATCTAGACGTAACTATAGTTTGTGCTCAAAGATGAAAGGGGCATGTCGTCTATTTAAAGAAGGAGCCATCAGAAACCTGTCATATCTGTCAAAAAGTGGTTGCCCACTGAAGCTAAGCAGGGCTGAGCCTGGTCGGTACCTGGATGGGAGACCTCCTGGGAAAACTAGGTTGCTGTTGGAAGAGGTGTTAGTGAGGCCAGCAGGGGGTGCTCACCCTGTGGTCTGTGTGGATCCTAGCGCCCCAGTGTAGTGACGAGGACACTATACTGTCAAAAAGCACTGTCCTTCGGATAAGACATTAAATCGAGGTCCTGACTCTCTGTGGTCATTAAAAATCCCAAGGCACTTCTCGTAAAGAGTAGGGGTGTAACCCCAGTGTCCTGGCCAAATTGCCCCCCAGGCCTTTGTCAATCATGGCCTCCTAATAATCCCCAACCACTTGATTAGCTCTGTCTCTCTCTCCTCTCCAGCTGTAGCTGGTGTGTGGTGAGTGCACTGGTGCCGTTGTACTGTGGCTGCCGTCACATCATCCAGGTGGATGCTGCACACTGGTGGTGTTTGAGAGACTCCCCACATGACTGTAAAGCGCTTTGGGTGTACAACAATACACAATAAAGCGCTATATAAATGCTTCATTCATTCATTCATTCAAAAAAAAAAAAAAGTGACTAAAGGCTGGAATACACTAAACGACTTTTAAAATGTGAAGAGATTTTTAAAACACCCGGCATCATACACTTACAGACTTTGTAAATTGTCGCAAAGGAAAACAAAAAGGACACATACACTAAATGCCCTTGCAGACTTTAAATTCCTTCCAATCATAACAAACTCACGCAGAAATGTGTGCATTGTTGCAAGGAGACATGTTACATGACAAATGAAAACAATACGTGTTCTTAAATCTGCTGAAAATATAAAACATGTTTGATCTCCTCCGACTGCATCGAATCAAAGACTAAAAACTCGTAGTCTGTGACCATCAGACACTATGCGATTTTCTATGGAGTCATCAGTTGACTCAAATCTACAGACTGGCTCTGACCTTTGGCAACTAGCGTCAGCTTCTTCAGACTGTAAATCGGTGGAAAATCAGGGCAAAAAATTGTGTAGTGTATTCCAGCTTTAAGAGACGATAAACAAGTTGACATCCATTTAATAAAAGGTTTCATAATGAGGCTAGTTTCTGTGTTCATTCCCATGAATGAAATGTTTTATTGGTTTGTTTTATTTTATTTTTGAATATCTGCTGAACGTGACTAGTCTAGATGTTGCTTAAATGACACTTCACTATGAATATATAACTGATCAAAATGAATGCCTTGTTACTTGATTTTAGTGTTCAGTTTTGTTTATTTTATTTTATTTTTTCTGTGATTGATTCTGTATCTTTAAATAAAACACTTTTTAATTATTCTTTAAAAAGGTTGTTTAAAATAAGAATTTTTAATAAAACATGATGTGAGCTTAATGGGAACAGGAGTGTGCTTATAAAGGTTAAAAAAATGTACCCATTAAGCACAGCCAGACTTTTTGCATTTAATGATGTATATCTTAATTGAAATGCTTTTGTCATTTAAAATAAAATGAAATATTTTTGTGTGAGAGATTCATATTTTTTTATCATAACTTCTTGTAATAAAATCGATATCTTGTGCACAAGAAATGTATATTTTGGTGAGCTTAATAGGAACATTTAGCTGTAATTCAAGAATGAAAATGCGTTCCTTATTATGGCTTCTTGTTTTTTAATAGAAGCAAGGTCTCATCAAAGTCAGTGCTCTCTGAAATTTTATATTAATTTATTTTTACGTTATTGTATATATTCTCATCTGATTGTGTAATTGATCAATATAGCAGTCATCCTAGATCTGATTTATCTTATGCATAACTTAAAGCGATTAGTCAATAATCATTGATGAAAAATGATGATTCTTTTTCTCTCTTTTGCTTGTTTCAACAGGAGCAAATACACCCCAAAGGCTCTTTCAAGAGCCACAGCACTGAGCATCTTTGGCTTTGTAAGTATGGGTTTTAAATATCAGGCGCACTATACTGCAGCTATGCCATGCTATGCAGCAAATTAGAGTATTCCGAAATGTCTTAATAATTAAAGAGATGTTTTGCAATAAAATAATAATAATAATAATAATAATAATAAATAAATAAATTATTATATATATATATATATATATATATATATATATATATATATATGATTAAGCATCCCGCACCTGTGATTTGCCATGTTCCTTACTGAATAGTCAATAATCATTGATGATAAAGATTCACACAGACATATCATCCTGACTACCTGGAAAAAAACTGTTTTGTGAATTTAGTATTTTGTCGTTTTGTAAAGAGTTACTCCACCGCAAAACAAAAATTTTGTCATTAATCACTTACCCCCATGTCGTTCCAAACCCATAAAAGCTTCGTTCAGAACACAATTTAAGATATTTTGGATGAAAACCGGGAGGCTTGAGACTATTCCATAGACTGCCAAATAAAATACACTGTCAAGGTCCAGAAAAGTATGAAAAGCATCGTCAGAATACTCCATCTTTCATCAGTGGTTCAACCGTAACGTTATTAAACGCCAAAATGGCGGTGCGCTGATTTGGAGAGACACAGAGGAGAGGAATTGTTGAATAAAGTCTTTATTTTTGTTTTCATTGTGTACAAAAAGTATTCTCGTTGCTTCATAACGTTACGGTTGAATCACTGATGGCAGATGGACTATTCTGATGATGCTTTTCATACTTTCCTGGACTTTGACTGTTATTTACTTGGCAGTCTATGGGACAGTCTCAACTCTCCCTGTTTTCATCCAAAATATCTTAAATTGTGTTCTGAACGAAGCTTTTATGGGTTTGGAACGACACGGGGGTAAGTGATTAATGACAAAATTTTCATTTTGGGATGGAGTATCCCTTTAAACTGTAAATAGGCCTACATCTAAAAGCAACTTCAGACGCAGCTTCTATCGCTGAAGGATTGATAAATACTGATTTAATTGGTAACAGCCTATTGTTATATTACATGTATTCTAATTTAACATTAACATATAAAAATTTAACATTAAGGATGACATACATATTTAGGCCTAATTTAAAATTCTGTTTAAATGTTTAAAAAAAAATCAGTTGCCCCTAATGAGAAAGTTAATTTCTGACACTGATAGAATCATCTCTGGTTTATTTCTAGCTGTGAGTGCAGGTATGAAGTAAATTCAATAGATAAACAAATATTTCACGGGTAGGTTGCAGAACTTAAGCTGCCTAAAGAAAGCTCTGTCTTTCTCGGTACGGTTTGTGTCAAGCCACTCGTTAATCTGGCTGTTTGATGAAGAGAAAGAGATTAAATGTAGTAGAAATAAAACTCATTAACAATCTGTAGAAGCGGAGGACTATTATTATGTTTTTTTTTATAACTATTTTTATGTTGTGAGGTTTGGTTGACTAATCAGCAGAAAGGGGTGTCTTATTCCTGCCCACATGTAGAGATCCGATATTCAAGCCATTTACTCATTTTCTATCCCTGAACGTAAAAATAAAAAATAAAGGCAAATTCTTGATTTTTCGTTTTGAACAAACGGAAAAGACAAAAAAAAGTGACGCTTATTTTAACTTCAACCCTGATACTACAGTATGTTGTCATCAGTAATCGCTAACTGAAGAAAGGCACAAAGCAGTAGATTAGCTGATGCTAAAGATTAGACATAATAGGAATATATTAATTTTTTTTATTTGTACAGATTGCAATGTAACTGTAAAAATAATGTAAATATGTAGCTTCATAGTTCTGTACATATGTGTTTACATGTGCACTGGAACTGTTTGTAAGTGTGTATTGCTAATGTTATATCCCGGCTCAGTGAAGCAACAGAATACAAAAGGTTCTGAGTTCAAGTATTGGATATTTATATGGGTTCAAAAAGAAGAAAAACAAACAATAATAAAGAATCACATAATTAACAGAACTAAACTAAAAATGGCAAAAGGTCCAGCCAGGCTCAAATACAGTAAGGTCTTCACAAAGGATCTAGGTCTCTTAAATATCCAGTTTGTGATTGATAACAGGTGGATCCAATTAACCTGTAAAAATAGAAAGGAACAACAACAGAACCAAAACAACACCCGTAGCACCTCCCTCTTTTAAAAGGGAGAGGATGAAGGACTCTACCACAAACAATAACCTCACCAAAGTTAAAGCTTAGTCCCTATTTCCATTTCCACTCTCCCAGACTCCACACACCACTTTGGTTTCAAACCCAGTCATCTCCTGGAGCGTGGAAAAAAACAACATTTCAGGAAATAAACCAATAAAATAAAAATCAGGGGCTAAAGTGATCAAAAGATTTATTTCTCGTCACATGGAGCCCGGGACAGCGCATCTGCTATCACATTGTCCTTGCCCTTCAAATGATGAATCTCCAGAGCATAAGGCTGTAAAAAGAGAGACCACCTAATAAGACACTGGTTGGGATTCTGCAAAGAGTGAAGAAATGTAAGAGGGTTATGGTCAGTATATACCATTATTGGCATAGTCCCAGCAGACAAATAGACCTCGAAATGCTGCAGTGCCTAAATCAGTGCTAAAGCCTTCTTCTCAATAATAGAATAATTAAACTGACATGAGCTGAACTTCCATGAGAAATAACTAATAGGGCGATTTATTCCACCCTCATCAGCCTGCAACAGAACAGCTCCCGCTCCAGCCTGACTGGCTTGGACGTTAAATTGTTTGTCCAGTCGAGGAGCTGTTAAAACAGGAGAAGACATGCAATCGCTTCACGTTCTCAAAGGCATGTTTACACTCTGGTGTCCACACAAATTTTGCTCCTTTCCTCGCAACAAACCAGTCAATGGGGCCACAACAGAAGAAAAAAATAAAATAAGATAAAAAAAACCTTGCTACATGTACTGCCTTGGGCGAACCGAGACTTGTCATAGCGTTTGCATTTTAAAGCTCTTTTGTTGGTTTTGATTGCTTTTGTTGTCCTTATTTGCAAGTCACTTTGCATAAAAGCAAATGACTAAATGTAAATGTATTTAATAATTAATGATCTACTTAAAATTTCCACTATACCAAAACAAGTGGTTAGCGTTATTTCAAAGGACATTTAAACCTAAATCTCTGAATTTTCTTACATTGTGCTTTATTGTAGGCCTATATTGTTATTGTACATAGCCTAACTATGTGATCCCTAAAAAAAAATTGTATTCTTTAGCCCCGGAATGAATACGCGGAAGTGACCGCATATTGGATACAATATTCTAATGTTCCAAATATAATTTTTATGATTTTGAAACTTTAAGACAGAGGCGGTGGTTTTCTAAAGAAAGCGGAGCTGTGGAAGAGACTGTGTGCAGAGGGCGATTTTAGCTGTTTTCCTCAGTTTGATAGCTTCACTGTAAGTGAGAATATGGAGAGAGACACAGTAAATTTCTAGTTTCCAATCATACTTCCCTCATGTAAGAGAGAAGTCTGAGCAACTGGATTGGGTTAGAAACCCATTAACACTTTCCCATAGCAACCGTGGCATGCTACCTGTTCACCTGAGGGAGGAGCTATTGGAATTATCCACAGACTGTGGGTTGCAGACTACTTTTGAAACCTGTTCCCTGACAGAGTTTTGGGTGTGTGTGAGGAGAGAGCACCCTGAGCTAGGGAAAAGGGCTTTGGAACACCTACTACCTACCTCTGTGAAACCTCATTTTCAGCACTGACCCAGATAAAAACAGACTTTGCCTTGAAAATAGTCTGATAACAGCTGTAGCTTCCCCATCCCTACAAAGAATGTCAAAAATCCTAAGAGAAGGAGAGGCCCATGTATCCCATTGAAAGGATCACGGAAAAAATTGACACAAATGGGCATACTAGACATAAAGACATGTATGAAAACTGAACTGTTAGTTAAATTTAATACAACGTCAACAATAAAAACAGCTAGCTAGTTTAACTCATTACCTTAAAAGTCCATAGATATCACCATTATTTAATATGGCTTTTAACACGTTTTCCGACAAACGGAAGTGATGAGGCCTGTTTTCCAGGTTTGGTCAGGTGACGTTCTACATATACCCTATTCAGTTTTAGTCACAATTATTCTTGATCTCTTATTCTGTTTCCAGTTTCCATACGGTTTAATTAGATTAATTTGGAAGTATTTGGAAATATTTCTGAGAATTGGATGGCAGCCAATTATGTTGATTTAGTATTAATTTTGGTTATAGTCTTGTATTCTTCAAGAGTACTTCTACAAACCTGATTCCAAAAAAGTTGGGACACTGTACAAATTGTGAGTAAAAAAGGAATGGAATAATTTAACATATCAAATGTTGAAAGTGAGACATTTTGGAATGTCATGCCAAATATTGGCTCATTTTGGATTTCATGAGAGCTACACATTCCAAAAAAGTTGGGACAGGTAGCAATAAGAGGTTAGAAATGTTAAATGTACATATAAGGAACAGCTGGAGGACAAATTTCAAACTTATTAGGTCAATTGGCAACATGATTGGGTATAAAAAGAGCCTCTCAGAGTGGCAGTGTCTCTCAGAAGTCAAGATGGGCAGAGGATCACCAATTCCCCCAATGCTGCGGTGAAAACCACCGTGCTGTTTGCCGTTGCCGGCTAAAACTCTATAGGTCAAAAAAGAAGCCATATCTAAACATGATCCAGAAGCGCGGGCGTTTTCTCTGGGCCAAGGCTCATTTAAAATGGACTGTGGCAAAGTGGAAAACTGTTCTGTGGTCTGACGTATCAAAATTTGAAGTTCTTTTTGGAAAACTGGGACGCCATGTCATAAAGAGGAAGATGCGACAAAGAAGACCTTAGACAGTTGAGCAACTAGAAGCCTGTATTAGACAAGAATGGAACAACATTCCTATTCCTAAACTTGAGCAACTTGTCTCCTCAGTCCCCAGACGTTTGCAGACTGTTAGAAAAAGAAGAGGGGATGCCACACAGTGGTAAACATGGCCTTGTCCCAACTTTTTTGAGATGTGTTGATGCCATGAAATTTAAAATCAACTTATTTTTCCCATTAAAATGATATATTTTCTCAGTTTTAAACATTTGATATGTCATCTATGTTGTATTCTAAATAAAATATTGAAATTTGAAACTTCCACATCATTGCATTCTGTTTTTATTCACAATTTGTACAGTGTCCAAACTTTTTTGGAATCGGGTTTGTACATTGACTTAAAAGCCTATTTTGCTCTAATATTTACACACAATACACATGTTGTTACAGTAGCTGATACATATTCCTTGGATCAAGAGTTGTCACAACTAAAAAGATTCTTTAAGACACAGCCAAAAGAGAAAAAAAAGGTTTAAGTTTGCAGGGCCATAAAGTTAATCAGTACCTTTAACATGAATGTACATACAGTCAATTAATGGAGTTCCCTGACAAGGATCTCCAAGAAAGCTATACTGTTTAAACAGTACTATACTGGGAATAACTGCTGTTGCACACGTTGTTACCCTGTCTGTCCATGAACAAATTTAGATGAGAGAAACTTATGACCATTTCTCACACATAGCCTCAGTTTATTTATTTATTTGTTTATTTATTTTTTCAGATCAGCTGTCAGTGGATATGGAGGCCAACCAAAACCAACTGGGATGCTATTTGTTGGCTTATTTGTTTTTGTTGCCATATTGTCATTATGTCTGCTTTGATTAGTTCTTTATTTTTTTATTTTTGTTTTTATAATGTTGCAGAATAAAGCACAATAAATATGTAAGTAGTGGATGTATTTGATAGTAACAGTGAATAAAAAATATTCTTCTGTATATGAACTTAAGTCAGTTATTTGTGATAAATTCAATGGCATTCACGTAAAATATTCAAAGGTTTTGTAAAATAATTAGTGTAATATAAAATACAGCAAAATTACTGTAATATTGTAATAATAGTAAAATGCTGTAAAACTAAGTAAGAGTAAGGACATAGTACTGTAAAACTAAGTTGTGGTAAAGGTATTTTACTGTAAAATAAAATTACAGTAAGGGCATTATACTTAAAATGAAATTGCGGTAAGCTACTATAAAGGGGCAGTACTGGCAATAGTGCTGCCAAATTACAATAAAAAGTCTAACAGTGGGAGTTGCTTCATGCACTGGGCTTTTACCATGAACAGAACTGCAGTGACCATGACAATTGTGCCCAAATCCTTTTTAAAAACATATTTCCTGGTACCTCTGATTAGAACACATGTCTTAAGCAGGTTGTGATGTACAGTGTAAAAAAAAAAAAATTATATATATATATATATATATATATATATATATATATATATATATATATATATATATATATATATATATATATATATATATATAAATTTCTGTAAAAAAAGGATGTTGTACTGGCAAAAATTACCAGGACATTTTCTGTTAAATTAACGGACATTTCCCAACTTTAAACCGGAGAGTTCTGTAGATTTACATTATATTCTGTACAATAATGGACAATCTCTTATCCAGAAATTTCTACAAAATTATAGCACAGGCCTATCTTTAGTAACAAATAAATCCAGCAAAATATATACAAATTGAACATGGTTTATTTTTTACATCATGTAAACATTCTTAAAAGTGCATTCAGTGACTTTTGTTTGCCTTAAACAGGTGAAGACAAAAATATCACTACATAATTTCATGTAACAATGTGTAAAGCACCATTGAAAATGCCTGTATTGTGGAACACATTTTTGTTTTAAACTGCAACAGGCAGAAAAAAAGAAAATAGGAACAGGAACTTGTTCAATATTGGTGTTGCACCAAATAGTGGTCACAAAGATAAACTTAACTGTGAAACAGTCAAGATTCAAAACATTTTCAAATACATGGGAAAAAACTAATACAAAGACAAGTCTGTTATAAATAACACTTGCTATAGACTTCTACTCAATAGTCAAGTGAAATGTTCCAGTGTTGACACCATTTTCCTATTGGAGAACACAAGACAGTTCACCCAAAAATTTGAATTCTGTCATCAGTTACTCACCCCCATACCGTTCCAAATCCAAAAGATTTTCATTCATCTTTGACACAAATGAAGAGTATTTTTTTTAATGAAATCTCTGTGCTTTCTGTCCCTCCATTGACCGCCTATACAACTACCACTGCCAGGTCCAATAATGTATAGCTGTCAGATTTCAATAAAATGATCTTCATTAGTATTCCAAAAATGAACAAAAGACTCACAGGATTGGAATGATCATTTTCATATGGTATTTTGGGTGAACTAACCCACAAGGCTCATCGCTCTGAAAAAGCGAGGTGTGCTTGATTGGCCAACTATCCAGCGCATTGTAATTGGCCGAATGCCTCAAGTGTGAGACGGAAATGTTACGCCTCTTAACATATTATGATGCCTTGTCCAGCTGGAGCAACGAGACATAAACATAAAACCCATTATAAACGTGATATAAACATGATTTCTAGTCGTGTCTTCTTTTGGAAGGCAAAAACAAAGTAGTTTCGCTTTCTCAACGAAACAGCGTCACACACCGTGGCCAGCTTGAGAGAGCAGAGGCCGGAGGCCTAGAGTGAGCCGGGGCCAGCTTGAGTGAGCAGAGGCGGGCGGCTTGAGGCGGATTCTATGAAGGAGTACACCCTGTGCGTGTGGCAACTACATGTGACTACCCCAGGCTGGACGCCGCTTCATCCACGGTGAAAGCCCATTCTGCGATCCACAATGCAAAGTTGATGTATTTCCTCAGCGACCAGCATGGATCAGCCCCAGGCATGACAAAGCGTATATCGTCCTCTTTTGGAAGGCCAAACAAAGTAGTTTTGATTTCACAGTGAAATACACAGCGTCTGAATGACATGGTGGTGGCAGCAACAACAATACTACAACGAGAATAAAAGGTACGCCTTCTTTCTTTGCGTGAACATCTGGTCAGCGTTATGCAAATCTTCTTACATACTGATGTAGATAAGTGGGGACGTGTTAGAACGAGCCGTTTCAGGTGGCTGGATGATGTAATCGGCTGTAATCTTCCCGCTAGTAGTTTTCCCCTGATTGAGCTGGTTAATCATTTTCTTTATTTAAATGGAGTTAATCTGGAGGTAGAAAAAATTCAGCATGATCCTCATCCAGTCCCTCCCGAAAACCACTGAGCCTCACCAGTTCACCCTTCGCCAAGAACCTCCACTTATCCAGCCAAACGTTCTGACCACCCATTTCTTCCCAGCACCGTCTCTGTCTTCAGCCAAGAAACGCCGACAGTTCCCGGGTCAAGTCAGCCAGCCCCAAAGCTCACTACAGTGCCCCCTCCTTTTGCTCCAGTTCCCGAGTCAAGCCTGCCATCCTGGGAAAAACTGCTGTTGCACAAGTTGTTACCCTCTGTCCATTAACAAATTTAGATGAGAGAAACTCATGACCATTTCTCACACATTTCCCCTCTGTTTTCTTTTATTTTTTTCAGATCAGCCATCAGTGGTTATGGAGGCCAACCAAGACCAACTGGGATGCTATTTGTTTCCTTATTTCTTTTTGTTGCCATTGTCATGATTTCTGCTTTGATTTGTTATGAATTCAGTTCTTTTATTTTTGTTTGTGATGTTGTAGAATAAAGGACAATTAATATGCAAGTAATGGATGTATTTGATAGTGACATTGAATAAGAAATATACTGCTGTACATGGACTCAAGTAACTTATTTGGAAAAAATTCAATGGCATTCATGTAAAATATTTAAAGGTTTTGTAAAATAAAGTGTAATATAAAATACAGCAAAATTACTGTAATATTTTAATAATAGTAAAATGCTGTAAAACTAAGTAACAGTATGGATATAGTACTGTAAAATTAAGTTGTGGTGAGGGTATTTTTCTGTAAAACAAAATTGTGTTAAGATCAGTATACTGGAAAATTTAATTACAGTAAGGGCATTATACTGTAAAATGAAATTGCAGTAAGGGCATTTTACTGTAAAATTTAATTGTAGTAAACCTACTATAACGGGGTCAGTTACGGTAACTTACTGGCAATAGTGCTGTCAAATTACAATAAAAAGTCTAACAGTGGGAGTTGCTTCATGCACTGGGCTTTTACCATGAACAGAACCGCAGTGACCATGACAAAATCCTTTTTGAAAACATATTTCCTGGTACATCTGATTAGTACACATTTCTTAAGCAGGTTGTGCTTTACAGAGTAAAAAAAAGGGATAATGTACTGGCAGAAAATTACCAGGACATTTTCTGTTAAATTATTGACATTTCCTTCAACTTTAAAACGGAACGTTCTGTATATTTACATTATATTCTGTACCATAAACAGACAATATGTTGTGCAGAAACTTCTACAAAATTATATCTTTATATCTTTAGTAGCAAATAAATCCAGCACAATATATACAAATTGAACATGGTTTATTTTTTACATCATGTAAACATTCTTAAAAGTGCATTCAGTGGCTTTTGTTTGCCTTAAACAGGTGAAGACAAAAATATTACGACATAATTTCATGTAACAATGTGTAAAGCACCATTGAAAATGCTTGTATTGTGGAACCCTTTTTAGTTTTAAACCGCAACAGGCAGAAAAAAATAAAATATTGGTGTTGCACCAAATAGTGGTCACAAAGATAAACTTAACTGTGAAACTAATACAAAGACAAGGCTGTCATTAATAACACTTGCTATAGATTTCTACTCAATAGTCAAGTGAAATGTTCCAATGTTGACACCATTTTCCTATTGGAGAACACAAGACAGTTCACCCAAAAATGTGAATTAAGTCATCAGTTACTCAACCTCATACTGTTCCAAATCCAAAAGATTTTCATTCATCTTTGAAACACAAATGAAATTTTTTAAAAGAAATCTCTGTGCTTTCTGTCCCTCCATTGACTGCCTATACAACTACCATTGCAAGGTCCAATAATGTATAGCTGTCAGATTTTAATAAAATGACTCAAAAGGCTCCTGCCAGCCCCAAAAGTCTCAAAAGGCTCCTGCCAGCCCCAAAGCTCACTCCACTGACCACTCCTTGAAAGCGCCTTCCAGTGCCTGCTCTTCCAGAGTTCGCTCCAGTGTTGGCCCAGACCACGCCTTTTCCCCCCGATCCAGAAGAGGAATCTAGGGGTGAGGAGAAGGGTGTCGGCCCAGGCCCCAGAGTTTGCTCCAGTGTCGACCCAGAGCACATCTCCCGGAGGGCTCCTGATCCTCAGTCAAGCCAAGGAATGGCTCCCGATCCCTAATCAAGCCCAGGGAGGGCTCCTGATCCCCAGTTCCGCCCAAGGAGGGCTCCTGTTTCCCCGTTAAGCCCAGGGTGGGCTCCAGGCCTCGAGTACAGCACTATAAATTTCCCCAAGAATTTTTTTTGGGGGGGATAGTAGGGCTCGGGGGCGGGGGCTGGGGCCGCGGCCTCGGAGGCTGCTCCCCCAGGGCCTCCCGAGTCCCCAGATCTGCCCTTAGAGCGTCTGTCTTGAGGGACCTCCAGAGAGTTTTCATCATTATGTTGATTTAATCCCAGGTGTTCCCTGTGTAATTTCCATTGATCCCATGTGTGACTTGTCTTCCTATTATCCTGTTCTGTGTACCCTTACCAAAAAGTAGTATACTTCAAGTTTATCTGATTAAGTATACTTAAGTAAAGTTCAAGTATATTTTGACTTTTTGTAAGTATAAGTCAAGTATACTTAATTGTCATTATAAGTATATATCATAAAGCCCATTTCTGAGAAGTACATAAAAAGTAAACTAAAAGTATACTTTCCTATTTTTTTAGTTTAAAATAAGTATACTAATAGCACACTTGAATAAACTTCTTTTTCGTAAGGGTATAAATAGTGTTCCCTGTGTTTAGTCCAACTCCTTGTGCTACATGTGATTCCCCGCAATATGAATAAATTCCTTGGTTGTGTACTCCTGGTCTCCCCTTTCCTTGATCCATGTTCCTGCACTGTAAAAAAATGTGACATTGGTTCCCCTAATCTGAACCTTTGACCCTCATTCAGGATTTCATCACAGGAAATGACAAGAAATTAAATGAATGAAACTGAAGTACAAAGTAACATGCAGGACAGGTTGAGATTGAATTATCATCTGCTATTCCAAATACTTTCCAGTTTACACATTGTTTATAAAATGCTAAACTTGCATTTCCAATGGTCTTCAACTGCATCTGTCATGTGATCTTGTCAACAATGTTTTACGATATACCTAAAGTGATAGTTCACCCAAAAATGAAAATTCTGTCTTTAGTTACTCACCCTCATGTTGTTCCAAACACATAAGACCTTCGTTCATCTTCAGAACCAAAATTAAGATATTTCTGATGAAATCCGAGAGCTTTCTGACCCACGGCGAATGCGTGTGGTGCTGCTGACATAGACCCTGCATGCGCTGCACCTTGTTTACTGGCAAATGAACGCACATGCATGCATTGCGGTACTCTCGTTAATGACAGCAGACTCTCCCACGGGAGAAGAAATCATTGAATAAAATTATTTTTGTT
This sequence comes from Cyprinus carpio, assembly GCF_018340385.1. NCBI lineage: Eukaryota > Metazoa > Chordata > Actinopteri > Cypriniformes > Cyprinidae > Cyprinus > Cyprinus carpio. The sequence goes on along the minus strand of NC_056578.1, from coordinate 22,660,850 downwards.
TTCTGAACGATGAATGAAGGTCTTACAGGTTTGTAACGATATGAGGGTGAGAAACTAATGACAGAATTTGGGCGAACTATCCCTTTGAATTTTTTCAACTAAACAGCAACACAACACAAAACAAAATGCTTAATACACAGTTTCATTACATGTTATTCCAGCGTAGGTGCAATCTCCTGTCACGGTAGGAAATCCATTGGTTCCTCCGTGTCATGTTTTGTGTTTGTTTTTGTACTCACGTAGTCTCCATGTGCTCGTTTGGTTGATTGTTGTCACCTGTGTGTTGATTGTCTCGCTCCAGCTGATCCTCATCTCCACTCAGCTACATAAACTCACTCATCTCTCTGTCTATTGTCAGATCCTCATTCATGTCTCAGCTTCCTAGTTGGATTACCGTCTCCCGTGTTCGTGTTCTGGATTGTGTTCGTGTTGTCGTCTTCGTGTGAGTGTTCCGGTCTGTTCCTGGTTTCATCCATCGACCGCCTTCACATTCACCCCCGACTTCACCATCAGCACTTCTCACGCCACCGTAGACCTTCTCTCACCATTGCCTACATACTGGACTCTATTATCAATAAACTTCTTCTGATTGCCTGCATTTGCCTCCTCCTCTTTTACGAGCCATCACAGTAGGATCTGACCATCATGGAAGCAGCAGGCGATCGCTCCCCATCTCATCTGGAGGAGTTTCTGCAGAGAGCCGTTGGTCGTATGGATCGCCAAGACAAGGCGATAGATGAGATGGGTCGAGCTTTCCAAGCAATGGTGACGAAGGTGTCCGAGCTCGCTCTCCAGGCTCAACATCAACAACAACCGCCACCCGCTGCGCCTCCCACGCCACCCACACCGCCGATCGTCTCCGGGGGGATTTCCCAGTCCGAACCACGCCTCCCCATCCCTGAGAAATATGCGGGTGAGCCAAAGTTTTGTCGATCATTTCTGTCTCATTGTTCTCTGCACTTCGCCCTGCAGCCCCGCACGTTTAACACCGAGGAAACGAAGGTGGCATTCGTCTTGTCACTACTGACGGGGAGGGCTGCCCTCTGGGGGACGGTGGTGTGGGAGAACCAAGACAGCTGCTGTGCCTCGTTCCACGCCCTTTCGGAGGAGATGAGACGGGTCTTCGACCGCTCCGTCTCCGGGAGGGAGGCGGCTAGACTTCTCACGGACCTACGTCAGGAAGACAGGTCCGTATCCGACTATTCCATTGAGTTCCGCACCCTGGCGGCGGAGTGTAAGTGGAACGAAGAGGCGCAGTGGGATCACTTCCTGCATGGGTTGGCTGACCGCATCCAACAGGAGATCCGCGCCGTCGAGCTCCTCACTTCTCTCAATGGCCTGATCGACCTCACCATCAGAGTAGACAACCCGACTCGACCAAGCCGCCAGACGGAGGGGGAGAAACAGTTCTCGCGACCAGACCGGAGGCTCAGCGTCAGCGCTCAGAGGTTGCGGTCAGCCCACCGGGAGATCTTGAACCCATGCAGGTGGGGCGAGCTCGGCTCTCCCGGGAGGAGAGGATCAGGCGGAGATCCCTGGGACTGTGTTTATACTGCGGCAGCCAAGAACATCACATCCAGCGCTGTCCGATAAAAAGCCCAAGCCCGATAGTAAGACGGAGGCTACTATCGGGTGGGATCTCTGCCAGGAAGACCTCATCTACATCGACACTCCTTCCGGTGAGTCTACGGTGGTCCACCCACGCACTCCATCATCACGCTTTGTTGGATTCTGGGGCCGAGGGTAGTTTCATGGACTTTAAGTTTGCTACTAGACTCAACATTCCTCTCACCTCCCTCAAACAGCCCATTGCACCTTTTTGCACTCAACGGACACAGACTGCCAGTCATCACACAGACCACTTTACCTGTTTCTCTCATCACATCTGGCAACCATACGGAGGAGATTTCATTTTACATCACGGACTCACCTCAATCTCCCATTGTTCTCGGTCACACCTGGCTCCAGAAACACAACCCCAGGATCTATTGGCGCCTCGGATCTGTGGCTAGCTGGAGCGAGGAGTGTCATTGGTCTTGTCTTTTGTCTGCTGGTGTTTAATGTTTCTGAGTCTGTGTTTTCAGGGGGAAGCAGTGGATTTGGCTAACGTGCCCGCGGAGTACCACGACCTGAAGGAGGTGTTCAGTAAGTCTCGTGCTGATTCTCTTCCTCCTCATCGTCCCTATGACTGTGCGATAGAGTTATTGCCAGGAACTTCTCCGCCTAAGGGCAAGTTATATTCTTTGTCTATTCCAGAGACGGCGGCCATGGAGAAATATATATCCAGTTCTCTAGCAACGGGGTTCATCCGCCCTTCTTCTTCTCCAGCGGGGGCGGGGTTCTTTTTTGTGGGAAAGAAGGACGGATCCTTGCGACCTTGCATTGACTACCGAGGGCTGAACAACATAACGGTAAAGAATACCTATCCTTTGCCGCTTATGTCTTCAGCTTTTGAGAGGTTGCAGGGAGCGTCCGTTTTCACTAAATTGTGGGGGGGATGAGTGGAAGACTGCCTTTAACACCCCTAGAGGCCATTTTGAGTACTGCGTGATGCCTTTCGGGCTAACGAACTCGCCGGCAGTCTTCCAAGCACTCGTTAATGACGTGTTGCGAGACATGGTCGATCTGTTCATATATGTTTACCTGGATGACATATTGATTTTTTCTTCGTCTCTCCAGGAACACGTGCAACACGTACGACGAGTGCTTCTGCGGTTGCTAGAGAATGGATTGTTTGTCAAGGCGGAGAAATGCGTTTTTCATGCACAGTCTGTTTCTTTTCTAGGACACATCATTTCGACTGAGGGAATTCACATGGATCCTGACAAGGTTAACCCTCTGGAGTCGATTAACGCGTATACGCGTTTTGGGGTATTTTCTCCTGATAACCCCGAAAAGAACTTAAATTACACTTTCAGTTTTGATCATACAGATAAGTGCAATACATCAATCGAATCTGTAAAGGGTCTACTTTTTTTTTGTATACAGACATAATAACAACAAAACTTTGTGCACTTATAAAATAAAGATAACAAACAAGGAGTGCTGTCTGCAGCCTTTGTCTGCGCTGATCTTCAGATACAAATGCGTCATTAAAATGAACTGTAACTCAGTGAATACTCAACGAAGAGACATGAGAGAGATATCTATAGAAAGCCTGACATGTCTACTTTTAAACTAAACAAGTGCTGCTGAAAACAAATATTCTGTGATAAAGTAATCCATATGAAAACAACGCGATGTCCGTTTTTTCACGTCTCCCTTCATTATCTTGTAATGCGACCACGCCCCCGCGCACCGAGCGCGCTTTTGAGATTCAAATGTTTCACTGAAGCGCGCGGCTTTTGAATACGCCCACACAACAGAAGACAACGCAGCGAGACTGTTCTTCAAGTTTTTATTATTTTTTACTGTTTGCTTCGCGATGAGAGGAATAAGACATAATTCACCCCAAAAAGATGTGATGTGGTTGAGGATTTGAGATTTGGATTTCCTCAGAAAAAAGAATGAAGCACTTTATTCAGCAGAGATCATAAACATGAGTAAGTCTCTTTTTATTGATTTATATACTTGTACTAGTTTTCACATAACGTGTAAACATTTTACTAGTTAGACTTTTTCCAAAGACTTTTTTCCAAACTATAATTCCTGACTAAATGTATAATCAAGTGAAATATTATGAAGTTTCAATAACAATTATACACTACTATACCATTCAAAAGCTTGATGTAAATAATATAAATGTACCAATAAATGTAACTGTAACAAATGTAACAATCATTGCTGTTCTTTCAATTTATCCCCCCTAAAAAACCTAAAAAAAAAATTCTCAGCTCTTTTCAACATTAATCATAATAATAATAATAATAATAATAATAATATAATAATAATAATAATAATAATGATGATGATGATAATAATAACAATAAATGTTTTTTTTGTAGAAAATAAGATTTTTAAAAGGATTTCTGAAGGATTGTGTCACTGGAGTAATGATGCAAAAAATTCAGTTTGAAAGTCAGCTTTGATTTTTCCTAATAAACTGTTTAACTGCACTCACAAGTGAATATTAAATTATGTTGTGGGATAATTAAATATATTCTAAATAAACTACAAACATAAAATTATATAGATTTATTTTGTCCTCACATTCTTTCTTGTAACTCATCCCTCTCAGTGACACAGCTGACTGAATGGCTCATTATGCAGCTCATTATGTAGGTCTTTGTCTTCTCAGGTGTGAATTCATGATAGTTGACGCCTACTCGCATATGACTTTTACCAACAAAAAGTGTCTTAGAAAATTTAAATCAATATATTGTTTTTCTGTAAGTGAGTAAACAAGATGATTTTCACATCATTTAGAAAAAAAAAAATTCTAGGCTACAAGCTCCAGTTCTCAAAATATCTGGGAACCAATTTTCTGTATGTGTTTTATTGCCTTATTCAAGTGATTTAACATTTTTAGTTTTTCACTAACCACGCATAACATTTTTTTTCTCAAAAACACAATCATGTACATACATGCTGCTCACATATTATTATAGCCTAGTTTGTGCTGATTACAGTGAGATTAGACTTTAGCCATTTAGATATTTATAAGAAACTGAAAAAAGCACAAATGTCAGGGCATGACAAAACTTCTCCAGGCCCCAAAAATACCCTTAGACTCCAGAGGGTTAAGGCTGTGGTAAATTGGCCATCCCCAGAGTCTCGCAAGGCCCTGCAGAGATTTCTGGGGTTCGCCAATTTTTACCGGCGTTTCATTCGCAATTTCAGCCAACTAGCCGCTTCTCTGACCGCCTTGACCTCCCCTAGTTTGACGTTCAGGTGGTCAAACGCAGCCGAGGCTGCGTTTGCCAAACTGAAAAGCTGCTTTGTTTCAGCTCCCATTCTCGTCACCCCTGATCGCTCACGTCAATTCATAGTGGAGGTCGACGCGTCAGAGGGGGGGGTAGGAGCAGTGTTGTCCCAACGCGCATCCTCAGACGGAAAGGTGCATCCTTGCGCGTATTATTCTCACCGTTTATCTCCTGCAGAAGTTAATTATGACATTGGCAATCGAGAGTTGTTGGCAGTCAAACTTGCACTGAAGAATGGCGTCACTGGCTTGAAGGGTCGGGTGTACCTTTCATTGTATGGACGGACCATAAGAATCTCGAATACATTAGAACCGCCAAAAGACTTAACTCCAGGCAGGCTCGGTGGGCATTGTTTTTTTCGGTCGTTTCGATTTTACACTTTCTTACCGGCCGGGTTCCAAAAACATCAAACCCGATGCTTTATCCCGTCTTTTTGAGCGTTCCGATCGTACTGCTACTCCCGAGCCCATTTTACCGGGGACCATCATTATCTCCGCGCTCAGATGGGAGGTCGAATCGAAGGTGTTGACTGCCTTAGAAGGGGTAACGCCCCCGGCTCGTTGCCCACCGAACCGATTGTTTTGTGCCGGAGGGGTTACGGTCAGGACGTTCTCCAGTGGGGTCATTGTTCCAGTGTTGCTTGTCACCCAGGGGTTAGTAGAACTAGGTTTCTAGTCAAGCAACGATTTTGGTGGCCTGGGATGGCTCGTGACGTCCACGACTTCGTCTTGGCTTGTTCAGTTTGCGCTATTGGTAAGACTTCCAATCGACCTCCAGATGGGTTACTCTTACCGCTGTCTGTCCCTTCGAGACCCTGGTCCCACATTTCGCTAGATTTCATTACCGCCCCCCGCCCTCTAAGGGCAATACGGTGATTTTAACCGTAGTGGACCGGTTCTCGAAGGTGACTCATTTTATTCCCTTGCCCAATTACCATCAGCCAAGGAAACAGCGGTAGCTGTCATTGACCACGTCTTCCGTATACATGGCCTTCCGACAGACGTGGTTTCTGACAGGGGTCCCCAATTTGTGTCCAAATTTTGGCGAGAATTTTGTAAATTGTTAGGAGCGACTGTTAGTCTTTCTTCCGGGTTCCATCCCCAGAGCAATGGTCAAACCGAGCGAGCCAATCAGGATGTCGAAAGGGTTTTGCGATGTTTGGCTTCCAATAATCCTTCGTCCTGGTGTCAGCAACTCTCAATTTTGGAGTACGCACACAATTCTTTACCAGTGTCATCCACACACACGTCTCCATTTAAGTGTAGTTTAGGGTACCAACCACCTAATTTTGTCAGTACGGAATCCGAGGTTTCGGTCCCCTCCGCACACGCACTAGTCCAGAGGTGTCACCGCACCTGGACCAGAGCTCGCAGAGCTCTGCTCCAGGCTAGGTCGCGCACCAAGGCTAAGGCCGATCGCCAGCGGTCGAAGCCTCCCCGTTACGTCGTCGGTCAAAGAGTGTGGCTTTCAACCCCAGAATATTCAGATGCGTTCCGTTTCGAATAAGCTTGCTCCCAAATTTATTGGCCCGTTTTCTGTTACCAAAATCATTAATCCGGTAACAGTGCGTCTTAGCCTTCCTCCGGCGTACAGGAGGGTTCATCCCGTGTTCCATGTGTCCAAAATTAAACCGGTGATTTTTTTCCTGTCTTAACCCGCCTGCCCCGGTTCCCCCCCCGCCTCGTATCGTTAATGGGGAAACCACATATTTGGTTAATCGTATTCTGGACTCTAGACGGAGGGGACGCGGATTTCAGTACTTGGTGGATTGGGAAGGTTACGGTCCGGAGGAGAGAAGGTGGGTTCCTGCTCGGGACATACTGGATCACCGCCTTATTGATGATTACAATCTACAGGTAAAGCAGGCTGGGAACGTCAGGTGACGTCCTAGGGGAGGGGGTACTGTCACGGTAGGAAATCCATTGGTTCCTCCGTGTCATGTTTTGTGTTTGTTTTTGTACTCACGTAGTCTCCATGTGCTCGTTTGGTTGATTGTTGTCACCTGTGTGTTGATTGTCTCGCTCCAGCTGATCCTCATCTCCACTCAGCTACATAAACTCACTCATCTCTCTGTCTGTTGTCAGATCCTCATTCATGTCTCAGCTTCCTAGTTGGATTACTGTCTCCCGTGTTCGTGTTCTGGATTGTGCTTCGTGTTGTCGTCTTCGTGTGAGTGTTCCGGTCTGTTCCTGGTTTCATCCATCGACCGCCTTCACATTCACCCCCGACTTCACCATCAGCACTTCTCACGCCACCGTAGACCTTCTCTCACCATTGCCTACATACTGGACTCTATTATCAATAAACTTCTTCTGATTGCCTGCATTTGCCTCCTCCTCTTTTACGAGCCATCACATCTCCTCTGGATGTTTTATGTTTAAAATAAAACAAAGAGAATGTGTATCACAGCTGATTAACATCACCTCTGTAACGTTAAAATGTCAGATGCTTTATGACACATTTAGTAACAAAATAACAAATACAAAGCATCAACAACAATTAAAAGTTAATAAAAAATTAAAAGTGAGCACACTGTAACACATACCTCCACGCCGAGTAACATGTGAAGGTTTTTGTTACATTTAACAAAAAATAATTTACCACGGAAGTGTAAGAATGGTTCCGCAAACCAGAAATACGACTTTAAATTGAAACTTTGACAGAGACTATCTCCGTGAATAATGACGCCTGCTCTAGCACTGTTTTTGTGCCAATAATTGACTGAGCTTCTTGTTCCCACAATACAAAGCGTAATTCAAAAATATGGAAAAACACCTGTAAAAACCAAATACAGAAAATTCCTTCAAATTATTACGGCATATTGTACTGTATTTTTACGGACTTTTTTACAGTCTATATGGTAATTGCAAATCTTCTCAATGAGGGTGGAGAAGCATTTATTGTTAAATGCTGCTAAAAGTCACTAAAGTTTGTGCTGCAAGGGAGTTTTTAAGCAGAAATAGGAGATTATAGAATTTATGATTTTTAATATGACTGAATATTATTTTTATTCACTGTAATAGGGCAGGAGCACAACTTTGACAAAATCAAGACTAACAGCCCATCTTCTCTGGATACCCCCCCAAAAAATATGAGAAAAGTGTTGTGACAACTACAGGTTGTGACAATTGTGCCTCTGGAATGTGCTACTTGAGTGTGTGTGTGTTTATGTGGTTTCAGGTTTACCTTCTCCAAGAACAAACAGCCAACCATCATCCCTTCCTGACAGTAATGTGTATATTAGGCAAGCGGAGAAAATTAGTTCAAATGATATTCTGCATATTAACAGACTCTACTGCAGTATGTTTTAAGTCCTGCAGATTTCAAAATTTTATTTTAAATGAATTAATAAGAGAATTATTAATTCGTTTAAAATAACATTTTTAAATCTTTGTCCTTACATTCTAGGTTACCTTGATAAACAAATGCATTCATATTTTTTTACTGTATACATATTTTTCAGAAAGGCACAGACAGGAGCTTGTGTGTTATCTGACACTGACATTTCACTTATAGGTGATTTAAAGAAGACAAAATACTTTACAGATTCAGTTTAGGTGTTTTTGATTAGCATAATTTTAGAGTTGGGTCTGTTTTTAATTATCAAGTGAGGGTTGCAACTTTTCAGGTAGTCTGGCATGTAGATGAGTAAAAATTTTCTAAAACATAACATAACATTTCTCTTCCTCTGCCTTATGGTTTGAATGTCAGTTTGTAAGGTTGCTAACCCCTAACAGAGCCATATATAGTTTCTTCTACACTGAGAGTTTGTGCAAGGTCCTCTTCTTTTGAAATGAGGGTCTGTTAAATGGTGAAATTTGATGTAGCAAATGTTTCAGAGAAATCTTAAGAGATTCAAGTTTTACACTATGAAAACAGACAGATTTAATAAATGACTACTAAATTTACTAGATTTCCTAACATTTCTAAGTTCATTTTATTCAAATACTACTGAACGTTCATTGTTCTTATTAGAAAAAATGTTGTGTGAATTTGTATGATTTGTGAAGTTGTGTGAATATAACTGATTATATTAAGCTTAACTCAGAACACTAGCGTATAGCCAGAAAAGAGAGTCTAGGTGTGCAGCAGAATAACTTGGTGCGCCATATTTATTGTCAGATTAATGTGCAAAAAAACCTGACTCTGCGTATCACTAACATTACAGAATAGACAGGGCTGATGTGTAAAACTATACTCTGGCTCACCACATAACCATAAAACTATAAAATATAACTATGCATTACACTCAGGACGCCAGCAACATAGTCTTAACACAGTACCTTTAATAGTGCATGTAACCATACAGCCTATGAATGAATGAATTTTTAATTAAAGAGAACTTGGAGAGTGTGGGCTGCTTTTGGTGCTTTAATTAGTTTTTTTAATAATGAGGTCTAAGTTTAAGAATACACTAAAAGTTAAAATTATAAAAATGTCTAATTTTCTCTATTTAACATTAGCTTACAATCGTGAATGACTTCTTCCCTCAGGTTGAATGCATGTTTTCTTGCCTAGCTGGATGTAGTGCTCATGATCAATAATCATATTTTTATGGTCTGGTGGTCATATGGCGTATGCGTGCAAATGCGGGGCAAACTGTGTTACGTATAGCTTTCATTTGGAACACTTCTTTGATGCCTTAAAAACGGAAAGATTGCGTATTATATTGGCTGGCAACCTACCTGTTGATGTCAGGCCAGGGGAGGGAGAAACATCCTCATCAGGTATAACGTAGGCATTGTGTCCAGCTGTCCATCAAGACAAGGTTTTAAAGATCAAGCACGGAGCTCTACTACATATTGCTAGCTAGGAATGTTTAGTCCAGTGGTTCCCAAACTTTTTCGGCCCGGCCCACCTTTTGTAGAGAAAAATATTTTTTTTGGAAAGTCTCTTATGCTCACCAAGGCTACATTTATTCATTAAAAATACAGTAAACACTGTAATATTCTGAAATATTGTCAATTTTAAATATCTATTTCAATGTTTTTATAGGCTACTGTACTCCTGTGATCATTTTCAGCATCATTACTCCAGTCTTCAGTGTCACATGATCCTTCAGAAATCATTCTAATATGCTGATTTGCTGCTCAGTAATAATTTCTGATTATTTTAATGATGAAAACAGCTGTGCTGTTTCATATTTTTGAGGAAACAATTTTTTCACGATTCTCTTATGAATATTTGAAATTGTCCTTTGTTTCAGAGCACTAGAGTTTGTCAGAGATGTAACAGGGCATCAGTTTACTGTCATGTATTTGTCGTGTTGCGTCACGCCACATCCACAGCAATCACATGCCTTGCCACATAAAGCATTTCTGATTTACTTCTTGCAAGAGACCCAGCGAGATTCAAAACTCTTTTGCTAAAGGTTAAGAAATTGAAGAACATGAGGTATTTAAATGCATTTACACTGAAGAATGTACTTGTCCATGAAATAGGGCAATTTTTTTTTTTTTTATCTTGCTCTATCAGTGCAGTCACAAGTAAAACTTAAGTTAGTTTATATAGTTGATAATATATAGTGATAGAGATTCTGAAATTTGAGGTCACATGTAGTCATTTTTAAAACGTTATCTATTGATTCTACTAATTTATATAACATATGATCAGTATATTTTAAAAGTTATTTAAAATAAATGCTTTATAATAATTGTTAAACTAAAATTGCTTGTGTGTAATGGATTAATAATAATAAATAAATCATATCATAATCATATCATAATCATATCATAATCCTGGACAGCAACCAATCTGGCTTCAAAAGTGGCCACTCAACTGAGACTGCCCTGCTCTCGGTTACTGAAGCCCTGCGACTGGCAAGAGCAGCTTCAAAATCCTCAGTACTCATTTTGCTGGACCTGTCTGCTGCTTTTGACACTGTTAATCACCAGATTCTCCTATCCACCCTCAGAAAGATGGGCATCTCTGGAACCGCACTCCTGTGGCTTAACTCCTACCTCTCAGGTAGATCCTTCATGGTGTCTTGGAGGGGTGAAGTTTCTAAGTCACAACAACTTGCTACTGGGGTTCCTCAAGGCTCTGTACTTGGACCGCTTCTCTTCTCCATCTACATGACGTCATTAGGATCTGTCATTCAGAAGCATGGCTTTTCCTATCACTGCTACGCTGATGACACTCAACTCTACTTCTCATTCCAACCAGATGACCCGACGGTAGTTGCTCGCATTTTCAGCCTGTCTGAGTGAGATTTCTAGCTGGATGAATGACCATCACCTTCAGCTCAACCTTACTAAGACTGAACTGCTGGTGGTTCCAGCTAACCCATTGTTTCATCACAACTTCTCTATACAGCTGGGTTCGTCAACCATTACTCCTTCCAGGACAACCAGAAACCTTGGAGTTGTGATGGATCATCAGTTAAGCTTCACAGACCATATTGCTACAACGACCCGGTCCTGTAGATTTGCCTTATTCAACATTAGGAAGATTAGACCCTTCCTGTCAGAGCAATCCACCCAACTTCTTGTCCAAGCTCTTGTTCTCTCCCAGACTGGACTATTGCAATGCTCTCCTGGCGGGCCTTCCTGCATGTACTATCAAGCCTCTGCAACTGATCCAGAATGCAGCAGCGAGGGTTGTCTTCAATGAGCCGAAAACAGCCCATGTTACTCCTCTCCTCATCAGGTTACACTGGCTACCAGTAGCTGCTCGCATCAAATTCAAGGTACTGATGCTTGCCTACAAAACGACCACTGGCACGGCGCCAACTTACCTAAACTCACTAGTTCAATCTTATGCACCCTCCAGAAGTTTGCACTCTGCAAGTGAACGACGCCTTGTGTTGCCATCCCAAAGAGGTTCAAAATCACTCTCACTGACTTTTTCCTGGACTGCTCCCAGCTGGTGGAATGACCTCCCGATCTCAATTCGAACAGCTGAGTCTTTACTCATTTTCAAAAAACATCTAAAGACTCATCTTTTTTCGCCTGCACTTAACCAACTAATACTAGTACTTACCTTTTTTCTTTTTCTTTTCTATCATATTCCAAAAAAAAAAAAAAAAAAAAAACCCTGGCTCCGTGTTCTGTACTAGACTAACTGAGACTTGTCATAGCACTTGTATACCGTTGTTGTTCTCTCGTTGATCTGATTGTTTCTACTGTTCTCATTTGTAAGTCGCTTTGGATAAAAGCGTCTGCTAAATGATTAAATGTAAATGTAAATGTAATTATATAAATCATATAAAATAATTCTGAGTAATTATCATTAAAGCCAGACAATTTTGTAGGATTTTTTTTTTTTTCACTATAAAATGACCTTTAATTTGGAGGAAGAGAAACTGGGGGAGTGTCTTTTCTGTGTCAGACATGTGTCACTTTACTCACATCTGATTGGTCCAATTTCAGTTTGAGAACTCTTACCCAGAACATAACCTGCCCCTGAGCAGGTTAGCTGTGGAGTGTAAGTTACTATGGCAATGAACGCTGCTAAAAGCCATGCCACTTTCATGGTACCAAAAACACAGGATTGGTGCTAACTTAACTGTAGTCTCGCGTAGCCAGACCTTCAGACTGACGGCTGAAGGTCTGGAATGGTAGCTTTCATTGGCCAAGGCCCACCCATGAGGCCATTTGACCGACATGTCAAACAACCGATCACAGTTCGTATTGTTCAGCGTCACGTTTCGGGGCGTGGAAATGTCACCACAATAACAGACCAGTGTGTAAAAATTTCTTATGTATTTCAAAGATTCTATGCCGCAAACTTTAAATATTTCACATACTTTTGAAAATCCAGCGTTTAGTTGATCCTGATAAGCACTCGTCATCACAGTTGTAAACACTACAGCTTTCTTCTTTCATGAGGGGGATTTGGCGCCACCATCTTTGTTTCCAGGTGGAATGTTCAAGAACGTGACACACACGTCTCTGGGAAATCCTGTAGAATTCAACCAATCCGATGGCGACTTCGACACTCCTGAAGTGTTTCCACTTTTGTGTCCCATATGCATCAGCATTTAGCCAGCGGTCCGTGGACGTGACGTCTGAGGCTGAGACTAATTAAACTGAAACTTACCTGGCTAGCAAGCCAATCCAGCTTCATAGTACAGGCCCCAGAACTGGTAAACGGAAGCTCAGACGCACTTGTTTGATGAATGTGAGAACCTATCAGAGCAAAACAGCTTACAGATGATTTATCATATTACACAAAATGCATTGATTTGACACTGTTGCAATTAATGCTTCAATGCTTAATGTTGACACTTCATTACCTGTTCAAAATAATCCATTAAACAAGTTACGATTTGAGGAGCGTGCACTAATATGTTCAGTTTCATTCGTTTTGCGAATTGTTTCAAGGACCCGCCCACAACAGGGGAACTAATGACTATTAACGTAAACTCCACCCATGTGAACAGTTTTTCCACAGGAACCGAATATTAGTCAACACCACCAGAAGTCATGTTACATGACTTGACTGATTTGGATGACTGATTAGAAAGGGCGATCTACAGCGCATCGCAGAAAGGAACATTCATGTTTTCTTAACAGCTGGCCAAAATCAAAAACTAAAATAAGTCTAAAATTAAATAAAATTAAATAATCTTTGAGAGCATTGGCCCCCTGGTGTTTCAGGGGCCCTACGCAACATGCTGTCATTCTCAAGGTTGAAACTGAAAAAATGTGTGGCCTATAACTCTGCCGTGCAAAGGCCATAACTTCGTTTTTGGTCGAAAATGAGTTACTGATTTGGGCTATTCAAGACCATTTAGCATATCATGTGGATAAGTAGCCTATATTGAGTCAATTTCATTGTTTTTTTTTTTTTTTTTGGGGGGGGGGGGTTTCAAGAAAATAATGGGTTGTCTTAACAACAGTAACTGCAAAAAGCCAAGGAGAAACCCAAGGCAGAACACCGTATACGAGTTACCGGTCTTTGATTTTGTTTTGGAGTGCTCAAATTGCCTTTGTTTAGCCGTGCTTGAAGATACTGTGCTGGCCTAGGAGTTATTGCCTATGGTATTCTGCCTTGTTTTGCTGTCCATTAAAGTCTGCCGCATTTGTCACAAGTCATACATCTGTCACTAAAGCATTTCATAAGACAAACAAATTAGATGGATCGCTATCTAACTGCACCATATATTAAACAAGCAAAGACTAGATAACTTGGCAACAATAAGTAATCGTAAATCTATTTTTTATTTTTATAATGCAAATTATTTACTCAGTGCTAGCCTGTCAGTCTGGGACTGCCCACTTCTAGTTGCATGCGAAGCATGCAGTATGATCACACATAAAATCAGTAACAGTCCACATGTAAATCCATATCCTACCTTTTCTTGTAACCCAATAAAATTCATGGCAATGCATTTCTAATCTACAAGTATTATTGCTTACTGGCGTTCACACCAAGTCGTCCTTTTAGGCTAGGCTATTTATTTTTTTCAGTTCGATTTAAAAGCAATTAGTCCAAGTCTTGCATTCTTTTACATTAGTAAACATTGTAAATACATTTGCTACAAAACGGTATCCACTCACATTATGTTTAACCGTTAGTAAACATTGCCAATACATTGGTTGCAAAACGGTATCCACTGAAATCATATTTAACCGTTAAACATTGCCAATACATTGGTTGCAAAACGGTATCCACTCAAATCATATTTAACTGTTAAACATTGCCAATACACTGGTTGCAAAACGGTATCCAGTTACATCATATTTAACCATTAAACATTGCCAATACATTGGTTGCAAAACGGTATCCAGTTACAAGTTTCACTTTTTATCTGGTTGTCACAGTCAGAAAAACTGTTAATAGTCACATTATATGTTATAGCCTATGAGATAATCCATGATCACTAGATTTCATAAAGGTGTAACTATAAAGATTTTATAAATGGTGATCAACCACCAAGTATTGATAATGTGGAAGTTTCTGCCTTTTGCCCTAGTGTGACATCTCACTTTTTGCAGACCATGCAAAGGCAGAGTACAGTAACTTCAAAATAGGGTTGAAAAGTTTGATAAGCACTCGTCATCACAGTTGTAAACACTACAGCTTTCTTCTTTCATGAGGGGGATTTGGCGCCACCATCTTTGTTTCCAGGTGGAATGTTCAAGAACGTGACACACACGTCTCTGGGAAATCCTGTAGAATTCAACCAATCCGATGGCGACTTCGACACTCCTGAAGTGTTTCCACTTTTGTGTCCCATATGCATCAGCATTTAGCCAGCGGTCCGTGGACGTGACGTCTGAGGCTGAGACTAATTAAACTGAAACTTACCTGGCTAGCAAGCCAATCCAGCTTCATAGTACAGGCCCCAGAACTGGTAAACGGAAGCTCAGACGCACTTGTTTGATGAATGTGAGAACCTATCAGAGCAAAACAGCTTACAGATGATTTATCATATTACACAAAATGCATTGATTTGACACTGTTGCAATTAATGCTTCAATGCTTAATGTTGACACTTCATTACCTGTTCAAAATAATCCATTAAACAAGTTACGATTTGAGGAGCGTGCACTAATATGTTCAGTTTCATTCGTTTGCGCATTGTTTCAAGGACCCGCCCACAACAGGGGAACTAATGACTATTAACGTAAACTCCACCCATGTGAACAGTTTTTCCACAGGAACCGAATATTAGTCAACACCACCAGAAGTCATGTTACATGACTTGACTGATTTGGATGACTGATTAGAAAGGGCGATCTACAGCGCATCGCAGAAAGGAACATTCATGTTTTCTTAACAGCTGGCCAAAATCAAAAAACTAAAATAAGTCTAAAATTAAATAAAATTAAATAATCTTTGAGAGCATTGGCCCCCTGGTGTTTCAGGGGCCCTACGCAACATGCTGTCATTCTCAAGGTTGAAACTGAAAAATGTGTGGCCTATAACTCTGCCGTGCAAAGGCCATAACTTCGTTTTTGGTCGAAAATGAGTTACTGATTTGGGCTATTCAAGACCATTTAGCATATCATGTGGATAAGTAGCCTATATTGAGTCAATTTCATTGTTTTTTTTTTTTTTTTGGGGGGGGGGGGGGGTTTCAAGAAAATAATGGGTTGTCTTAACAACAGTAACTGCAAAAAGCCAAGGAGAAACCCAAGGCAGAACACCGTATACGAGTTACCGGTCTTTGATTTTGTTTTGGAGTGCTCAAATTGCCTTTGTTTAGCCGTGCTTGAAGATACTGTGCTGGCCTAGGAGTTATTGCCTATGGTATTCTGCCTTGTTTTGCTGTCCATTAAAGTCTGCCGCATTTGTCACAAGTCATACATCTGTCACTAAAGCATTTCATAAGACAAACAAATTAGATGGATCGCTATCTAACTGCACCATATATTAAACAAGCAAAGACTAGATAACTTGGCAACAATAAGTAATCGTAAATCTATTTTTTATTTTTATAATGCAAATTATTTACTCAGTGCTAGCCTGTCAGTCTGGGACTGCCCACTTCTAGTTGCATGCGAAGCATGCAGTATGATCACACATAAAATCAGTAACAGTCCACATGTAAATCCATATCCTACCTTTTCTTGTAACCCAATAAAAATTCATGGCAATGCATTTCTAATCTACAAGTATTATTGCTTACTGGCGTTCACACCAAGTCGTCCTTTTAGGCTAGGCTATTTTTTTTTTTTCAGTTCGATTTAAAAGCAATTAGTCCAAGTCTTGCATTCTTTTACATTAGTAAACATTGTAAATACATTTGCTACAAAACGGTATCCACTCACATTATGTTTAACCGTTAGTAAACATTGCCAATACATTGGTTGCAAAACGGTATCCACTGAAATCATATTTAAACCGTTAAACATTGCCAATACATTGGTTGCACAAAACGGTATCCACTCAAATCATATTTAACTGTTAAACATTGCCAATACACTGGTTGCAAAACGGTATCCAGTTACATCATATTTAACCATTAAACATTGCCAATACATTGGTTGCAAAAACGGTATCCAGTTACAAGTTTCACTTTTTATCTGGTTGTCACAGTCAGAAAAAACTGTTAATAGTCACATTATATGTTATAGCCTATGAGATAATCCATGATCACTAGATTTCATAAAGGTGTAACTATAAAGATTTTATAAATGGTGATCAACCACCAAGTATTGATAATGTGGAAGTTTCTGCCTTTTGCCCTAGTGTGACATCTCACTTTTTGCAGACCATGCAAAGGCAGAGTACAGTAACTTCAAAATAGGGTTGAAAAGTTTGAGCTCAATATTTTTTGATGTACATAAATTTCATTACACTGCAAAAAAAAAATTCAGACCTCCCCAACTTAAAATTTTCTAATGAGTGATTGCATCTGGATTTTCCATTGGCCCAATTGAAATTTCAGCAAATTGAATTTTTTTCGATTGTAGCAACAGTCTGTTAACATTGACTCAATGAGAAATAATATGTTGAGCCAACTGGAAAAACATTCATCTACCAAACCATGTTATTGGCCCAATTAAATATTTTAAATAGTAATAGCATACATTTTTTTGTTTAAGCTAATATAAAAAAAGTATATTGGCAAATTTATATTGCCAAAGCAACCTTACTAAATTAATAATTCCCTGTTGTGCCAAAATAAAAATAAAAAAAATAAATAAAAAATAATTAAATGATGATACAATGAACACTGACACATTTTAATACATTTAATCAAATCTACAACAATATTTTAAAAATACCTTACAATGATAAATACATTGAAATTTTCTACACAGTAAACCTAACAAAATCATGCATTTTAATTCTCATAAGATACACAAAGCTGATAAATTACACTTTAAACATTAATACATTCACAATCATGCAAAAATATCAAAAACACTATAAAATGTAATAATTTATCTGAGGTTACTTCAACCAGTGTTTAGTGTAATGTCACCTGAATATTACCATTCTCACAAAGGTACTCTGAGCTCATGAAACTTAATCTTCAAATGTTTGCCAAAAAATAAAAATAATAATAATAATAAAAAAAATAACTTTAATCTCATAAGAGGTACTTTGAACTTGAAGGGTTAGTTTACCTAAAAATTAAAATTCTTTAATTACCCTCATGTCATTCCACATCTGTAAGACCTTTGTTCATCTTCAGAACACAAATTAAGATATTTTTGATAAGATCTGAGAGCTTTCGGTCCCTCAAAGCTATGCAGCTTACAAATTCAAGGTCCAGAACAGTAGGAAAGACATCATTAGAGTAATCAACGTGACTCTAGTGGTTTAAACCTCAATTTAAAGAAGCAATGTGAGTGCTGTTTGTGAAAAAAATAAATACATAAATAAATAATCACCTTCTCCCGGTTTCACAGACAAGGCTTAAGCCTAGTCCTAGAATAAAATGTAAGTCTTAACTGTTTCAACTGAAATAAACTTGCACTGACTGATCTTAAAATATATCAGTGCCTTTGTTTTGTCTCAAGATGCACCCCAGTAATGTTTTTTTCTAAGCATGTTTATAAAAATTACTTTAATCTCCAAATTGACCTACGGCCTAATCCTGGCTCAGTCTAAGCCCTGTCTGTGAAACCGGGCCCTTGTTCACTAAAACATCGATCTGCAACCCAATAGGGTAATCTGCAAACAAACCTCTTGCATTGCTTCATAAAATTTAGGTTAAACCAGTTTAATTTTTTTAATTTAGGTTAGTCCACTGGACTCACACTGAATATTTTAATGTATTTCCTTCTGTTCTGGAACTTGAATGTATATTGCATAGCTTCCGGAGGGTCAGAGAGCTCTCAGTTTTAACAAAAATATCTTAATATGTGTTCTGAAGATGGCTGAGTAATTAATGACAATTTCCATTTATTGGTGAACTAACCTTTTAAATCCTTGTTGTACTCCATGTTGAGTGCATACAATAATCTAAGGAGTACAATAAATACATTTACAAAGTCTCCTAAATTGTTAGTTTGTTAAGTAAAGTCTCCTAAGTTACCTCCTCTTCCAGGAAAATGGAGACATTTAGCACACTTGACTTGACAGGGTTTTTGAAGTGCAACTAGTGCTGCTTACTATTCCAATTTTCATTGCAGTTGTGTGGTTCTCCCAACGGCTCTGTAAAAAAATATAAAATAGCAATGTCAATATAAGTCTACATATAACTTCAATAACTTATGACTAACTTATCCTACATCTAAGAGCTCATAGTATTTGACACTAATATGGAATTAACATATTCAATAAGAACTGAGTTAAATACTCATTGTTAAATTTATAGTGGTTCCTTTTTTACACTTCTGACTAAATGGTGCCTGGTAAGCTCAGACCTAGCAAAGGAAGGTTACACTGAGGGGAACAAAAAAAAAATTGTTATAGCAGAAACGTTTTCCTTGTGTCTCATACATTTAATGTAATAACCATAAAGTGAAATAAAAACAATTTAGTTCAATAAACAGCAACTTTAGGTAACCGAGAGATAGGGGTGTGCGATATTGACAGAAATGATATCTCAGTATTTTCTGAGATTTTATCGCTAACAATAAGATTGACGATATTCTGCTGAGTGTGTTATTGTGCTGACATTTTAAAGACTACCGTGGACTCCTAAAGTTTTGATATTCTGCATATTCTGTGTGTTGGTTAGTTCACAGCAGTCATAGAAATTAATTTTTTCCAATATGCTTTAAGTTTTACCTTTTATGGGCATTTTTACCTTCATAAAGCCATTTTTCTAAAAGTGTGCATCATCTTTTGAGTCAAAATCTTACATTTTAATAGTAAGTTAGAATAAGACATTTGGGCTGTTACCAAGCAAATTAAATCAATATCATCAAAATTAATCTTTGCAATGCAGTGGAAACACATAAGCTGCATCTGAAGTGGCATTTAGAAGTATTTACACACTGTTTAACGCAGGACATGAACCATTTAAGCTAGAGTTACAACTGCATAAATATTGTTTTGATATTTTAAAAATTAAAAGGTTGAATACTGATATTTGGAATTATTTAAAAATGAAAAGATATTTTAAATGTGAAATTAAAACCACCAGTAGGTGGCAGCAAGTCACTGTTTATAAGTGAGTCATTGCGATTGAACCGAATCTTTTGAACGGTTGATACATTCAGGAAGGAAACACCGACATTGTGTATAAAACGTAAGTCCCTTAATATTACCATCTTGTTTTTTGAACTATTGTATAAAACCAATATTACATTTGTAATCATGTTGCTTTGTGGAAAAAAAAAAAAACATCACTCTTCATGTGATATTGATTACCATTTGAAATGATGTAAATATATATACATTTTCTGCCCCTATAGCTTGAATTTTGTGATCATTCTAAATGCATTTTACTAGACTGAATCATGCAGTGAAAGAAGGCACTCTAAGCGGGATTTATACTTTCACTTCACTTCCCGCTGACTGCGAGCGCACCTTCCCAAACGGACGAGGCTTTACTTGTCGCGTTCGCCGTTGTACTATTCTTTGTCCTCTAAAACTGTCGGGAATCACCGATGAGAAGTCATTTGACTGTACAAGTCTTGTGATGAATGAGTTGATGAATTAATAGGCTACTTTCTTTATGTACAAACTTAAAACAATCTTAAACTGCTGGCTGTATTTCGCATCAAACACAAGACAACTTTAAGCAAATAGTGTATAATAAATATCTAAATGAATTCTAATTCTATATAATAAAAATAAAACGTACTTCAAATAAAAAGCCTTAGACAAACTATGCAAAAAAACAAACAACAACAAAAAAAAAACTATGCATTGTTTTCCATCAAAAGCACCTGATGGAGTTTTAACTTCACATTAAACTTTCTGTTTCACACAAACGCCGGCACAGACGTGCATGTTCAGCTAGAATCGCCCTGAACTTGTGCATCTTCGCTGCGCGGAAAGTTACAAAAATGCCGTGCACAGCGCCACGTGAAATGAGTTTGCGCCGTAGACTGTAAAAAACATGGACGTAGTGTCCATGATGTCACCTGTAGGTTTCCGAAGAGCGTTTTTGAAGCCTAAAGTAGGCAGAACCGACCATCGCCATCTTGGCAGAGCGTCACTCCCGGATAATCAAAAATGGGCAAAAAGGCAGGAGCTGGTTGCTGAAACCACACCCACCTATCTCGATGGTGGTGACAGCAGCAACAATCCATGTGTCACTCAAGTGGCCGCGCCCTTAATTATGCAGAACTTTAAGGCTTAATATAATTTAAACGGATGAGTTTCACCCCCCTCACAGTTGTCACGAAGGGCAAAATGAGCTATAGACCAAAATAATGTTTTTTTTTCTGCTGTAAAGTTGGCCATTTTAACATGGGGAGTCTCTGGGACTGACTCCCTTTTGCAGCCAGCCTCAAGCGGCCAGTCGATGAATTACAGTTTAAGTCACTTCCGTGTTGGCCTCACGAGAGAGAGCAGGAGGTTGCGGCTTGGTTCGCGCGCACTTAAAGTTAACTATCGGCAACACCGCGATTACATCATATTTTTTAAAGTAAAAAGTGACATGACATACACACAAACACACACACACACACACACAATTCGTGCTCTGCATTTAAACCATCCAAAGTGCACACACACACACACACACACACACACACACACACACACACACACACACACACACACACACACACACACACACACACACACACACACACACACACACACACACACCCGGAGCAGTGGGCAGCCATTTATGCTGCGGTGCCCGGAGAGCAGTTGGGGGTTCGGTGCCTTGCTGAAGGGCACCTCAGTCGTGGTATTGCCGGCCAGAGACTCGAACCCACAACCTTAGGGTTAGGAGTCAAACTCTCTAACCACTAGGCCACAACTTCTCCACTATTTTCCGCTTGCGCCCAAGTGAACTTGCAGATGCGTCGAGTAACCTCTTTTTTCTTGTCCTAAAAATAGGAGCGGCCATTTGTAAATTCTATGGGTCTGGCTTCCAGTCTCATCTGCGTCCTATTTTTAGCTGAACAAAACAGTTTGTTTCGCTGCTTGATATTGAAAGTTGGTGTGTCTTATCATATTATTTTAAGGTATTATCTTAATTATGAGCACACTGGTTTGTAGTGCAAACAGTTTTACCGTTTACTGCACGTTGTTATTCTCCTTGTTCTGTACCTACAGCGGCTAATGAACCGGAAGTCTCACCCATAGGCTTACTTCAACAAAAGGTGGATAAATCAGCCTTAAATGCACACACGCACGAGTCTAACCTTCATCACATAATGTATGCCTGCACTCTGTATGTGTGTTTTGTTTGGTATTTGTGATATAACGTTAACGTTACTCATAATGTCGAACCCCACATCGTTAAAACAACAGTTACGATATTATCGCAGACGATATATAGCCTATTATCGCACACCTCTACGTTACTGAGAGATCAGTGTGAGCTAAACTAGGTTACTATAACGCAAGCATGACACACGTCAAGGCACAAATTCACCTCTATTCTGCAAAATACAATGTAATATAAAATGCGTTGTGTCCTAAAGTAAAATATTCACAAACTCTGTTTAACTTAATTCATTTAGCGAATACATAACGTTAACTTATCAGAGGCGGTAAGGTAATGTAGTAGCTACCCATGTTTTTCGTTTTTATGTCGAAATACTGAGACCTGCACTCTGTTTAACTTGAACATGACTTAATAAATACACAGTTCAGTACTCACCATAACGTTAATGACGGAAAATCTGTCTGGAAATTATGTTTATCGCTCCTCAGCATCGGCTCTGCTCTCTGGCGCACAGGAATTTGAATCTGCCAACGGTTTCTCTCAGGCGCATGCGTACACGCGCTTTTTTGCTGTAAGGCTTGTTGGGCCAACATATATTTTTCACTTCTGCTTGATAGATGAAGCTGAGCACAATTTAATATGTTCGGTGAATATATATTTTAAATTTTAACTTTAGACCTTCAGCTAAAATTAGTACATTGTATTTTTTTTGTTTGGGGGTAATTTTTGGAAAGCAGTTGGTTGAGTCAATGTTTATTTATCAGTTTCCACAATTTTTCAAAAAAAAAAAAAAAAAAAAAAAAAATTTATATATATATATATATATATATATTTTTTTTTTTTACAGTGTACTAAAACATCTAATTGCTAGATTTCCAGTGTCCTATATATTTAATTTGGCTGGACAAATAAAAATCTTTAAAGTTATTTTTCTCAGTTCCACACTCCGTGCATAACTTTACATTTAATTTCTCAACATTTCGTCATTTCCTATACCTACATGTGTCTTCCTCTCTTTCAAATGTGTGTGCTAAGCAATGCTTACACCCCATCAAATGTTTGTGATGTCAAGAGGAAGGGCCATCTGAGGATAAAGTCTTTTACTGTATGTGACATTTAGGAAGAACTAACTCTGGTTTTCTGCACTGTGTGATACACAAATATGGAAATGCCTTTTTATTTAAAGCCTTTTAAAAACTACACAAAATATACAATATTTGTGTCTAACATCTCTGCAAAAAAACAAAACTTTTTGATTCGGACAACTTGTGGTTCATTAAGTGTTTTTATTTATTTATGTTATAATCTGTGTTTCTCAGAAATAATGTAAATTAGTGTGACCAGTGAACGAATGAGAATATAGATTATATAGAATTTACCAGATAATAATTAGATAATCATGTATATTTTTGAAAGTTTCATTAATGTAGGTTTAAAAAGATATAAAGCTGCTATATTTTGGAAAATGTGATATTGCTCTTTGTATTGAGAACATATTATGGTTATTGTATCAGTAATTTTACTGATGTACATACAGTTTGGATGTAGTGCTTGGTTCTTACTTATGCATGAAGTACTGATATTAATATCAAGACAAGGACACACTAATTTTGCATTCACCACTACTGCAAAAGGATTACCAAAAGCCAAAAAGAGAAAGAGAAAATCTATTATAAACATATATTGGTTAATAAAGAACAATTCAGTCACAGAAGCCATCAGTCATAGGAGTGTTCTTTTTTATTTCTTTATTATTATTTTTTTATGCAACATCTTGTTTTAAATAGCATTTTGAGTTCACACTATTGAGTTTCATTTGTTACAAACTTTTGATACTGGAACATTGTAAAATGATTTTAAAAGGTCTCTGAATTTTAAAAGATAGATTAAGGAAAATAATTTGAAACTGGTGCAAAACCGGAAACCTTAGAAAAATGGTAAAAAAGATGATGAACGCTGTCATCAAACACATCCTTCAGACAGACTGGCAGCACTTCAACCTGAGGGGAAAAAATAGCAATGAAGATAAAAAATAAAGACATTTCACTGTGAAGACCACCAGGCGTCACTAGCTGTTTTACTAATTTAGCCTGCAAGATTCAAATAAAGACCATCCTAGTAGACCAGGGTCCAGTTGCATAAAAGGTTTAGACTAGTCTTACAAGTTAGTTATCTATTTTTTTTCTTTAAAACTGGTCATATATATATATATATATATATATATATATACACACACACATTTTTTTTATTAAGTTACATAAATTATAGATTAGTCTAAATTGAATCCAAAATTAAGATTGATTACTCATTGGCTGACAAATTTGTACTTACGTAGAGGATAAGTTTATGCTAAGTTTATGCAACTGGCCCCAGGAAAGTATTTCTAGTGCACTGTATGTAAATTCAAGGTTGTGTTTTCAGTAGAGAATCACAAAAGCTGTTTTAATTCAAATGATAGTAAAGGCTTAACATACGACAGTAGAGTTTGTTAATCCGCAGGATGTCATTGGGGCTCATTTTTCGAGCTTCTCCAA
This sequence comes from Cyprinus carpio, assembly GCF_018340385.1. NCBI lineage: Eukaryota > Metazoa > Chordata > Actinopteri > Cypriniformes > Cyprinidae > Cyprinus > Cyprinus carpio. The sequence continues at coordinate 22,636,251 of NC_056578.1, read as the reverse complement.
TCACAACGTTCCTATTAGGAATGGGAATCATAGTGGGCTCGTTGTTCTTGGAGAAAGCAAACCTAAAACCAAATACATGAAGAAACAACAGTAAGCTCTGATCATGAAGTTTTTAGCATATCCCAATAAATAAATAGATAAATAATAATAATAAATAAATAATAAAATTTGCACTGAACTAAAAGGACACTTGCCTTGAATAGTGCATCACAGAGTTGTAGTCATAGGGGGTTCCCAGATTATTGGTTTTTCTTTTCTTGAAATTGTGCTCCTGTTCTGTTGCAGTGAAGAGAAAAGTATAAATGTAAACTAGGTAAATACACAGTGAAATTGAATCTAGGCTGCAATTATTGTGACTAAATGTAACATGTATTATGCATTTTTGCACTTTTTCAACTTTGTTTTTTTCTAAAGAAACATACGAGGAATGATGTTCTGAAAAAGAATTTTGATGTGTTTGTCACGGTCACTGCGGTTCTGTTCATGATGGAACCCGAGAGCATGAAGGAGCTCGTGCTGAACAATATAATCATAGACACATCCACGGCGCTGTAGAGAAACAACCTGTCCTCCACCTTGGCGCCCCAAATATGAATAGCAACTGTGGATCACACATAACACATCAGCATTCAGGTTGTATATTTATGTTTTGGGGAAGCACATTTACTATATATACAGAAATGGGACAGAAAGAAGCCCTAAATCCAGAGATTTACCCAGAATCAGATTTTATGTTGAGAAAGTCCCTCTGCCCGTTATGTGGTACGAATCGAATGCAGGAAATCCCCGTAAAGGAGTTTAGGCCTTGTTTAATCACTTTTATTTCATCTGGAGCTGTAGCAGGAGTAAACTCTTAATCAGAACATGTGACACAAATGAGATAAAATCAAAAGTAGTGATCATTGTCACTTACAGTACTGGTTAGAGATCTTGTAGGGCACATAGACTAATCCATTTCTGCTTTTGCGCCATTTGCATCTACGAGCTGTGCACGGATCTGCATTCTGGAACCCTGTTGGTACGGCGATGTCTCCAAACGTGATCAAGGGCCCATCCATTCCTTGTCCTGTGCGGTATAGTATAATGCACAGAATAATTCAGTCTGTTGATTCTGATAATACAATTTCTTAAAGGATGAAGGAAGCCGAGGAATTTGCCGTCAACTGCTACACAAAATATGTGTCTATAGTATTAAATAATATAGATTTCATACTCTTACCTGCATTTTGGTTGGTCTCGATTAGATTTGGCACTGGCATATCATTTTTCTCAGTGATGTTACCTGAGACATGAATCAGTAAATTAATAATAATACACTACAAAATTACAAGTTAGTATTTTTTTCTTTTTGTGCATCTTACCCGACTTCCAAAAGATCTTTTCGTTGAAATCCTGTTTATGGATTTTAAACACAAGTATATTAGAAACCCTTCGTAAAAAACGAAAAGATGCTCCCAATGGAAAGCTGCTGATGATATAATTTTCCATTTCAGATATTCTGTTCTCACCTCAACAGGACGGCTCCGTGCAGGAACAGAGCTCAGCAGAAGAGAGATGACCACCACCAACAGATACATGATGAGAGCTTTCTCATGGATCAAACAGAGCTGGGAGTTATATAGTCCTCTGAGAGCCTTAACTTCCTTTTTTCTGTGCTGTAACCCAGCTTTCATAAATCCACTTGCACAGTGCCCTACCCAATAAGCGATATAAGCGGCTGCATAGGGCACCCGTGGCCACCAGGGGACCCCGTGTCAGGAGTTCAGACAGCAATCACGGGAGTAAGGCGAGATGATGGCGGAGATGTCAACAGCAGAGCTGAGCTGGAGCGTTCTCTGAAGCTGTGCTTCCATAGGAATTAATTAAAAACGTTAGTGAACACGCACTGTAAGTGTCTGATAAATCTTGTATAATGCAATGCGCGTTCAGCACCTCCGGTCCCGATCGCGAAAGCGAAACTAAAATGGATGTGTGCACGGATTCAAACACAATTTCAATACCAGCAGTTTGAGAGCGGCTGCGGCTCCCTGATGCATGCAAATTAGGCTGCATACAATATCTAGGCTGTCATTAGTATGCACACTATAATAGGATATGTAGTTATAACGATCTCCTAGCTCTGTATCATGCTTGAAGAAAATAGTGGTTTTTGTTTGCGCTTTGATTTGAACATTGAGAGAGTAGCCTACTTTGATTATGGGTGCACTTAGACTAAGAAATAACTGTTCTTTTTTATTGTTATCATCATTATTATTATTATTTGTTTCTATGATCTATTTGTGGAAAAAAGTTAAGATAGGAGGTCAAACAAATACAATTCTACAGGTCTGAAGAGACTCGTGAAATCATACAAAAGAGAAGTCAGTCAGTTGAGTCTGTGGCGAAATATTTTACGGTGCTTGAGTATTGTCTGTTATTGCATATATAATAATTCATAGTCAGAAAGCAGAACTAAAATGGCATTTATTAAAAGATTAGTTAAAACATTTCAAATGCACCTGCAGACTACTTTTCCAGGCAGGTTTTTCATCATTGAAGATTTCTTAAAATAGTGTAAAAATATTGTATGGTCTCATTCTTGTGAACCCTATCTCTTGTCTCGTCTCAGATTTTTGCCTTCACCTTGATGTTGCTTAAATCTGCTTCAACATGTGTTTACACTTATGTTTGATTATTTTTGCATTATAATCTGGCTTGTCATGCCAGCCCAGAAAATGAATTCTTCTTCTTCTTCTTCTATTATTATTATTATTATTATTATTATGTTCTCTAATGTATTTTTCATAACCAGCTGTTTTTGCTTTAAGCATTAATTTCACTGAATTAATTTCACATTAATACATTTCTCTAAAGCAGTCATTAAACTCTTTAATTTAAAATGTTAAACTGTTTAGTTGTAAAAGTTTCATTAAAACTGTCACACAAAATAAAAAAAAAACACCACAAAACAAAAAAAAAAAATTATATTGTCATCATTTAAAATGTATTTGTCTTATATGGACCCATTGTTATAAAAATTTGATTAAACAATAAAAAGCTATGTTATTAGATTTATTTATTCATTTATTTACATTTTTAAGCTAAATCTCAAAATTGTCCTATGGTGTGACTGTCTCAAGGATGTTGTGTTTGTAATTAAATAAAAGTGAAATAAGAGTGAATAATATTTATTTTAAAAATAATAAAATTAAATCTCACTCATGGAAAAACATTGATTTTATCTAAGCTCCATTTACATACTAATATTTTTTTTAGGTATGTCTGTATAATTATTAAGACTGCAACACAATCAACCATTATTCTTCATATCTTTATGTTGTAAGCTGTGGGAAAACAACAGCAATAGCATTTCCAAACTGCAGTTCCTTCCTACAGCAGACCACAAACCTGGTTTACAAAGAGGAAGCTTTTATGTCTCTGGTTTACTGTTAACCAGATGTTGAGACATTTGATTAACATGTTCTTCTTTAAAAGTATGCTGAAATATTTCAATAGAAACAAATATTTCACCTTGCACAAACCTTCTTTAGATGTTCCTTTAGAAAAATGTATGTGTGCCAAACTAACTCTCAGCCAGAGTATATTAACACATTTTGAACTACTGTGAACAATCAACAATTGTATACTTATTATAGTTATTTAAAGATTAAACTAATGTTAAATATGTCTACTATACTCTCCTATTCTTCACACCAGCACAAACTTTAGCTGCCACTGAAAAAAAAATAGAAATTTGAAATGATCATTTGCCACATAAGAGATCTAAATCAGTTTCTGTTTGGCCACTTATGCACTTAAATGGTTTAATTTCACAAAAGAGAGAATCTTTCTTACTATTAAACTGTAAATTCACTCAAATGTTTTATGTAGCTAAAACTTAACTAAATTGCATAAAACAAATAAAATCTAAATTTTAACATCTCTCTCTCTCTCTCTCTCTCTCTTTCTCTCGCTCTCTCTCATTTAAAGGGTTAGTTCACCCAAAAATGAAAATTAGACCATAAATTACTCACCCTCAAGGCATCCTAGGTGTATATGACTTTCTTCTTTCAGACGAATCCAGTCGGTGTTATATTAAAAATTGTCTTTGACCTTTTGAGCTGTTTAATGGCACTCAGCGGGTGTTGCAGTGCATCAGTCCAAAAGAAGTTAAATAAAAAGCGCCCATCCATAATAAAAAGTGTCTAACACGGCTCTGGGGGTTGAACAAAGTCCTCCTGTAGCTAATCGATGTGTTTTTGTAACAAAAATAACCAAATTCAAAATGTAATAAATCACTTTAATATAGCTTGCGCCAACAGTCGTACTCAGAACCAGTTCCAGAGAGGTGATGTATGAGGTCGGCGTTGTGCATGCGCCACACAGAAGTGACGAACGCGGAAGTGCAGGGGAGTGATCAAAAAAACATAGAAGTACAAAACGAGGATTTGTAAAGAAAAATGTCAGAGGATTTCGATATAAGCCAAGAGGATACTGGTTTTCCTTTGCTCAAGTAAGGAAACTTTGCTTCCTTTGCTCCTGTTCACAAACGTTGGTTTTCACGAGACTCACCTGCGCATGTGGAACGCTGACCCCATACGTCATGCCTCCGGAGTTGCTTCTGTGTACAACTGGCAGGTACCAGCATAAGCATTCTGTTATCAGTTGTAGAAGTTGTGGTTGTAACAATAAAAGACCACTAGATGGTGCGATTGAAGTATCAGAGTTGTATTGCAGGAAGCCATGTAGAAATATAAATGAATGATGCATTGTTCTGCTCTAAGCAGAGCCGGATTAACGCAAAGGCAAACTAGGCACGTGCCTAGGGCCCGATTGGCGGGATGGGGCCCAGACAGAGGGACAAAAAATAATAATAATAAAAATAAAATAGACCGGCCTATAATAATAAATAATTAAAATAAAAATAAAAATCTTTTTGTCAATAATGATTAATCATGGGCCTCATTTTATCTGAGAGTAGGCATCTCATTTTTTGAGTAAAAAACAAATAATTTATGAGTAAATTTGGAAATATGAAAAAAAAATATGAAGGAAAACTGGCTACCTGTTGATCACAAATGTCCTATCTACAATTTGTTCTCTTTTCAATATAGGCTTATTAATTAACTAAAAAAATAGTGACATTAGGAATGATTTTACTCATTGATTTAATCGATGTTTTATCTTAACCATAGACCGGCCTATATAAAAAATAGTTACATTACGTCACATTAACGCCAGCCCATGACTGTATTTATATAGAGGCGCCAGCCAGTTAAGTCCGAGGAGACGTCAGCGCGCGGTCAGAGGTCAGAGCGGGACAACAAAGCTAGCAGGCAGGTGTGTTTTGAGTAGGCTAACATTCAAGATTCTTTCGGGTGCGGCAAAACGTAAAAAGAAAAAAAATGAAGAAGAACAAAAGAAGAGACAGCGGGGGGCTTTACAGAAGTTTCAGTCGGGCAGCCGACCGACAGCTGTGAACCTGCTCGAGTCAGCAGAGCCAGAGGCCGAGCCAGGCCCGGAGACACGGCCCGAAGTTGCGGTGGAAGACGCGGCGGAAGACACTGTGGCGCCCACGCCGTCAACATCAGCGCCGTCACAGAACGACAAACTGATGGAAGAACAGCAGCCAGCCAGAAGTGAGCCCAATATCGTTTTGCAGCAGGAGCCTCTAGACCCAGAAAGGGTATTAACAAGCTACCCATCTGATCCTGCAAAGTGGGACCAAAGTTGATGACAGGATGCCTGAGTACTTTTCACTAAACCATCCTTGTCAAAATATTGGAGATTTCTCTGCATCCTTATATTTATTTTTATTTATTGTTAGACAGTTTCTAAATGGTCTTGATGAATGTGAAGGGGTCATGTTTGCCTTCTTTATAAATGTTGTAAGCTATTGTATTTTGCAGAAAATCTTAATTACAACATTTATAAATGTTGTAAGCTATTGCATTTTGCAGAAAATCTTAATTAAATGTGTTGATTAAATGTAAACAGAGCAAATAAGATAAAAACTTATTTGCTCTGTTTACATAGTTTACTGACACCTATTAGTTATTTACTGGTACTACTGCCTTAACAATGACACTCCCAATGGATGAGGATAATTTAATAGCATTTAATAGAGCCGTGTAATGACATATAAATAATGAATATTCCAAAGAGCCCGAATAGAACTGGCGCCCCACGGCCGTCATTTAATGATGGAAGAACAGCAATATCAAAAAATAGACTGTTTAATATACAACACAACCAATTTGTAACCAAAGACTAGGCTATGTAAAATGTGAATTAACTTTTATTAGTAACTTTGGTAAGTTTCAGGTTTCAATTCATAAATAACATCGATGGAGGGGGCCCAAAAAATGCAGCCTGCCTAGTGTAGTCCATTTATTTAATCCGGCTCTGTATATATATATATATATATATATATATATATATATATATATAATTGGGGGAAAATGAAATTCTCCATTAAAAGACCTGATTTATGCTTTGTTGGAATCGGACAAAAAATCACACCCATTTAAAGTAGATAGTGAAGTTCGTCTTTTCTTAATTACTATATATAAATAATCACAATACAGCTATTTTTAGGGTCACATATGATGTTGTTAAACCACGGAGAAGTACCATATTGTCGCAGTTTTAATGATGTAAAGAACGCAATGCCTCAGAAAATCCGATCTGCCTGTTTACATGAAAGTGAAAGTGACGTGACATACAGCCAAGTATGGTGACCCATACTCAGAATTCGTGCTCTGCACACACACCGGAGCAGTGGGCAACCATTTATGCTGCGGTGCCCAGGGAGCAGTTGGGGGTTCGGTGCCTTGCTCAAACTCTCTAACCACTAGGCCACGACTTCCCCACAATGACAATGACAGTCGCATTGGCACATATTTAGATAGGCTACGATTTATTTCCACATAGCCTGAGTTGACAAAGAAAGTTGATGATCAGCATCATGGTACCAACAAAATATTATTACTTGAGTAAAAGAGAATATTACTTGAGTAAAAGTCTTAAGTATGTTATATTTATTGTACTTAAGTACAAAAAGTATTTTTAAAATCTTAAACGTACTTAAGTATTGAAAGAAAAAGTACAAGTAAATGCAAAATGGAAAAGAAGCAAATAAATATTTATATAAAAATGTTCATACACAGCTTGAGTAGCAAGAACCTTTCCACTTTCTTCTCTTTTTTCCATTTTGTATTTTTGGGTAAGAATAAGAAGAACTTCATCCTGTACTTAGTGTCTTTCATTCCAACATAAGAAAACATTTCTGGAATCTGCATCTGAAATAGCATTTAGCCTACAGTATAATGTATTTCAGCGGGGACATGGCTGCATTTAACCTGCAATTACAGATGCATAAATAGGCTTAATGTTTTGTTTTTAACATAAAACGTTGAATACTGATATTTGAAATAATTTAAAACATAAAAAATAGTCGAAATGTGAAATTAAAACCGCCAGTAGGTGACAGCAAGTGAATGAGTGAGTCATTGAGATTCAACCGATTCATTCAAACGGCTGATTCATTCATAAAACAAAGCATTCGACCGTGTTAATGAGTGAATGACTAAATCATTTATTCAACCGATTCGTTCAAAAAGCTGATTCATTTACTAAGTAAACACCATCCATTGCTCACAGACGCAAAACAGTGCTGTGATCTTTGTTTGGAACTATTTTCGCTAGCAAAATTGACCAAAAACAAGCAATATTATGTATAAAATGTAAGTCACTTATTGCTTTACTGAACTTGTATAAACTGATTATTAAAGGTGGTATCATGTTGATATCTGCAGAAAAACGGTACTCTTTGTGTGATATAGATTAAGCTAACTAGGCCTACATTAAATTTTATAAATATAAAAATAATAAATACACAACACCAACAAACAAAACACCACAAAACATCTACAACACATGATACAAAAAAACTACCAAAAAAAATCATAACAACCTTCCATCACAACATAAAAAATAAAAAGACACAACCAACACCGTCGTTGATTTGTTGTGTCGTGCCGTCCAGTGTAGACACGTTGTTAGAACTCTTATTAAAAACAGATGTTGTGCATATTTATGAATCAAATTTTTTAACTTTAACATAGTTTAACTTTTTAACATCATAATATTGGTTGTCTTTCTTTTTTCATAGTTTAGCTCCAACCCCAATTAAGCAGACCTGAGCAGCTGATCAAGGATCACCAGAAACTATGCAGAACGTTGGTCCTCCATGCCCAGGATTGGACACCAGTGTTGTAAGTCATTAATCTAGAAGTAATCCTGCCTCTCTGAATTGTCATGTTCAGAACATATTGCAGGAGATCTCAACATTGTCTCTCAAGGTCCACTTACATGCAGAGTTTTGCTCCAACCTAGTGCAGTGCACCTGAACACATTAATCAAGGTCTTCATTTTTACTAACTATAAAGTCACAAACAGGTGAGTGTGATCAGGTGTGGACCTAAACTCTGGGTGTGTATCACTCAGGTCCCTTGCTCAGTAGTCCGTGGTTAAGGGCTGTCTCAATCATAATTTTTTTACAGTGCGCTGAAATGTTTGCTCCCTAAAAAAGCTGTGAAAACCAGGAAGCATCAATGCTCACTATGTTCCCTTATAGGAAGTTCTGAAGCTCACAACTTAAAGAGATAATTCACTACAAAATTACACATAATATAATTTAAAACACAAACCAATATTATATTTCAGCATAAACATATATCACTAGACAGGTAATGTCTAATCTAGTAAACATTTCCAATTTATTTATGATTGAACTCTTGCACATACATGTAACAAATATTTATCATAATGTGTTGTAAAGAGCATTGAGAAAAGATATCAGTTTTACTCTTGTGCATTAATGTCAGTAGTGATGTTGTACAATGAGGACAGAAATAGTCACCAGTGTATAGTGAGCCATTGTGCTTACCGGTGCCTGAATTTGTGTACACAATATACAAACCCGATTCCAAAAAAGTTGGGACACTGTACAAATTGTGAGTAAAAAAGGAATGCAATAATTTACAAATCTAATAAACTTATATTTTATTCACAATAGAAAGTGAGACATTTTGAAATGTCATGCCAAATATTGGCTCATTTTGGATTTCATGAGAGCTACACATTCCAAAAAAGTTGGGACAGGTAGCAATAAGAGGCCGGAAAAGTTAAATGTACATATAAGGTCAACTGGCAACATGATTGGGTATAAAAAGAGCCTGTCAGAGTGGCAGTGTCTCTCAGAAGTCAAGATGGGCAGAGGATCACCAATTCCCCCAATGCTGCAGCGAAAAATAGTGGAGCAATATCAGAAAGGAGTTTCTCAGAGAAAAATTGCAAAGAGTTTGAAGTTATCATCATCTACTGTGCATAATATCATCCAAAGTTTCAGAGAATCTGGAACAATCTCTGTGCGTAAGGGTCAAGGATGGAAAACCATACTGGATGCCCATGATCTTCGAGCCCTTAGACGGCACTGCATCACATACAGGAATGCTACTGTAACGGAAATCACAACATTGGCTCAGGAATACTTCCAGAAAACATTGTTGGTGAACACAATCCACCGTGCCATTCGCCGTTGCCGGCTATAACTCTATAGGTCAAAAAAGAAGCCATATCTAAACATGAACCAGGATCACAGGCGTTTTCTCTGGGCCAAGGCTCATTTAAAATGGCAAAGTGGAAAACTGTTCTGTGGTCAGACGAATCAAAAATCGAAGTTCTTTTTGGAAAACTGGGACGCCATGTCATCCGGACTACTGAGGACAAGGACAACCCAAGTTGTTATCAGCGCTCAGTTCAGAAGCCTGCATCTCTGATGATATGGGGTTGCATGAGTGCGTGTGGCATGGGCAACTTACACATCTGGAAAGGCACCATCAATGCTAAAAGGTATATCCAAGTTCTAGAACAACATATGCTCCCATCCAGAAGTCGTCTCTTTCAGGGAAGACCTTGCATTTTCCAAGATGACAATGCCAGACCACCTACTGCATCAATTACAACATCATGGCTGCGTAGAAGAAGGATCCGGGTACTGAAATGGCAAGCCTGCAGTCCAGATCTTTCACCCATAGAAAACATTTGGCGCATCACAAAGAGGAAGATGCGACAAAGAAGACCTAAGACAGTTGAGCAACTAGAAGCCTGTATTAGACAAGAATGGGACAACATTCCTATTACTAAACTTAAGCAACTTGTCTCCTCAGTAACCAGACGTTTGCAGACTGTTATAAAAAGAAGAGGGGATGCCACACAGTGGTAAACATGGCCTTGTCCCAACTTTTTTGAGATGTGTTGATGCCATGAAATTTAAAATCAACTGATTTTTCCCTTAAAATGATATATTTTCTCAGTTTAAACATTTGATATGTTATCTATGTTGTATTCTGAATAAAATATTGAAAATTGAAACTTTTCATTCTGTTTTTATTCACAATTTGAACAGTGTCCCAACTTTTTTGGAATCGGGTTTGTATTAATTCACAACTTAGCGAACTATGAAGCTGATTGTGGTGTAACCTCTGCATGACAGTGGACCTTGAGGCCCAGAGTTGAGAACCCCTGACATACTGTTTACAGGGTTTCCACGGGTCCTTGAAATCCTTGAAAGTTTGAAAAATTTTTGAAGAAAATTTTTCAAGGCCCTGGAAAGTTTTTGAAAATAAGCATACATTGACACAGTTCCTTGAAAGTGCTTGAATTTATTTTGTGCAAGAAGTTTTATATGAAAAAAATTCCATATTATTCCCTCTGGTCCGCTAATGTGTTATTTCGCCAACACTTTGTGGCCTGTGCATACTAGCTTGCTTGATTTACATTAGTTACACGCATTTACGTGTTACGTTAAGTGTTTCCCACTTGAGGTACTTTGTGTTGTATGTTGCCATGACGTTAGAGTGACCATATTTCCTCTTTTTCCTTTTTTTTGTCCTCTTTTTAGATTTAAAAAATGCCTCTGGCCAGGATTTCTGAACCGCCCAAAATGTTGGGGATTCTGCTTTTTTTTTCTACAGTTGTCAATGATTGTGTGAGTTTTTGTATTAGATGCCGCAATGGACAGTTTTCTTAATCCCGCTCCCACTGAATTTCTGACCATTATTGCCCGCTCCCATGATTTTTGTGTTCAGTCTCCCCCGCTCCCGCAAACATTCTAATATTGCATAATTTTTGTGCATCTGGGGTGCATCTATCAAATACGCAAATTATTTAAATCTATTTTAAATACTGTAAGTGCTCACTCTTCACTTTCACTTCTGTTTACGCGATCATGCACGCTTTGTGTAAAGTAAGATCAGATATTTGTCAATAAGCTTAGGATCTGTTGAGCAGCAAATCCTCCAGCATGGTCTATCAGCCATCTCTCTCTCCTCAACACATGACCTGTCAAATCTGACTCCTGCAGCTCGTGTTGAATGCAGGGTTGCCAAGTCTGCATTTTTTTTCCTATGGCTACTTTTAAACTGTTAATGGCTTGTTTTTCCCCCGTGGGTTAAAGGTTTGAAATGTTTCTTAAATTATATTTGACTGAAATGCTTGTATTGAAACATTTTGCATTCTGCCTATGATAAAACTGTGCTAGATGTTAAGTTTTGTGAAGGATGGCCACTGGTAGTAAGCTTTTTAGCTGTGTTTATGATCAATATGCATAACAGTAACTGTAAAAAAATTTATTTGAGGTATGGAAATGACATTTTCACACTACTTTAACCACCAACCAACCACACCCAAGCTTGCACCCACTGTCCTCTTTTTGGAAAACTAAAATGTGGTCACCCTACATGACGTTCATGCACACACAGAACTACTACAGTGTTACCTCAACGTTTCACAGACACACTGTGAAATTAATGTTGAATTGCTTTGCTTGTTAAGATAATGTAAACCCATGAGGTAAGAAAAACTTAAGAGCATATTCATATATCTTAAAACTTCTGGTTACATGAGCCTAAACTCTTTACAATAAAATCCTTATTTATAGTTAATATCAGACACTTTTAGAATACAGTATAGGATGTACTGAATATTCTTCAGTTTTATGCAAAACAGAAATACAACAAATAGAATATCAGATCTCTGTCATGGCCAAAAATAAATGCAAAAAAAAAACAAAAAAAACATATAGCAATATTTAACACACATTTCTCTGCTGGATGTATATAACAACAATAATATTTAATACAACAATTAATCTAATAAATCAACCAAATAAAGCATTCGACAACCATTAATCGATGATCGATTAACTGTCAATAAGAGATGCAAACAATTAAAGCTGTCGATGGTCAGTTAATCGATTTAATGTTGGGTTGTGTGCGGCTCATGTGCACTCTACACGTGCGAGCGGCTGTGAGTGACGGTATATAAACGCATCATCATTCATTAACATTGTACAAATTAAGCTTTTAATGTGATTTAAACTTTAAAAGTACATTAAAATAGAAACAACACAAAAGTTCTTCAACATGGAAAGCAATAGAAATGTAGTAACTAAGTCATTTCCCCAGATAATCGTTTCATATCGTGCGCTTTGCAGGGCCACGGGACAAAGGACAGAAAGGCTAACTTGTTAATTTGTTATACGACTTGTTAATTTGTGGCAACTGTCCATGTTTCATTAATTTTGTTCCCTAAATAACACATGATTTAAGTGAAATAAGGGAACAAATTAATAAATTGAACGAATTTTTAATTCGTGAAATCTTTATTTCCCTTCCCATGTTTACCACAGTAAGAGATGCGAAAACAGTGATTAAAAGTGAAAGATAATAAAATGAACCTGCGAAATTAGAGGGTTAGACTGTGAAGATTTAGGAAAAGAAACAATGCCTAAATGTTATTGAATTTGTGGAAATTTGTGACCAACCGGCAAACCAGAACAAAGCCACATAAATATGGGCTCGAACGGTATACAGAGGCATGCTCGCGATCTAACATTTTCCAGTTAACCTCTAATAAACAACGCTTTTATACCACACTTGTCATAATCAGAGTTTATAATTTGTAAATAAATAATTGCTGGATTCAAAACAGCAATTAATAGGCTCTGTGACCGATATTGACGATACGTTTTCCCGGAGCGTTCAGTGATGTCACTAAACGGTGACGCCACAAGCATCGTCCACAAGTTTCTGCACGGACCTCACTACTCAACCCCTGGGACAAAATGGGAAGGAAAATGTATAGCCTATATAAGAAATAGGCATAAAATAAAAATAACGATTTGTTTTCATAAAAAGTAAGCTAAACACTTTTGCGGAAAAGGTTTTTTAATTATTTATTTTTTATGTCTCAGCTGTTTCAATCGCGCTGGAGCCTGGCGCACACGTATTCCAGCAATTCAAACTTACATCGCAGTCTGTTCATTATCAAAATAAAATACAGTCAGCTAAACATATAAAAGGTTACACTGGTCAGTTTAAATAGACCGTAGTATACCGGTTCACTCTGCTGGTATGCCAAGGACGTTTTTGCTCATATGAAGAGGATCATCTTTTCCGTCTATATGCGAATGCGTGTAAACTGCCTAGTTTACATTTTACATTATAAATAATGCATCTGAATGTTTAACATGCAGATGCATTGCGAATATGGTAAATTTGGATTTGTGCCGAATGAGACATGAGCAGTAACCTCCAAATAAATCTAGCCAGAGCCGCGCTCGCTCGTCCTCGTCTGCACGCATGCATTGTCACGATCTAATGCACTGTATGCCGGATTTTTAAAAACAAATAGGCCTACCTGGACGCAAAAATTCAAAATATGCCATTTTCCAGAACAGAATCCAGCAGGATCAAATTAAGTACTTGTCATAATAATCACATAAAAATATTTAATGTGAGCAACAGTGTGTTTTGCTGCAGCAACGCCGACGGAAGCGGTTCACGGTTCACTGTGCAGCACAGCCACACGCGTGCCACACCCAGCTAACAAAAAAAGGTCCCCAGGACGTCCCCTAAATGGCCTCTGCGAACGTCCCCCGGACATCAGCGTGTAGGGCCCCCTTGACGTCGAGCGGACGTTCGCGAAGACGTTCTCCGGACATTCATCGACCGGGGACGTTCACAGGACGTGCAGCGGCCATTCGGGACGTTTAGGGGACTTCAGTCATGAAAACAACGGTTAACTGTTCATCCAGGTGTCAACTATAATGCACACCTTTTATATTTTTTGATAATTATTAAAATAAACTGTAAATCATATGGAAAACAATGCCTACTTTTCATTACCGAATGGACTTACAGTAAACACAAATTTAAAGCTCAATAGCATTTGAACAGAATGACTCACATTCATAAAACATACTGTAAAGTGTTCATCTAGGAGTCAACTCTGATGCACACAATTCATATTTTTCATAATTATTCAAATAAACTGTAAATCAACTGTAAAATATTGCTACTTTTCATTACCGAATGGGCTTAAATGTAAAATATGCCATTATAGTTGACACCTGGATGAACAGTTAACCGTTGTTTTCATGACTGTTAGTCCTTCTCCTTGCATGCTATTGACGTTAGAGAAGTGTATAGTAGTTTCGCATGTAACTTTAGAGATGGTCCCTAGATTTGCGAATATCGAATGTCCAACTTTGTGCCAGTCATCTAGTGATGCTAACGTTAGCTTCGATAGTGTTCACATAGCCTAACGTCAGCAGCCGTACGGGACAACCTCAGCAAACGTTCAAAAAGGTAAACTTTTCATAAAATGTAAGCATTTGGAGATAAACAGTAGTTACGGTAACTATAATGTCTAATAATATAAAAGTATAAATACCTTTTCGACCAAACAAAAGCGAAAACTCAAGGCCGTGTCTGAGGGAATCACCGGGATAACCGTTAACTGTCACTAAGCAGCTGAGCATTGTCATGGATACTTGCTACATACAAGGCGTTTCTCAATGTCAAGGAAGGATCCTCGGAAGCCAGAATTTCGAGGATGCTACGTCATCGACATCCGTCGAAGGACTGTTCCAATGTCGAGGATCCTCGGAATTTCAACCAAGGACTGAGTCCTTTGTTCGAAAAATATCCCATATACAGGAAAGGATGCATATGTGTAGCCTTCGCGCTCTCAAATCACCCACAATTCTACGCGCGCAGCTTTACTATCTTGTTAAAAAAATTCAAAAATGTTGGACGTTAGCGGAGTCGAAGCGTTAACGGGGCAATATGCTTTCAATATGTATTTACGTTACCAAACATTTATTATAACTGTAGTAAATATAAGTAAAGTTTAATGTTTAAATGCCAGTACAAATTACTACCGTATTGATATTATAAACTATACAAATACAAATTACGTTATAGACCCTTTTACTGTTTGTACACAATGATGACGTAGCAACGTATGCACGCGCATTTTGGCACAAAAATATGGCGAGAATCAGCAGCATGTCAAGCTACGCGAGTGGATTAAGCAACACAGACAGAGAAAGTTATTTAATCGCCTACAGCAACAGGCGCCGCCGGTTCTTCTGAAACAGTCGTGATCCTGTCAGAATCCTATAAAACTTAAGCCCATTGGTGGAATATAATATCGATTAGTGCAACCGTAAACGCAACAACCAGACATTTTGATGCTGGGAAACCATTTTGATAAACTTTCTGAGTTGCTAACACTTTAGAACCACTGGGGAACAACACCACTTCCGTTGCCAAAATGCGCGCGCAGCTATTTGATCATGTGGGCTGTAAAAGGGTCTTTTGATGGCTAACTGAACCGGACCTGTCAATTAACAATTGTTAGCTTGGTTGCCATCACCGGCATTTATTTTATAAATAACTAGTTAAGTTGTCCAAAGTAATTTAAAGTTAATATTATACCATTATACCATTCACAGCATTATTCATAGCTTTCTCGTCTTTTTTAACAGGGACCAAGGAACAAACGGAGGCGTTCATACGTCTCTGTGTAGAAAACAAGCAACCAAACCAGTAACGTTTGCACTTCCATTTTTCAGCGCCCATCGCAAGCAGTTTTAGCATTTAAAACTTGGTTTGACTATCCATAAATATAATTTCGGATAGTCATAATTATAATTCGACTAGTCACAATGACAATTAGAGATATCTGCAATTATAATTCCAATAGTAAGAAATCGGGTTAGTCACTTTATGACTAGTCAAAACTCCATTTAAGATAAGTTTTAAATGCTAAAACGGCTTGCGATAAGCGCCGAAAGCGGACCTTTTCACTGTCGTAATGACGTGCACTTGCTAGCCTGTTCCATTTACGTGTTCTCCGAATGCTAAAGAGGAGCCTCGCCTAGCCTCTGAAGGAAGTGACTTGGAAGGACCAGTCCTGCCAAGGAAGTATCCTTGACATTGAGAAACACCTAGAGTCTATGTGCGTGCCCTAAAGTGACGTCATTGGGTCATGGGCTCATTTGAGCTACACTTGCTTGGATCCTATCGGCCAATGTGGCTATATTACTTTTTTTTTCTTTTTTTTTTTTTTAACTGCATGTAGTATAGCGGTCTTAAATGCAATAACTAAAATAATAAATTTCCTAAATAACTTTTCTTTTCGGCTTACCAACAGTTTAATATGTAAATGAAAAGAATTCATTTATTTGTCTTACCAGTGTTGTTTTCTTTGGCTGCATTCATCACTCTATAACATTATTGGAGAGCTTTTGGGATGCAGCCTTACTTTCTTCATTCATGGGGAATGCATAAACCTAATTGTAGCCTAAGTTCAATTATATTATTGAAGGGCATCATGATTTTGATGTTTAAATGCTGAAAATAGACTCCTGATTTGATGACATTTTTAATTAGAGAAGTTACTCCTATTTTCTTTTCCCAGAAATGAAAATTATTAATTTAACATCAACTTAATTTTACAATGTATTCAAATCTATATAGTAAATAATAATAATAATATCAATCTGCGAATCAAAAAAATTTTTTTTTGCATTTTGCATTCTATTATTATTACAGTTTTTAAAAAAAGATTTTATTTTAAGGAATGAAGTCTGTGGAACTGGGCTACTTTAAAGGGATACTCCACCCCAAAATGAAAATTTTGTTATTAATCACTTACCCCATGTCGTTCCAAACCCGTAAAAGTTCTGTTCATCTTCGGAACACAATTTAAGATATTTTGGATGAAAACCTGGAGGCTTGAGACTGTCCCATAGACTTCCAAGTAAATAACAGTCTCAAGGTCCATAAAAGGTATGAAAGTCGTCGTCAGAATACTCCATCTGCCATTAGACGTGCAATCTGGGTTATATGAAGTGACGGGAAAACATTTTGTAAGCGAGGAAAACAAAAATAATGACTTTATTCAAGGTCCACGCATTCGGTCCAAGGAAGGTATCCGGTGCTGGCTGAAGGTTTCCTGCGTGTTCGGTCTTTTCAGCGCGTAGAGTTATTCAATTTAGGTTAAACTCAAATCTGACTCCATTTTAGTATCTAATCTGACTCCATTTTAGTATGACCCTGAATTTAGGTTGAAAGGCAAATTGGTTGTTTGCCTGTCTCTAACTATTATTAATCTGAGATTTGATTATTCTATTTATTCTCTCATATTATTATACTCGCTCATTCGGAAACCTATAACCTTTTGAGTCTCTCACAAATCGGGAATATGATCTCTTAATCATAAACTTGTCAGTCTTAGTCATTAGACAGAGGCAATTGACTGATACTTTTAGACGCCACACCATGCTTGCTTATTTCTAAAAGTATGTTATTCAGTCCCCATAGATCTGTACACAATTATAGTAAGACTATATCTATCCAGAGGTCATGACCATTACCATAGAACCAAGCTGATCAATTTAACTTCCTCTAATGGTAACTTTACATAATCATGCTGTGGTTTCCCACGTACACTTAGTTAGAATAATATTACAATAATCAGAGGTTAAGGCTCAACCTATTCAGATTGATCTAACAACACTCTGTTGTTCTGAACAGAAACCCCATTATTAGCCTCTACAGTCTGAGTACACATGACTAATGCCAATGTGTTAGTCGGAGCTCTAAAACTTCAGTCAACGTGCCCCGATGTTCCACAAACTGAGTTTTAGTCCATTACTAACCTGAGCATAGATTTGTGGTATTACTGACTTAACGTAATCTACTAGAGTCAATAATTACAGAGTAAAACAGAATAGAATCAAATGTAACAATTTATTAACAGTCAGGTAAATATGTATTATACCAATTACATAGCCAATTCAAAGATATCAAATCAATACAAGACATCAAATTCTCAAAGATGAATCTAAGAGTGAAAGATGCATATCTGACTTCTAGTGAAATACATAGTATGAAGTGAAGAGACACACACCACACTATGGGCTTTCTGGCTACAGAATCACCCTGATCCTCTTGCCACAATCCCTTAAATACCCAGATAATTCAATAGGTTTGCCAAATGGTGGTGTCTGTCATTATAATTAAGTATTGGTCCCTTATTCAGGGGGTCACAAGTGGGCAATCAGAATTTGTGATTGAATGGGTTATTGATACTTGTAGAAGAGGGGACTTATTTACATACAGGAGGTAGTTTGCATGAAGGACCTGGGGGAGGACACACCTTAAGTAGCACACAATATTTCTTGTTCTCTAGAACTTCTTAGGAGTTTGTACTATGTCAAGAGAATGAGACCATTTTACCAGGCACACTGAGACATTTCAAATGATACCAAACATATATAGTCACTTGTTGTATACAATTAACATTGCATAGATTTAGAGTGAGTTTCAGGTGAGGGAGAAAGGATGGGGAACATAGTGTGAGGAGGGAGTGTGATGGTGAGGTGTGAACTGCTATGCGTGATGCGTCTCCGATGGCACTGTAACTTATGCAGGAGGGTGTTCAAGAGAGTGTTCAAATGTTAATTATCAGGAAAGTCCTTTGTTCTCTTAGGGAGAAGTCGTCTCTCAGTCCAGATGGTACGACTCCAGCCTTACAATCATAATAGGCTGTATATTAAGTTATTGGGAGAAAACCAATAGTTCTATGTGAAATCAGACATTTGAGTACCCCCATATAGTCAAAATGGCATAATTATAACACCTTGCGAATATTCGACTGAGATTGGTATCGAATCAGGCTCCTCGAATCGAAGCATCGAATCGTCGACAGAATTTTCAACATCATTACACCAGTCTCCAGTGTCACATAATCCTTCAGAAATCATGCTTTGCGAAATAATTTAATAAAGTGCAAGAAGCTCTTAAAAATATTAACGTAAATAGTCATTTTTTTCCTCTGATGATTTGTATTGTATACCCAGAATGCAATGCACAGTGACGTAGATTCCCATTCTCCATCTCCAAGCTACACACTCTCACACAGTGTCTACACTGAATGTGACAAAGTGACTGTTAAAAATCATTTGAACTTTCTGTCAGTACATCATAAATAGAACGAGGCATCAGTTTACCGTCGTTGATTTGTTGTGTCGTGCCGTCCAGTGTAGACACAGCGTTAGAACTCTTATTAAAAACAGATGTTGTGCATATTTATGAATCAATTTTTTTTTACTTTAACATAATTTAACTTTTTAACATCATAATATTGGTCGTCTTTCTTTTTTCATAGTTTAGCTCCAACCCCAATTAAGCAGACCTGAGCAGCTGATCAAGGATCACCAGAAACTATGCAGAATGTTGGTCCTCCATGTCCAGGATTGGACACCAGTGTTGTAAGTCATTAATCTAGAAGTAATCCTGCCTCTCTGAATTGTCATGTTCAGAACATATTGCAGGAGATCTCAACATTGTCTCTCAAGGTCCACTAACATGCAGATTTTTGCTCCAACCTAGTGCAGTGCACCTGAACACATTAATCAAGGTCTTCAGTTTTACTAACTATAAAGTCACAAACAGGTGAGTGTGATCAGGTGTGGACCTAAACTCTGCATGTGTATCTCTCAGGTCCCTTGCTCAGTAGTCCGTGGTTAAGGGCTGTCTCAATCATAATTTTTTTACAGTGCGCTGAAATGTTTGCTCCCTAAAAAAGCTGTGAAAACCAGGAAGCATCAATGCTCACTATGTTCCCTTATAGGAAGTTCTGAAGCTCACAACTTAAAGAGATAATTCGCTACCAAATTACACATAATATAATTTAAAACACAAACCAATATTATATTTCAGCATAAACGTATATCACTAGACAGGTAATGTCTAATCTAGTAAACATTTCCAATTTGTTTATGACTGAACTCTTGCACATACATGTAACAAAGTATTTATCATAATGTGTTGTAAATAGCATTGAAAAAAGATATCAGTTTTACTCTTGTGCATTAATGTCAGTCGTAATGTTGTACAATGAGGACAGAAATAGTCACCAGTGTATAGTGAGCCATTGTGCTTACCGGTGCCTGAATTTGTGTACACAATATATTAATTAACAACTTAGCAAACTATGAAGCTGATTGTGGTGTAACCTCTGCATGACAGTGGACCTTGAGGCCCAGAGTTGAGAACCCCTGACATACTGTTTACAGGGTTTCCACGGGTCCTTGAAATCCTTGAAAGTTTGTGAATCTGAACAAAAATTTTCAAGGCCCTGGAAAGTTTTTGAAAATAAGCATACATTGACACAGGTCCTTGAAAGTGCTTGAATTTATTTTGTGCAAGAAGTTTTATATGTTATATATTATTTATATATTATTCCCTCTGGTCCGCTAAAGTCTTATTCCGCCAACACTTTGTGGCCTGTGCATACTAGCTTGCTTGATTTACATTAGTTACGTGCATTTACGTGTTACGTTAAGTGTTTCCCACGTGAGGTACTTTGTATTGTTCGTTGCCATGATGTTAGAGTGACCATATTTCCTCTTTTTCCCGGACATGTCCTCTTTTTAGATCCAAAAAATGCCTCCGGCCGGGATTTCTGAACCGCCCAAAATGTTGGGGATTCGGCTTTTGCTTTCTACAGTTGTCAATGATTGTGTGAGTTTTTGTATTAGATGCCACAAGGAACAGTTTTCTTAATCCCGCTCCCACTGAATTTCTGATCATTATTGCCCGCTCCTGTGATTTTTGTGTCCAGTCCCACCCCCTCCCGCAAACATTCTATTGCATAATTTTTGGGGAGCATCTATCAATACGCAGAGTATTTAAATCTATTTTAAATAAGCGCTCACTCTTCACTTTCACTTCTGTTTACGCGATCATGCACACTTTGTGTAAAGTAAGAACAGATATTTGTCGATAAGCTCAGGATCTGTTGAGCAGCAAATCCTCCAGCATGGTCTATCAGCCATCTCTCTCTCCTCAACACATGATCTGTCAAATGTGACTCCTGCAGCTTGTGTTGAATGCAAGGTTGCCAAGTCTGCATTTTTTTTCCTATGGCTACTGTGGAATTACAAATTTATAAAATTTTAAATCTAGGATCCAATGTAATAGTATATAAACTGAAAAAGTTGTGTACATTGTGTTTTACATTTTGAGGTAAAAAAGGATCAAATCAGGAAGCCCAGGTGTCTGAGATAATGACCTTTTGTCTTTGTGCTCTTCCTTGTCATTTGGCTTTTAAATCTCAAGGCACAGCTGTCTCTATGATAATGTGAAGGTATGGGCGATACTGTCAGGCACCTCTGCATTTGAATGACACTGTTATGCTGATGAGATCAAAGCTGGGAAAATTCCAGTGTCGGGCTGATGCATTTGCATGCTTTGTTTAGATTGTCTCCACCTCTATGTATCCCTCCCCCTAGAAATGTATATAAACTACAAATGTATAAATGACTAGTTAGACTTTTGATGACTGCAGCACCACGCAGTGCGTTCTCAATAAAGAATTCTGCTCAAAGATTACCCAAGAGTCTCCTGGTTTTCGCTTTTGAGTTTCCAACAGTTTTGGTGCCGTGACCCGGATAGAGCTTCTCATCTGAATCCAGATTGAAACTTCAAGATCAACAAAGATGTCTTTGTTCCAGACTGAATCTTTCTGTACAACCAAGGGTTGGTGAGTGTAACACTATACAAAAGAACCTTTAACCCTCTGGAGTCTAAGGGTATTTTTGGGGCCTGGAGAAGTTTTGTCATGCCCTGACATTTGTGCTTTTTTCAGTTTCTTATAAATATCTAAATGGCTAAAGTCTAATCTCACTGTAATCAGCACAAACTAGGCTATAACAATATGTGAGCAGCATGTATGTACATGATTGTGTTTTTGAGAAAAAAAATGTTATGCGTGGTTAGTGAAAAACTAAAAATGTTAAATCACTTGAAAAAGGCAATAAAACACATATAGAAAATTGGTTCCCAGGAATTTTGAGAACTGGAGCTTGTAGCCTAGAATTTTTTTTTTTTCTAAATGATGTGAAAATCATCTTGTTTACTCACTTACAGAAAACAATATATTGATTTAAATTTTCTAAGACACTTTTTGTTGGTAAAAGTCATATGCGAGTAGGCGTCAACTATCATGAATTCACACCTGAGAAGACAAAGGCCTGCATAATGAGCTGCATAATGAGCCATTCAGTCAGCTGTGTCACTGAGAGGGATGAGTTACAAGAAAGAATGTGAGGACAAAATAAATCTATATAATTTTATGTTTGTAGTATATTTAGAATATATTTAATTATCCCACAACATAATTTAATATTCACTTGTGAGTGCAGTTAAACAGTTTATTAGGAACAATCAAAGCTGACTTTCAAAGCTGATTTTTTTTTTTTTGCATCATTACTCCAGTCAAACAATCCTTCAGAAATAAATTTAACAATCTTATTTTCTACAAAAAACATTTATTGTTATTATTATCATTATTATTATTATTATTATTATTATTATTATTATTATTATTATTAATGTTGAAAAGAGCTGAGAATATTTTTTTTTAGATTTTTTAGGGGGGGTAAATTGAAAGAACAGCAATGATTGTTACATTTGTTACAGTTACATTTATTGTTACATTTATATTATTTACATCAAGCTTTTGAATGGTATAGTAGTGTATATTGTTATTGAAACTTCATAATATTTCACTTGATTATACATTTAGTCAGGAATTATAGTTTGGAAAAAGTCTTTGGAAAAAGTCTAACTAGTAAAATGTTTACACGTTATGTGAAAACTACTACAAGTATATAAATAAATAAAAAGAGACTTACTCATGTTTATGAACTCTGCTGAATAAAGTGCTTCATTCTTTTTTCTGAGGAAATCCAAATCTCAAATCCTCAACCACATGACATCTTTTTGGGGTGATTTATGTCTTATTCCTCTCATCGCGAAGCAAACAGTAAAATAATAAAAACTTGAAGAACAGTCTCGCTGCGTTGTCTTCTGTTGTGTGGGCGTATTCAAAAGCCGCGCGCTTCAGTGAAACATTTGAATCTCAAAAGCGCGCTCGGCGCGGGGGCGTGGTCGCATTAGAAGATAATGAAGCGAGACGTGAAAAACGGACATCGCGTTGTTTTCATATGGATTACTTTATCACAGAATATTTGTTTTCAGCAGCACTTGTTTAGTTTAAAAGTAGACATGTCAGGCTTTCTATAGATATCTCTCTCATGTCTCTTCGTTGAGTATTCACTGAGTTACAGTTCATTTTAATGACGCATTTGTATCTGAAGACCAGCGCAGACAAAGGCTGCAGACAGCACTCCTTGTTTGTTATCTTTATTTTATAAGTTCACAAAGTTTTGTTGTTATTATGTCTGTATACAAAAAAAAAGTAGACCCTTTACAGATTCGATTGATGTATTGCACTTATCTGTACGATCAAAACTGAAAGTGTAATTTAAGTTCTTTTCGGGGTTATCAGGAGAAAATACCCCAAAACGCGTATACGCGTTAATCGACTCCAGAGGGTTAAGACCAGTACAAATTTGTTATCCTGTGCGCCGTGTGTTTGGTTAGCTAAGTTATCCTCTAAAAAATATTTTAGAGATGAAGGTTATCCTCTGTTCAGGCAGGGAAGATTAACATTACATGTTAATATTCGTTATCCTCTGTTTCGACAGGGAAGAACTGTTATCCTCTGTTTCAGCAGGGAAGAATTGGTTACCCTCTGTCTCAGCAGGGAAGTTTAGCGTAAAGTGCTAGAAGTTTGTGTTACCCTCTGTTTCGGCAGGGAAGAATTGTTTATCCTCTGTTTAGGCAGGAAAGATTAGCATCACGTGCTAATATTTGGTACCCTCTATTGATCAGAGAAGTTTTAGTGTTCCGATTGTGTGGTAACAAAGAAACTCACAAGATGTTTAGAAAGAATGTTAGATTGATCCCCACAACTGAAAAACATGGTCTCACAACTCCTTTGTGGTCATATAGCAAATTCAAATCACTGTTAGGAGTGCAAATGAACCTAATAGTCACTGAGAAAGTTAGACAAGAACTAACTCAGAAATATGATATCCTTCCAGACAAGACTTAGTCTGTAGATGAGTGTAAAAAAGGTACTAGGAGCATGTATTCACAAGAACAATTTGAAAGGCATTATCTGCTGCCACAGAGAATTTGGTTTAGCGCTAGCTACACAAAACCTTAGCGTAACTCAGAGCTAGAGGAACAGAACAAAGAGCTCCGAGGTAGAGTATCCTCATTGACTAAGAAATTGAATCGCAACAAAGCTGCAGCAAAAACTGACATGGAAGAAGTTAGTCAGACTGATAACATTTATCCTGACTTACAAGCTTTTTTTGAAACAGATGTAGCCATCCAGTCAGTAACTGATGTGCCTGTAGATTCAGTAAAGGTATGTTGCGCTAGGAGGAGATCTCAGGGAATTGAGGGAACTGAAAGTGTTCCTCCCAACCCCTCTGTTGTCCAAGTACAAACTGTTGCCAAAGTTCTAGGACCTAAAGATATAGAGAGACTATCCCAGAGCTTACCCTCAACATGCACAAATATTTCTGAATTTAGAAGAGCATTAATCAGCAAAATGCATCTCTACGACATGTCGTTAGAAGAAGTCACACAGCTGATGTCACAAATTTCAACTGAATCTGAATTCAACACTTTTGAGTCTGCTGTTACTTCTGAACTACAACATGTAAGTAAAGGCGATTTGAGAGAAAGTGTTTTGAGAACTCTAAAGAATATTTTTGGGACCCAAAATAGACTGGTCTAGAATCACTAAAGCCGCGTTTCCACCGCAGGAACTTTACCCAGGAACTAGGGACTTTGGGCTGGTACTCTGTGTGTTTCCACCGCAGGAACCAGGAACTAAATAAAGTTCTGGGTAAAAAAATGCCCCTCAGAAAGTCTCTGTTGGCGAGGTAGTACTTTTTCAAAGTTCCGGAACTTTCGGGGGCGGGACTTGGGCGCTAAACATGCTGATTGGTTGAGTTCACGCAGCATTGTGATTTCAACCACCATTTATTCGGTTTTTTTTTCCAAAATATTACTGTTATTATGTCATGAAATGTAATTTTAAAAGTATTTCAGGCGAGAATATAGCTTTTTAAAACTCCAATCTGTGGTTCATTTATAAAGACAGCGCCTATTTAAAAATGTGTTTCACCGATTTCGGAGACGGTCAGCTCCACACGATCAGCGGGAGCTCAGTGCTCATGTATCCGCCGAGAGCAGTCTCGACTCGGCTAGTCCTTCTGATATGTGCCGCTGGCTCTGATGTCTTTTTAGTGGTTATACATAAAATATAATTCATTTTGAGTAAATCTAACATGTAATCTTTGGTCTGTATTCAACTTATCTATATGTTAAAATAAAGTACATTTCTGCGGCTATTATTATCTTCAAATGAAAACGAAAGGAGGCAGTTGTGTTTGATATCATATTTCGTTTTATTGTAAATATACATTGAGGAAAATTGCAGTAGCCAAGGCGAGCTGACTGATGTTATCAAGTATGCTGCTGTTTGCAGAATTACTGGATTTGTGTCGTCGCGGTCATCACACTCCCGAGTTGAATGCGCAAAGTCCGAACTCCCGAGGATGCAAGTCCAAAATCAGCGTACTTTGTATTGAGAAATTGTTGGGGCTGTGAGTAGCTACCTTTCCCCTGTAATCCATCACAATGACAAAATAATTTTTGTGAAAGGTCCAAGTCACATTTCTGGGTCAAACAATTGGTGCAGGAAATAGATCTATTACACAGGATTGAGCAGCTTCAGTCAAAGCCACACCTCCACCTACTACTATTAAAACACTCAGATCATTTTTAGGAACAGCAGGTTACTGTAGACCTTGGATTGAAAAATATGCCTAAATTGCTCAGCCTCTCTATGACTTGTTGAAAGGCCAGGTTAAAGATTCTGATACTGTTTGTATGGAAGAAATTCACCTTTCAAAGCTTTCAATGATTTAAAAAGAAAACTATGTCAAGCTCCAGCATTAGCAATTGCACAATCTAATAAACGCTTTGTGTTTTATGTACATGAACACTTTAAGACTGCATGTTTAATGCAAGATCATGGGGGCAGTTTACACCCAATTCATTACTATTCTGGTAATCTTGACATAGTCGCTCAAGGCATGGGCCCGTGTCTTATAGCAGTGCAGGCAGTTCATCTAGCTCTTCAGGCTTCATCAGGAATGGTGTTAGGACAGACTGTAAATGTAAGATGCCCTCATGCAGTGTCTGCACTAATGAATCAAGCAAAAGTCACTTCTGTCACCTCCTCTTGTTGGGGAAATTGGTTAACGACTCTCACAGCCCCGAACATTGTTTTACAGCATGCGCCAGTGACAAATCCATCCTCATGTATGATGTCTGCAATGACTGAAGTTTTGTTAGAGGATGAAGGTGAAATAACTCACGATTGTGTTACGCTTACATATGCAGCTACGAGTTTAATAACAGAAACTCCCATAGAGAATGCAGAATTGGAGTTGTTTGTTGATGGTTCAGCTCAAGTCATTGAGGGTAACAGACGAGCAGGTTATGCAGTAACTTCCACCACTAAAGTTGTAGCTTCAGGTCATCTTCCAGATAATTTTTCAGCTCAAGCTGCAGAACTAGTAGCCTTAACTAGAGCATGCACACTAGCTTCAGGATCGATTGCAAATATTTACACTGATTCCAGGTATGCTTTTGGGGTGGTTCATGATTTTGGTGTTATTTGGCAAAGTAGACAGTTTTTAACTTCTGCTGGATCCCCTATTAAGCATGCTGGATTAGTGAACGATTTAATGTTTTCCATGAAACTTCCAAAGAAATTAGTGGTGATCAAAGTGAAAGCACATCTCACAACTAATACTACGGAAGCTAAAGGTAATGCTCTTGCTGATGTAGCTGCTAAACAGGCTTGTTCCTATGCAACTGTACGAGTGTGTTCAGGTAGTACAGCACAGAAGACAATTCTGCCTCCTAAATCAATTATTGATCTGTACAAAGATGTTCCTCTATATGAAGCATGAACATGGTTTGACAAAGGAGCCACAGTGGATTCATCTGGATGCTGGACCAAAGAGGGGAAGTATGTCGCTCCCGAATCACTGCTGCCATATTTGGCTCAACAAATACACAATTTGGGTCACAGTTGTCCAGCAACGATGAATCACAGGTTCTCAGATTAAATTAAATTAAATTTAAAAATTAAATTTATGCATTTAGCAGACGCTTTTATCCAAAGCGACTTACAGTGCATTCAGGCTATCAATTTTTACCTATCATGTGTTCCCGGGGAATCGAACCCCCAACCTTGTGCTTATTAACGCAATGCTCTACCACTTGAGCTACAGGAGCAGCAGCAGCTACAGCAGCAACACATACTCCAGCTCCACCAGGACCATTTCGTCACCTGCAAGTTGATTACATATCATTGCTTCCTTGTAAGGGAAAAACTGATGTTTTGGTAGTATTGGACAAATTCTCTAGATGGCTAGAAGCTTATCCAACAGGGCTTGCTACAGCTGCACATACTGCTAAATGTCTTGTCACTGATTTCATTCCCAGATGGGGATTACCAGATTGCATTGACTCAGATCAAAGTACACACTTCACAGGACAGGTAGTCAAGGAAGTGTCTAAAATGTTGAAAATTAAGTGGAATCTTCACTGCCCCTATAGGCCACAAGCATCAGGACAAGTTGAATGAGAGAACAGAACTATCAAAACCAGGCTAAGCAAAATGCATCAGGAAGAAGTACCATTGGTTGAGGCGCTGCCAGCGGTACTGTGTAGTATGAGAGAGTCAGCCAACAGATCAGTAGGACTGAGCCCTCATGAGATTATTACAGGACCCCCAATGCAGATGCCAGGTGTGATTGATCTTAGAAATGCTGATGTACACATTGCCTCAGATGCCCTGATCACTTACTGTGAAGACCTCACAAAGGCAGTACAGAGTGCCAAAAAGAGAGCTGAGTCGTGTTGGCAGACTCCACCAGAAGGGGGACGCACAATCATCCCAGGTCAGTGGGTCATGATAAAGTCATTCAGAAACAAGCCGTTAGTGCCTAAGTGGCATAGACCACATCAAGTATTCCTAATTACAGCAGCTGCAGTGTTTTGTCAGGGAAGGAAAATCTGGACTCATGGTTCACACTGTAAAGTTGTTCCCCCACCTACAGGGTTAGGACACACGGACCAGTGAGGTGCCCAGGAAAGAACCGAATGCGACAGGCTTCGGGGGCCAATCCTGTGGTGAAGATTCCCTTATAGGCCTTCCCCCACCCACTAGTCCATCTTTACCTCATTGTTCTTTAGGTGTCGCAGTAATTAAGAAATAGGGAAAGAAGGAACAACAATAGCAGACTCAAATCGAACAGAGGATACAACACTAGTGTTTGCAGTCTTTTACAACAAATACTGCTCTGTCGTCGTTTGTTTTCTTTCTTACT
This sequence comes from Cyprinus carpio, assembly GCF_018340385.1. Taxonomy (NCBI): domain Eukaryota; kingdom Metazoa; phylum Chordata; class Actinopteri; order Cypriniformes; family Cyprinidae; genus Cyprinus; species Cyprinus carpio. The sequence goes on along the minus strand of NC_056578.1, from coordinate 22,607,516 downwards.
CTGTGCGGATACCACTTGATGGCTGTCCCGAGACCTATTAGCACCGACCTCATCACCTGTGTTTAAAGCCACCACCTCTTAAAGACAACCAGACCCACAACCAAGCCAACTGTCATGGAAGAAAAATTAAATATACAACGCAGAGAATGACATATGGGAACTTCAGTCATCCATCAACATGATCAAGATTGCCGTACTAGTAATCATCATGGACATCACACAAAGTATAGACTCCAGAAACAACACATTCCTAGAGCTGATGAATATGTCAAGAAATGCCTTGTTTGCTGGAAAGGATGTTTGCATGCCACTTCCACCTTCGGTAGGAACAGGAATCCCAGGGGTAGCACACCCCATTTCTGATTGTGATACCTGCACTCTATTTAGTGTTGTCACTAATGGAATTTTAAACCAAAGCACATGTCAAGTTAGAAGCTTATTGACAGAAACTGGCCAATGATACGGCTTTGGCCCTGGGTAACATCACGAACACTCTCGCTTCACACAAGATAATGATCTTACAGAACAGAGTGGCCTTGGATTACATTCTTGCAACGCAAGGGGGAGCATGCACCATTATCGGACCTAAGTGCTGCACTGGGTTACTGGATCCAAAAGAGAACTTGAACAAAATTCAATAAGACATTCTTGATCTTTCATCAAAATTACAACAGATGACTGACGACAATTCTACATGTTTCGGAAACCTGTTAGGTAAACCCTGGCTGTGGATCAAGGAAACAGCAATTCTGCTGTTGTTTTTCCTACTGGTGTACTATCTATGCGTCCACAGTATCAAGTGTTTAATTCAACAACTAACTCATGCCCATCACAGGGAAATTACAGTTCCAACCAGGAAAGATTATTACCCATAAGAACTACATGGACCCTAGATGCATGTTTGTTTCTTTCTCAACATGTCATTCTTCAGTACAGACAGTCAACACAGAGCAAGTGCTATGTGCCTGTAACGATCACAGGTTACAAGAAGGAACTTTTAAGTGTCTAAATTTGTATTTTGTGAGAGTTATTAGAACTCTCAAAGGGAAAATTGTGGAATTACAAATTTAGTAAATGTTAAATCTAGGTTCCAATGTAATAGTATATAAACTGAAAATGTAATGTACATTGTGTTTTACATTTTGAGGTAAAAAAGGATCAAATCAGGAAGCCCAGGTGTCTGCGATAATGACCTTTTGTCTTTGTGCTCTTCCTTGCCATTTGGCTTTTTAAGCTCAAGGCACAGCTGTGCTTTTGTCTCTATGATAATGTGGAGGTATGGGCGATACTGTCAGGCACCTCTGCATTTGAATGACACTGTTATGCTGATGAGATCAAAGCTGGGAAAATTCCAGTGTCGGGCTGATCCCTGTACTGCATTTGTATGCTTTGTTTAGATTGTCTCCACCTCTATGTATCCCCACCCACCTAGAAATGTATATAAACTACAAATGTATAAATGACTAGATAGACATTTGATGACTGCAGTGCCATGCAGCACGTTCTCAATAAAGAATTCTGCTGATGATTACCCAAGAGTCTCCTCCTCTATTTCCCCCCGTGGGTTTGAAATGTTGCTTAAATTACATTTGACTGAAATGCTTGTTTTGAAACATTTTGCATTCTGCCTATGATAAAACTGCGCTAGCTGTTAAGTTTTGTGAAGGAGGGCCACTGGCAAGCTTTCTAGCTGTGTTTATGATCAATATGCATAACAGTAACTGTAAAAAAATGTATTTTAGGTATGGAAATGACATATTTTCACACTACTGTACCACCAACCAACCACACCCAAGCCTGCACCCACTGTCCTCTTTTTGGAAAACTAAAATGTGGTCAACCTACATGATGTTCATGCACACAAAACTATTATAGTGGTACCTCAACGTTTCACAGACACACCATGAAATTAATGTTGAATTGCTTTGCTTATTAAGATAATGTAAACCCATGAGATAAGAAAAACTTAAGAGCATATTCATATATCTTAAAACTTCTGGTTACATGAGCCTAAACTCTTTACAATAAAATCCATGCAAAAGTTAATATCAGATACTTTTAGAATACAGTATAGGATGTACTGAATATTTTTCAGTTTTATGCAAAACAGAAATACAACAACTAGAATATCAGATCTCTGTCATGGCCAAAAAATAAATGCAAAAAAAAAAAAACTTTTTTGCATAGTTGTGTTTGAGACATGAAAACTGTAACAATGTATCTTACAAGATATATCTCACATTTCACTGCTGGTTATATATGCTCTATATAATCCAGTAGTGACGAATAAAAATCTTGAATCTTGAGATAACACAATGTAACCTCGCTCTCACAGTGGCCATTCAGCCACAGGTCACTGCATCTTTTGCGGTGTAAGTAATTATTTTTTTTTTTTAATGTCAAACACATTCTTAGTATTTATATTTGGTTTGATTTTTATAACTGTTTTAGGGTCAATGTTTCGGTAAGGTTCTTTTGTACAATCCTTTTAACATTTCAGCAGCTGACTTTTTTAGTACATAGTAATTTCAATTGTACCACATTTGCAATGCATATATAGCAGGGCTTCAGACTAAATTTTGAGAGTTCTACAGAATACAGATGGTGGCACCAGAAGCAGATTTGGTAGCGCTGGGGGTGGTGTGTTGGGGTATTAAAAATAAAGATAATTAAATCATAAAATTGTTATAGTTTTGCATTAATAAGTGTAATTACTAGTAATATTTCACATTTATTTATTGGTAATGCACATTTGACAGTAAAGCACTGAGCTTGAGTTGGGAAACACAACATTTACTTTTATTAACAACAGTAGCATGTGCAAAACTTAATATTTATATAGAAAATTAACATATTCTACTATTAATTGTATATTTTTTCATCTGTATTACATTGGAACTGACCAACAACTTCAGTGATTATAAAAGGAGCTCTCTTATTTTCAATGCGTGATTCAGTCACAGAGAAGTTTGTTTTTCAACTTTGACTTTTCTTACTTCATACACAAAAATGAGCAAAACTTTTACAAAATTCGATTTCTTGATGATTTAAAATTTTATAATAATGATTTCATCATTTTAAAATATAAAGTAAAAAGTAGAAATGAAAAACTAATGAGCCTATAAGTGTTCTTCTGCTGCCATCTACTGGTTATATTGGTAATTTGATGCCCCTTTTTTATTTTACAAAAGTGTTTGTTTACCACAAAGTATATTTTGGTAATCCCTTTATAAATAATGTTTAAATTGTATCCTCTTTAAAGTTTTAAAGTGCTGTGAATAGTTGTGTGAGATACTTAAAATTGCTTGAATTTCTCGCTCAAAAGTTTGTACAAACCCTGAAATGCATAATGTAATGAAATTCAACTATTTGTGCCAAAACAGCATGGTTATAGTTAGCGTTACTACTTCTGGTTATATCTAAAAAAGGACAGCAGTTTGTAAGTGTTTTGCCTTGTTTTTCTCATTAGATTTCAGCGTGGTTGTCGTTGCTAGGGAACTTTGTTTCACTTACTGTGTTTTACCGTGGTAAATACATGATCAAGTCGCGTTTGTTCTCACGTTTGCCTATCGCTGGACTCTCCAGTTTCGGTTTGCTAAATAGTAAGGCATGACCAAAGCCAGTGAAACTACTTATTTACCTGTTTGGAAGACCTTGTTAGAAGAAGCAGTCGAGCAACAGAAAAGGACAGCAGTTTGTAAGTGTTTTGCCTTGTTTTTCTCATTAGATTTCAGCATGGTTGTCGTTGCTAGGGAACTTTGTTTCACTTACTGTGTTTTACCGTGGTAAATACGTGATCAAGTTGCATTTGTTCTAGCGTTTGCCTATCGTGGGACTCTCCAGTTTCGGTTTGCTAAATAATAAGGCGTGGCCAGCTGACTTCAAAAACAAGTACTCAGGCAAATATAAAAATGGTTAGTTTCACCGCAGCAGTGGTCGCGGCAGCCCTTGTGTGAAGCCTTCTCGTGTGAAGACTGATGAGTGTAAAGACCATCGACTCTACCTGCGCGACTCCACCGACCAAGAACACAGACAAGGCACTTGAGTATTGCTTTTCTCCCCTTTCTTTACTTTTTGTATAGCTTGTTATTAAATACTTATCTAGGTCAATTGTACTCACTATGTGCTTTCAGATCTCTACTATTACTACTAACACTCGGAGAGCATGCACTGTACTTCGGAGCAGGCCTATCCCAACAATCAACTTATCCTTTCCAATCATCCTTCTACTTGTCCACTTGATCATATCCCCACTCACCTCCTTCAGGCCATTTCTTCTTCAGTCATCCCTTCACTTACATTATCAACACCTTGATTCACTCTGGTACATTTCCCTCAGCATTTAAGCAGGCTCGGGAAAGCCCACTGCTTAAGAAACCATCTCTAAATCCAGCACTTTTAGAAAACTACAGACTGGTATCCCTTCTTCCATTTATTGCAAAGACACTTGAGCGAGTTGTGTTCAACCAACTCTCTATGTTTCTTGTACAGAACAACCTCCTGGACAGCAACCAGTCTGGCTTCAAAAGCGGCCACTCAACTGAGACTGCCCTGCTCTCGGTTACTGAAGCCCTGCGACTGGCAAGCGCAGCTTCCAAATCCACAGTACTCATCTTGCTGTATCTGTCTGCTGATTTTGACACCGTCAACCACCAGATTCTCCTGTCCACCCTCAGAAAGATGGGCATCCATGGAATCGCACTCCTGTGGTTTAAGTCCTACTTCTCAGGTAGATCCTTCAGGGTGTCTTGAAGGGGTGAGGTTTCTAAGTCACAACTTCTTGCTACTGGGGTTCCTCAAGGCTCAGTGCTTGGACCATTTCTCTTCTCCATCTACATGACGTCATTAGGATCTGTCATTCAGAAGCATGGCTTTTTTCTATCACTGCTATGCTGATGACACTCAACTCTACTTCTCATTCCAACCAGATGATCCGACGGTAGCTGCTAGCATTGCAGCCTGTCTAAGTGTTATTTTTAGCTGGATGAATGACCATCACCTTCAGCTCAACCTTACTAAGACAGAACTGCTCGTGGTTCCAGCTAACCCATCGTTTCATCACAACTACTCTATACAACTGGGTTCGTCAACCATAACTCCTTACAGGACAGCCAGAAACCTAGGAGTTGTGATCTATCATCAATTAAGCTTCACAGACCATATTGCTATAACGACCCGGTCCTGCAGATTTGTCTCATACAACATTAGGAAGATTAGACCCTTGCTGTCAGAGCTAGCCACTAGGGCTGGGCGATATATCTAACGATATGATCATGCGCATCTAGTCAGTAAATCTGGTTCCTTGATTAGCGCTAAATCGCCATCACCTTGTCAGTGATCTACGGCTCTGTCTATTAAATGCCGCTCCATTTGAAAGCAGGTGATTGCGATTTAGCGCTAATCAAGGAACCAGATTTACTGACTAGATGCGCATGATCATATCGTTAGATATATCGCCCAGCCCTACTAGCCACACAACTTCTAGTCCAAGCTCTTGTTCTCGCCAGACTGGACTATTGTAATCCTCTCCTGGCAGGCCTTTCAGCATGTACTATCAAGCCTCTGCAACTGATCCAGAATGCAGCAGCAAGAGTTGTCTTCAATGAGCCAAAAAAAAGCTCACATTACTCCTCTCCTCATCAGGTCACACTTGCTACCAGTAGCCGCTCGCATTAAATTCTAGGTACTGATGCTTGCCTACAAGACGACCACTGGTGCAGCACCAATATACTTAAACTCACTAGTTCAAACTTATGCACCCTCCAGAAGCTTGCATTCTGCAAGTGAACGACACCTTGTGGCACCATCCCAAAGAGGTTCAAAATCAATCTCACGGACCTTTTCCTGGACTGTGCCCAGCTGGTGGAATGACCTCCCAATCTCAATTCAAACAGCTGAGTATTTAATCATTTTCAAAAATATCTAAAGACATCTTTTCCGCCAGCACTTGACCAACTAATACTAGCACTTACCTTTTCTTTTCTATTCTATTCTATTCTTGGAAAAAAAAACACATAGCTACATGTTCTGTGATAGACTAACTGAGACTTGTCATGGCACTTGTATACTATTGTTGTTCTCTCGTTGGACTGATTGCTTCTATTGTTCTCATTTGTTTATAACAAATTTCTGTGCAGAATTTGAATGCTTCTCACTAGAGCTCACGGCAACCTTAACCAACGCAAAATCAACACTGCTTCCTGAGTAAACCTTTTGTGAGCTCGGATAAGATTGTTTGTGCTTCCTTGATCCGAGCTTATAAACGGTCCGCACTGTGCAGCTCAGATGAGTAGCGCATTTTTCACTAGCTTTTGTTTCGCTTAATGTTTTTCATATGCAACAGAAATAGCAGCGCTTATGAGGTGGGGTAACGTAGTGGTCGACCAGTGTGATTGCTCAAAAAATGTAATCGCACTGGCAGAAAAATGGTCGCAAAATGTGACCATTTGGTTGCAGTCTGAAGCCCTGTATAGGAAGTATATACAAAAAACTGAAAATTCTAGAAAATTGTTCTTATCCTGTAAGTCAGCTCCCACTCTTTTGTGCCCTGAGGTGGAAATGCCCTAACAGTAGGGAAAACTCAAGTGTATACTTTACATTTTGGACAACCATTTGTATTATTAAATGTTTTACATTTGCACTTTAGATATTGTTTTCTTTCTCACTTTAGATGCTGGAGAAAAAAACAGCCAGGCTAAAGCATTCAAAGTGGAAACATCTGCCGTGGCTCAATAATCCAGAATTGGGATGGTGGAAGGAGCAGAAGAATGAGACAATCAGAGATCAGGCAGAGATCTGCTGGTGCCCCTGAGGGAACCGATTTACCTAATGTGTTAGTTAAACCAAAAATTTTCATCACTCAACTTCATGTTGTTCCTAATCCAGACTTTTGTTCATCTTTGGAGCATAAATGTAGAACTTTTTAATCTAATCTGAAAAATTACTTTTTTTATTTATAAAATAAAATTCACGAGAGCACCATGATGCATCATTGTTGCATTGGCGTGAGAGCTGGCCATCGCAAGTATTTTCATACTTTTGTGAAAATGTGTTGGGGATACATAATTTCTGAATAAAATTTTTTTGTTGTTGTTGCTGGTTTTTGTTTACACAAGGCATCTGTTAAAAAATTCACTTGTGTTCTGCACAAAAGGGTCTTATGGGTTTGGAGCAACATGAGGGTAAGTAATTAATGACAGAATTTACATTTTTGGTTGAAATATGTTCTAATGTGGTTATAATTGGTAATTGTTTTCATTTTCAATATTTTAAAGATTTATTGTTTTGAAAAATTATGTTTATACAGAAAAGATGGATTCATTTGATAAGTTACAATAAAGACTTTTAAATTGATAAAAAAAAGTTTCAAATAAATACTGCTCTTTTGCAAGTTCTATTCAAATAATACTGAGAAATTTAATGGTTTCCACAAAAATATTGGGCAGCACAACTGTTTTAAACATTGATAATAATCAGAAATGTTTCTTGAGCAGCAAATCAGCATATTAGAATGATTTCTGAAGATCATGTGATACTGAAGACTGGAGTGATGATGCTGAAAATTCAGTTCACAAGGATAAATTACATTTTACAATGCATTCACATAGAAAACAATTATTTCTGTAGTTAAATTACACAACACAACATTACTTTTTATCAAATTCAGTCTTAACAAATGAACACTTAAGATGTGATCAGGAAAGTGTTTTTTTTTTTACATGAAAGATGTATTTAATTTGTCAGTACATGTGTCAATATACTCTTGTGAATTGTCTTATTTTGACAGTAATTATGAATATGAAAAATAAATATAATCAATGAATTCACGTTTGTAATTTGGCCTGAAAAGACGTCTTTTCAACTTAAACTTTACAGCCACATTTAGACGTAATTTTGACGTCTTTTTATAGACGTCTTTTTACCTTTCACTTTTCAACTAAATTTTAACGTTGTTTAGACATCTGCCAATATGTATATATATGTGTGTTTGTGTAACAAGTATATACACACACACACACACACACACACACACACACATATATATATATATATTTGTGTAAATTGTTAAATTAAATTGAACATTCATTGTTATATATTTATTTTCTTAAAGCGTCTGTCAGTGTAGTTTTGGAACCTCATTATTTTGTGACTCTAGATGAGTAGATTTCATTTCTGTTACTTGTCATTGCCAGATGAAAGCTTTTTTTTTTTTTTAAATGCAGTAGCTAAATTCATTTTGGCCAATCAAAGCCAAGCTTTTCAAATCAGCTTTTCAGGCAATAGTCCAATCACACCACTGTATGCTGTTGAGATGTATTCAGCAGAAATGATCCTTGTTATACTTTATTTTATTTTCCTGACTAGAATAACCAGGTCATCTCCTGCCTTCCGTGAATAACATAATAGGTGCTTAAAAGGTGCGTTTGCTAAGTTGAAGCAGATGTGGACAGATGAAGATACTGCCCGTAGGAAATACTTATTTTTGGTTGTAAGTTTTTACTAGCCATTTTTTTAACTAGCCATTTTGGATTTAACTTTGAGCTCACTTCTGAGTTTTTCCTATAGGTGGATAGTGCTGGTGAGTATTTGCTAATGCTAGCTAACCCGTGGAATGCAAACATCAACCACTGCAACTTGACACTAACAATTACTAGCTAGTTATCTAGCAACTATATATATGTGGTCCCTTAAAGTCTAGGTAATGGCATTTGTCTCATATAACAACAATAAAAACATTGTCCAATGTATTGGCAGAAAGTATCATTTAGACCTAGAGTTATAGCATGTACACCATTAACATGCTTTTTAAAATTAAAATTAAGTTGTCAACAATTTGTAATTGTAACAATTGTAAAGAAGTAAATGTTATAAGTGAGTATTTCATTGTGAAAAATTAGTTAAAATTTGTTGTTTTCAGAGCTGCTGCTGTTGCAGTGGAAGACAAACTGAAATCAGATCAGAGAGATGAGTAAAGAAGAGAGGAGTAAGTATGTTTTAATCTCATATCAATAAATCTCAAAGGTTTAATTCTGGCTGACATATTTTCTAATAAAGTGACTATTGGGACTCTGAGTGTCATGCTTTGGATTCAGCACTTTATGTTCAGTGTAACAGAGAGTGCTGTAGGTGATGACAGACAAGAGGATAAAGACAGATACTCATGTCAAGCTTGATGAGGATTTAGTCCTGCTTTGAAAGGTAAACTGAGAACAAAGAAATTCTAATGTATATCTATTCAAATTATAATACATATGATATTCAAAAACACCACTCAAAACCACTCAATAATTATTTTTCCTTTCACACACCCTGAAGCAGTTTTCAAATACCACAGTGTCTGAATTGCAAGCCCTCAGATTCAGAAAATGCATCGTTGAACTCAAAGAAAAGTGACCCTCCACTTGAAGATGACAATGAAGATGGAGACATTTAAAATGTTCTGTTTTTTTGTATGATTTAGCCATTTGCAGGCTTAAAAAAAGAAAGAAGCACTTCATTCAAGTGCTTTACTGTTTTTCAGTAATTTCTTTATGTGTGTGTACAGAAAATTGCATTATGCATTTTTATTCAGTGATGCAATATTCATAATGTACTTTCCAGTAATGCAGGTATAACAGAAATGTTCTACAAATGTTCTTGGGGAAGTCATGGGCTAGTGGTCAGAGAGTTTGACTCCTAACCCTAAGGTTGTGGGTTGGAGTCTCGGGCTGGCAGTACCACGACTGAGGTGCCCTTGAGCAAGGCACCGAACCCCCAACTGCTCCCCGGGCGCCGCAGCATAAATGGCTGCCCACTGCTCCGGGTGTGTGTTCACGGTGTGGTGTGTGTTCACTGCTGTGTGTGCACTTTGGATGGGTTAAATGCAGAGCACAACTTCTGAATATGGGTCACTTGGCTGTATGCCACATCACTACAAATTGATTAAAGTAGTTCTGTTATAGCATTTCACTGATCTTTATTTTATTTTATCTTCATTTATTATTTATTTTGGTCAAGAGTTTGTATATGCATCTGTGTGTTTTTAAATGTACTCAAGGAATGTGTTGTAATGTACACAGGATATAGTACATTAAAGTACATTATGATACATGAACGTGTGTGTACATCTGTTATTTTAATTTCATGTTTTTTGTACTTTTCAATATACTATTTTAGAATTTTCAAATACGATTTTAGAATTCTTTATATTAAACCAATAGTGCACTGGTAATGCATTTATAAGCTGAAATGATATTAAAAATGTACTAGAAGAAGTACATTAAAGTGAAGCTTAAAATATAATATAACTGTACCTCGAAAAGTATAAAAATGTATTTTCAATATTGCAAAGAAGTACAATTAAATTACACTGAAGTTACTTTAAGTTGTTTCGTTATAACACAACTAAATATATTAAAATATACTGCAATTAGTTTGATCTTAAGCATATCTTAAAGAGCACTTAACATACTTAAAGTTGTTCCAAAATAACACATTATTATGCTCTTAGTATAATATAATAAGTGCACCGATATTAGTACAACTTCAGTGTATTACTTTTTTACCTGGGGCAGCAGAAGGCGTATAGACATTTTAATAAAAAATAATACATAACAGCAGATCAATACAGTAAATTCATTGCCTGTCATTCAATTAATATGAAAACAACATTCATCTGGATCTGTCTTACTAGCACATTTATCTCTAGATATGCAGGGGTTTAAATGTAGTGAGGTACACAATAGGGTTCGCTAGATATCTGAGCTACAACATCTAAACTAATGGATGATTAAATTCAAGAAAGAAAATTAACAGGAAATTAAACACAAGTAAGGATGAGAGGATACTTAAAGAAGTAAAAACTCTTACTGTTTCTGATTCATCTGCATGTGAAAGCACCATGCTGTGACAGGGAAATTCACACCTGTTCTTGACTGAAGGTTACACAAGACTAAACTCACTGACTAAAGAAAAAAACTTGCATGTTTATCATGTTTTTCTCAAATGTTTCAAAGATAATGTTTCTATTCATACCAGCATGTACTGTTTAGAGCATTCCCCACCTCCGAACATGTGGCCACAGCTAAAATTCAGAACTCAGGAATTGCTGTGGTCACAGTTTTGAGAAAATGTTAAATAAAAAATAAAAAAACAGGTAGTTGGCAACAGCCGACATCTAAAAAAAGCAATAGTTAACTGCTGTTGGTAGATTTGTTTGCAGCTCTGTTTTTGTTTTTTTCTTTTGTGTGCAAAGGCAAGTGAGTGTGAACTGATTATCTTCTCAGACTCCCATGATTCTTCTAAATCCAACTTCTGTGTTCATTTAAAGAGCAGTATCATTACAAGAGACTACAACCGCATTCAGTCCTGCAGTGGGTACCTAAAAGAATCGTACACAAAACCAGTTCCTAAAGTGTGTCACTCACTGAATAAAAGTCAAATAAATAAATTAATAATAATAATAATAATTATTATTATTATTATTATTATATAGATATCTTAATCTAATATTGTATGGCAAACACTTTTCTACATGGTGGACAGAATATAAAATTATAACATATCTTCATGACTCTTGTTAATGGTTTATATTAAATGGTTAATCGGCTTTAAAAAAAACAAACAAACAAAAAAAATATATAAATTACTAGGGGTGTAACGGTATACATACGGGTCTTTCAGTTTGTAAATTTCACTTTCACTGTGTAAATTGCAACAACAAATAGAAATTTTATAATTTAGAAGTTGATTTAAAAACTGCATAATGTGCAATTTACATGTTTGCATACAATTATTTTTTAGTTAAGTGTTGAAAAATAAATAATCTAATTTAAATTTGGGCTCTGTTGTTAATTGTAATCTTATAGTAATGTAAAGGGGCTCCCTGTAGTTTAGAGCATAAACTGAGGTAGATTTTAATTCCTAAGAAAAAAATAATAATTCCCTGTTTAAAAAAACAAAAAACAATGTAATGTTTTTCCCCTCCTGTACCAAAACCACACTGCACCATGAGGTCAAAACGGAGGAATGTACCAAACCAGTATGTATGTGTACCGTTACACCCCTGTGAATTTCATATTAAAATATAATATAGGGCCTATTGTTTTAAGAAGGGACCAAATAAAACTAACCAAAACATTCTGATGCATTCATCAGTTGTTTATGAAACGTTCCAATGAACGGAATTTCACACCTGCTCTTGTTCAAACATGGTTAAACAATCTTAACTCTCCTGCCCATATTTGTAAAGAGCATTGCGATATAAACTCGCACCAGGGTATAAAACATGTTGCTCTATGAATCTTGTAGGACTGAGGAGAAAATAGTGGTATTTTTAAAGTGTCCATTCAAACTGATTCCCATTCATGCAGTTTCGAAAGGGAAATGAAAAAAAAAAGGAAATGCAGGTCTTTTTCTTTCTCTCATTATACATCTTTGTCTTCCATGTTTGTGACCAAGGTTTCTTTTGGCCTGTTGGCCATGCTAATGGTTTTTTCAGCTGAGGGGAAGGTAAAACACATTTTCATATATACACACATACATCAGTTTGCAAATTATGCATGCAATTTCTTTATACTAACCATCATGTAATATTGAAAAATGTAATACGATAGCTTTGACATCATTTAATTTTTTCCGTGTTTCGTTTTCATGTCCATTTTGTGTGTGGTGTTCTGACATAACTCACATGCAGCCTATTTCTTACATAAAAAAGTAAATATGTCAAATTCTGTATCCTTGCTGAAGTCATGAAAGTACCTCGTGCATCTTGCTGAGACTAAATAAAAAGATAAACCTTTCCATAGCAACCTCTGACCTTTGCGTGGTCTGGGCTCTTTCTCCTACAGCACCTGTATCCGCTTCTTCCCCCGCAGCAATGAGAGAGACTATATCACCATTGAGTCTCGCAGTGGGTATGGAACATAAACAAACTAGAGAATAGATTATAGTGGAAGTCAGATTGAACATTGCACATTATTGTCAAAATAAGAATGACAGGTAGAAGCCTCAGAATGACAATTACACTTAAATTTTAGAATGATGATAATGAAAATACATATGTGATCAAGAGATGGATTCTGTTGTTTTACAGATGCTACTCATATGTTGGTCGTCAAGGTTACAGCCAGACTGTGTCTCTGGCCCGTAATGGCTGTCTTTACCACAGCACTGTGCAGCATGAGCTTCTCCACGCTCTTGGCTTCAACCATGAACAGACCCGCAGTGACCGTGACAATCACATCCAAGTCATCTGGGAGAACATCAGTGATGGTACACTGTTAATAACAAATCTATTTATGAAGAATACATTTAGCGATTAGTCCAGTACTTTAATGCACATCTACTACACTAAATGTTTTGTTTGCTCATCAGACATGAAGTACAACTTCAACAAAATCAACACCCTAAACCAGGGAACTCCCTATGACTACAGCTCTGTGATGCAGTACGAGAGGTGAGTGAGTCCTGTATAAGGAGATGCGGTTTCTCTGTGTGTAAGACTGTCATGTAATTGCATCTGTCACTTGCTCTGTCAGATATGCTTTCTCTAAGAATGGCAGCCCCACTATGATTCCCATTCCTAATAATAATGCTGCGCTGGGTACATCTACTGAGATGAGCCAGAATGACATCATCAGAATCAACAGGCTCTACCAGTGCTGTGAGTGTAGCATCACACACATTCATCTCTGTGCTCCTCATTCCAGAACTCATACTATACTTACAATGAAATACAATATACACATTACATTTGTTGGAAGGTTGTTGAACATATAGCTCATTAAAATGTTATATATCAACAGAACATGCCTTCAGCACCCAGAAATGCAGTCTAAACTACAACAAAAGTTTACTCGAGTATCATAGATTGTGTTGACTTCTCGGCTTAATTGAATCACCAATACATTTTCAAAGAGAATATCAAAGATTGTGTCAGTTGATTTTTAAAGACTCTGGCCTAACTGGCTGTGTGAATTTTTTCAGAGAAAATGGATTATTCACACTGATTATTTATTATAAACTAGTGTGAATAATACATTTTTGATAGCATTTGCAATTTTAAATATAACAATGTAAAGAAAACAAGAATTTATGGTTATCTTTTACTGAATTGATGTGGTAACAAATAGTTTCCAAAGTCCAGTAGGCCTACCATACTTCAGAAACCCTGAATTACACTGTAGGGCTGTTGGGTCACATTTGTTGAGAAATGTCATGCTTACATCATGTCTGTAAACACAGAAAGCGGGTAGCATTATTGTGTAAAATTTGAGCAAACTGTTCTCATTCTCAACCCTTCTTACCATCTGCTGAATCACCCACTGTCAAAACAAAGAAACCTCAAACAGCTGCTGTTGCAGCAAATATCTTGCTTTTCATATCAATACTAACCGCATGATTTCAAGAGTGATTGTGTTTCAAATACAACAGTTAAGTAACCAAGCAATTAATATTGCGTAATTAACTCCATTACAACTGCTTTGAAAAATATTAAAAGTAGTTGTAATGGTTGTAAAAGCAGTTGTAAAAAATATTATGGCTAAGACCAGAGATATGGATTTAGGATATAGATTTAGAAAAAAAAGCACTTACAAAGTAGTGTGACAAATTTGAGAGATTCTGCTTTTACATTTATTCCCAAACTAATTTTGATTTAATAACTACACATTTAACTAAACATGTATGTTAGCAACAGCCAAAAATCGATTAGTCATGGCATTTTATTATCGGATGTTTAAAAAAACAAATAAAGTATTTGTACAGTACAGTATTTGTTAATTGCTCAGTTCATCATGAAGGACATATACACTTATTTGTTTACACTTATTTTGTCCTTCCGGACTCCAATGAGCTGGAGATTGCAGTGTTTAAATTCTTCAAATTACAGCTCCTGGATCCATTTGATGGGATGAAAGTGATTACAACTGCATTCAGTCCTATAGCTTTGCCACAGAACCTGCATGCAAAAGCATCAGAAAGAATCACAACATAAATATCTGTTGAAATAATGGCTAATTAGCTTTAAGAAGAAAAAAAGAAAAGAAAACATTCATAACAGATTATATAGATGAAAGATATAAAACCAGAGACAAAACAATAACTGAAATTGATTTCCAATATATTTATTAAGTTTTGTTAAGTTAGAAAATAATTTGTATAGCAAATGAATAAATACTAACTTGATATTATATAATTATGTCCCAAGTGTTTATATGTGTTTACTTGTTTAAATGTGAGAACATTCTTGCTGGTATTTCATCAGGTTTGTGTGTGACATGTTCCTTTATAAAGCTACAAATGAGGGAATTTCACACCTGTTCTTTTTCAAACAACGTGTCAGCATGTCTACTGTGCTTCTGGCCATATCAGTAAAGATCGTATAGATACGGTATAGGTACAAAACCTACGTGTGGCTGTAGTGTTGCACTGGCTTTGGAAATCTAAGGTAAGAGAACTGGTGTGTTTCCCTCTCTCTGTTCAAAGAAATTTATATTTCACAGAGTTCTAGCATTGTTTGAGCATTAGTTGAGGAAAGATAATTGTTAATAATGATTATACAGTATTTGATTCTAATGTAGATCTGAAATGTATTGTGTCCCATTTTATTAGATTTTCACACTGTGTCCTCCTTATGGATTTTTAGTATTACAGTAACACATGGAATTCATTAAAGTTATGTTGAATATCATTGTTATGGTGACATATTGAGCCCTGTGATGGACTGGCCACATCCTGCCTTTGCCCAGTAACCATATAGAATAAGAGGGTAGAAAATGAATGGATATTATGATACATTGATAAATATTAGTAAAAGAGCTGAAGTTGACCTTCATTTGAGGTATTCTGCCTAAACAGCTGTGCCTTGGTTCTTTCTACAGGTCTTTGGACACCATGTTTGTGACCAAGGTGACTTTTGGCCTGTTGGCCCTGCTTTTCGTCTTCTCTGTTAGAGCTGAGGACATGGTAAGACACACACACTTATATCAGTAGGTTGTAAATGATGCATGCAAAAACACTGCATTATGCATGCACCTCTCTGATACTAATAACTGTTATAATTAAGAATGTAAAATATGAGTTTTACTTGACATAATGTTTGTTTTTCATGTCCATTTTGTGTGTGGTGTTCTGGCACAACTCTAATGCAGCCCGGTAAGTCAAATACTCCAGCAGCTCTGACTTTACATACTCAATGAGACTGTAAGAAATGAAACAATTTAGCAAAGGCTAACGGTTTCTGCATGATGAACTGATTGAAGTAATGGTTCATTAGTGAATGTGTTGATGTGTTTTTATAATAGCTGTTGAGGACAAGTCTGCTCAGCTGTCTGTGTCTGAACTGCTGCACAGAGCCAACAGAGGCATCAGTACGTTCTCACCACATACTCACCAATACACATCAATATGCTGCACCTGTTCTTTGCTAAACAGTACCAAATGAACTGTTTATGTGTTAGTTCCTGAACCTGATGAGCCCAAGCTAATGGATGACATTGCTGTGAATGAGAGAAATGCTGATCCCTGCACCTCCCGTGGCTGCCTCTGGCCCAAATACAGTGATGGGAAGATTTATGTGCCTTACGTCATCGCCAACCACTACTGTAAGTCACTAGTATTATGATTTATGTTTTCATTTAGAGCCCAAAGATAATAAAGAATAGGACAGACTCTTTACTCTTCCTGATTTTAGGGCAGATCCTAACGCTCAAGTCTTATAATCAGTGCCAAAGCATGTGAGTGTAAAACAAAGAAAAAATTTCCATAGCAACCTCTGAGCTTTGCCCTTTCAGCCTCCCGTGAGCTGGAGATCATCAAGCGTGGTCTGGACTCTTTCTCCTACAGCACCTGTATCCGCTTCTTCCCCCGCAGCAATGAGAGAGACTATATCACCATTGAGTCTCGCAGTGGGTATGAAACATAAACAAACTAGAGAATAGATTATAGTGGAAGTCAGAATGAACATTTCACATTATTGTCAAAATAAGAATGACAGGTAGAAGCCTCAGAATGAGAATTACACTTAAATTTTAGAATGATGATAATGAAAATACATATGTGATCAAGAGATGGATTCTGTTGTTTTACAGATGCTACTCATATGTTGGTCGTCAAGGTTACAGCCAGACTGTGTCTCTGGCCCGTAATGGCTGTCTTTACCACAGCACTGTGCAGCATGAGCTTCTCCACGCTCTTGGCTTCAACCATGAACAGACCCGCAGTGACCGTGACAATCACATCCAAGTCATCTGGGAGAACATCAGTGATGGTACACTGCTAATAACAAATCCATTTATGAAGAATACATTTAGCGATTAGTCCAGTACTTTAAAATTTAATTTTGTTTGCTCATCAGACATGAAGTACAACTTCAACAAAATCAACACCCTAAACCAGGGAACTCCCTATGACTACAGCTCTGTGATGCAGTACGAGAGGTGAGTGAGTCCTGTATAAGGAGATGCGGTTTCTCTGTGTGTAAGACTGTCATGTAATTGCATCTGTCACTTGCTCTGTCAGATATGCTTTCTCCAAGAATGGCCGCCCCACTATGATTCCCATTCCTAATAATAATGCTGCGCTGGGTACATCTACTGAGATGAGCCAGAATGACATCATCAGAATCAACAGGCTCTACCAGTGCTGTGAGTGAAACATTACTGCCTAGAAACTAGGCCCCACTATTTAGCACTGGATGTATAGATAAGTGATGGCCAAGTGATTGAGTGATTGCATACATTATCACTGCATTGCCTAGCAAATCTGTCATGATATATTACAAAAAAAAAAATATTTTTTACTAATGTACACAGCACCTTCATGAGTATTTAAGAATACCTTTTTTTGTTGTTGTTTACTTTTAGCACAAAAATAAGTAAGGGGAACTTTAAATTGACTTTTAGTGATTTCCCTGTCCTTTAGGAGCAGTGCAATTTCATTCAGCACCCAGACATGCAGCTCAGAGAAAACAATTCACTGAAGATCCAAAGTCTCATGGATGTTGTTGACTACTGTTCCAATAAAAAGTATTTGAGTGAGTTTCTGTGAAGAAATGCATCATTCATACTGTTTTTTAATAATAAAGTATATTTAATAATAAATGTAAACTTATGCAATATAAATTTAAGTTAATAATATCACACACACATTCGTTATCCTGACTCAAGATCAGTGATTATGATAATTAAAGACTGATTTGATGTAGGATGTTTGCTTACAGAATGTATGATTTTACAGCAGAGACAGCGTCATGAAATAATAAAAAAACAGGCAGTATTATCTTATTGCACAATAAATATATCATTACAGTAAAATATAACCATTTAGGTTTATATGTAATAAAGTTTCTTCACCCATCACAACTAAAGGTTTGACTCTTCCCTAAACTTCCCTAAAAAATAAATAAATAAATAAATAAATAAATAAAATCTGTAAACTGTATATCTCAAAATGGGGATCCAGCACAATGCTATATAATATCAGATATTGTAAAACTGCATAGAACAATTTAAATGCATAAATACATTTAATTGGGCCCCTAATATGAACAAATATAACAATAACAAATTATTTTTTAATAGAATTTTTAAGTACTTTTAACACATTCAGCCATCTACGCCCCTCCCCCACCCCTCAAAACTCACTGGTTAATGTTTATATTCTCCTGTCAATGTTTTTAGATAATTAAATGAGCAGAGACAAAGAAAATTAAGATTTCACACAATACCATTTGATACTGGCTGTTTTAACAGCGGTCTCATCTGATATTCAGCCACTTGATCACTTTTTGTATTCAACCTCTGAACTCTTGCAGTGCACTGTGGTAAAAGATTTTCAATAAATCTGTGTATGTACCGGAGAGATGGAGAATTCATCTCTGCAGAGGTTTCAGGAATCACTCAGTTCCTGCTGCACATTTTCTGTTTCTCGTTCAATGCAAATACACAGCGTTAAACACTGTAGATGACTGAGCAATGTTCAACTTTGTAGTTATAGCTAAAATATTGACAATGATTCTAACATATAAAGGTGCTACAGCACATACCATCTCTGTATAGTTTCCATGTTAAAACTGAGATTTCACTCTGTGTTGGGGCCCTCTGCATTTAACTTATAAAAGGAAAGTGAAATTAAAATACATATGACGTTATGGCTTTGAACACAATACTATATTGCTATACGAAAATAAAAGAGTACAGCAGAATCACTGATAGGAAAAGTCTTATTTCTTTTCATACCTGAGATTTTGGCATGCATATTTTAATGTTTAATTCTACTGACTAAAAATGGGATCTGCTTGATAACTACAGACGTAAGTCACGTCTTTGCTGTTAATTTGATAGAATCGATTTTGGCACAGTTCATCAACGGATGCTATGCTATTCCCTTTCGAACGGTGTCTCCCATTGCGTTTATCATGGGGACACTTTGGGGAATGAAATACCCACTACGCCACGCGTCAACGCATGCCTGGCCACCTGGTGAGAGATGGGGAAACCCAGTCAATATGGTATAAGGAGGGACATCCCATACAACAGATGAACATAACTGTCCTCAAACAGCTATGAAATTATACAATGGGCCATCTGCTTAAAACCCTAACATAAGGGAGACAGCCCAAAGTATGGGAAATTCAGGGGACCTCCTGCTTGGAAATACCCTGAAATCAGAGGAGACCGCCCACACATAAAGGAGCACTGCCTACTTTAAAAACCCTAAAGCGTGGAGGCAGTTCAACCCCTCTCACTGCTCAAGGAGGAGAGACTGGACCATCAGCAGGTAGTTCACGAAGATACAAAAAGCTCACCATTTACATCATAAATCCAGCCTCAGAGGCTGTAAGCAGCAGTTGAAATACTCCGGATCAGGAGAGACATCAAGGAGAGACATCGGACTGAGTGTCACAACGCTTCCTGTCAATCAACTCTCTGAGGTCTCCCCTCCTCTTCTTAGCATCACGCTTCCTCTGTGCTTTACTCCGAGAAGGGGGAGGAGCATGAGTGGCAACACTAACTTTCTGGTCCTGCCTCCAATCCTCAGAACGTGATGGACCAGCGCCCTCAGAGGCTCCAAGAGGGGATCTGGTTTGGCGGGGAATGTACTTCCTGAAAGCAGCCGACTATGCCCTCGCCTCCCTGAATGTTTCAAACACTGCCTCAACAGATGTGCCAAAAAGCCCAAAAGGCGAAAGTGGAGCATAGAGAAGAAAGTTTTTCTCCTGCTAGTGTTTCTCTAGCATCCAGATCCCGCCGATCACTCAAGCTTCAGTTTCCACTGTGCCTCGGCAGCAGCGGGACCCAGGCCACGAGGCACCTGGTGAGAGTGGAGCTTCCTCATTGAAAACTTTTCACTATGAGTGCATTCAGTACTCTCGAGCACTCCTCTCTGAGACACATAATGCAAAGGTAATGTGTGTCCTCAGGTGTCAAATATCAATGGCTCCTGAAGACAAAAAAGCTGATGTCGTGCATTACAGGTGCCCCTTTATACTCCAGGCACTTTGCTAATGACATCACAGGGTGCGTGTTCACACATGCTTCAGACACCGGTCATGCTGATGGCATTCCTCAAAGTGTCCCCTAGGGGTGCAGTGTTGAGTTTCTTAGAAGGGGAACAATTAACATTTTTTTTTATTTCTTTGCACTTTTCTAGTCATTTTCCCATAACAAAATAAATGAAAAATTAATTTTCTAGTTTCTGCATGTTCTAATGGGTGATATTGTTTCAAATCATGAAACAGGTTTGTGTTGCCTGACTTTGATGACGATTATCTTCATTACAGTTTGCAGTGCAGGCTGCAATATCAATATTTTTTTTTCTCTTAGAAATGATCTGGACTCTTTTGCTTCCATGTTCTGTATCTGTATTTTTAAGACAGAAGAAGACATGAGCTAACCAACAGTCAACCATGTCTGTGTCACCTGGAAGAGCATCATAGAAGGTACATGTTCATACCTTACCACAAGCTAATCAACCTATTGTTTCTTTTGATATATGTGGGTTTTGTACAATAATAGATTTCACTAGGCAAGGATTTCGAAAGCATCCTTTTATTTCAGAAATCACCAACTTTAATCATTTCTATATGTTTTGACAAGACAGTAAATTGAACAATTGTGGTGTGATGTGAAATTTGAAAGTGGGTGCGATATCTGGATTTGCTCTTTCCATCAGAGAGCATTTGACATTTATTCACCATTATTACATCCATTTTGTTGTGTTTATAAAAAAAAAAAAAAAAAAAAACCTTACTGACACTAATGCCTGTCCTTCTGATGACACCCTGTGGACTGGTTTGCTATTTACCCAGCAAGATCATCTTAGTTTGATCTGACAGCATTTTCATGTAGTCAACAAAAATATGCTCCAATACACAGTTCTCATATTCAAAATAATGAGTGATCTTATCACCACAGTACTTACACAGTACTCACAAAGCAGAAAAAACTACACTTAAACCCACCATAGGAATTTGAGACATGTTTTGTTAAAATTCACACACCATCTGACACAGGGTTCTGTGTTTAGGTTCTGTTTAGATGGTGTTTCATCAAAAGAGCTCACAACAGAGGAGAACCTTGTTTCACACTGAGTGCAAATTGGCTTAGTTATGAGGAAATGGAAGAAAATTACATTTTTAAATTACGTTGACATCACTTAAGGCTTACCGTGGACGACTGAATAAGGTGACGTCATCACAGCGTCTTGAGCAGAACCACTTTATGAGCAAACGTGGAAAGAAGCTAACAAATATATCTACAAAGTATGATAATTCTTCATTTTGCTGTAAAATTAAGGTTTAATCCTCATTGTTCAAGCTTAGTGATTCTTTTGTTGTTTTGAATATCAGAAAATGACATCACTGTTTTAGTATGCATGCATGTCAGAGAATGTGTTTGAGAATTGAGTGGCATGATTTTAAATGTAAGATGAGATTCTGTGTGTTGCGCT
This sequence comes from Cyprinus carpio, assembly GCF_018340385.1. Lineage (NCBI taxonomy): Eukaryota > Metazoa > Chordata > Actinopteri > Cypriniformes > Cyprinidae > Cyprinus > Cyprinus carpio. The sequence goes on along the minus strand of NC_056578.1, from coordinate 22,585,586 downwards.
AAAGGAAGGTACAGTTCCCTCTCTCCTGGCAGAGGGTGTGAAACAAATGCACGCGGGGGATGCATGAGGTGGTATGTGGCAGACTGCTGGTCTCTTAGCAACAGCACATGTACATGAGAGATGAGAGATGAATTCTCTCTTCAAAGTAATATATCTTACAGTCATTGATGTGATGATATCACCTTTAAAAAGAGATATAATGCTGGTAAGTAAAAGAGGGATTTCCTTGTCTAAACTCAGATCACTCACAAGTGCTAAACGGCTGTCCTAACCTAACCCCAATATTATGAACAGCAACTGTGAAATTTTAATCAAAGCAAAAGATACTCCATGTTTGAGTGATATTGTGACGCAGAAGGTTCTTGATCCCTGTGTAATGACATTGTAAAAAAGGATATTTCACACAAAAGTAAAAATCCTGTCAACATTTAATTGCCTTCATGTCATTGAAAACCTGTGTTATTTTCTGTGGAACATAAAAGAAGATATTTTGAAGAAATCCTGTTTTGGTTACCATTGACTTCCACTGTATGAACCTTAAAACACTTTGAGGAATTTCTCAAAATATGTTCTGTTCCATAGCAGAAGAAAAAAGTCATACAGATTTGGAATGACTTGATGATGAGTACACGAAGATTTTCATTTTGGGGTGAACTATAACTAAAGAGTGAAAGGAACTCTTTACTATGGAATCATATGCTAGGCTGAATTGTTATTGTACACATTTTCTTTTATAATGATGGAATAATTATTCTTCCTGTTAATCAGTGTGGAAAGAAATCGAGAAGCAGGATAATGTAGTTTTGATTTAATGCTTTGATTTGTAAATGAGTAATGAACAAATTACCCACAAAAATAGGTCAGACGATAAAATGTGCGCACACACAGAATTTCATGACCCATTTACTCTCACCTACCAGACAATTAAAACACACACACACACCACATATTTTTACAGAGAGCACATTCTCTCTTTTTCATTAGCTTCTCCTTAAATAGATCAAATATCACAGAATATTATTCGTGGTTTCCAATTATCCTCTGCAGTGTCTTCAGCAGCTCCTCCTAGACATCAGTGTGTTCCAGTTCATCCAAAACTGTCCCTCTTCCTCCCCCATCTGCTCCTCAGGAGGTGAGAATTGGTTTGAGAAGTCCCCCTAGGGACTGGATAAGCTACCTCCCTCTCTCTCTCTGATCTTTTGCACTCACTCGCTCTCTCCCTCTGTCTCTCACTTTGTGGCAGATGGCGGTTTATCAGTGAGAACACAAGATCAAGACTCAAACAAATGCTCATAACAATCACAAGTCCCATAAGTCTTCTTCTCTATTCATTTCCAGTTGGCTAGGAAGCTGTTGATTCGATTTTTTTGGAGGGCACTTTTTTTAGTACTCCCCGTGAACACATCAATGAGATTTCCTGGCCTAGTGGGAGGCATGTCTTTGCTCTGATCTATAACATCATTAGTTCTGATTGTGAGATGTGAAAATACATATTTGTGTGAACAATTCAAACCACTTTAAACACAATGCAAATAATCCAAGTAATTTTAGAAATAGAAACAATAAACAAAATTATGAATTATATACTACTTACACAGCTTGTGAAAAATGTTTTTTTGCAAAAAAGTGGGGGAAACTACATTTAAATTAAATCCACCATAGTATTTTGAGACGTTTCATTAAAATTCACACACCATCTGACACAGGGTTCTGTGTTTAGGTTCTGTTTAGATGGTGTTTCATCAAAAAAGCTCACAGAAGAGTAGAATCATACCAGACTACAGTATCAAAAAATAAGGGAAGTCTTTTCAGGACTTGTGTAGCTGTGTAACTCAAGTGTAATGCAGGGTCCACGGGGTGCTGCTTGGGTCCCTTTGGAAAATTTGAGGGGGAAAAAAATATTTAAAGTTAACTTCTTTACTTGTGAATATGATTAACAGTAATTAAAGGAATAGTTCTGCCAAAAATATGAAAATACTGTTACCATTTCCTCACCCTCATGTTGTTCCAAACCTGTATGAGTTTCTTCTGTTGAACACAAAAGAAGATATTTTGAAGAATGTGGGTAAATTCTTCTAGTTAACAGTTACTTCACTCACATTCTACAGTATGGAAAAAAAATCCAGAAAAGATCATTCATATAGGTTTGTAATTACTTGAGTAAATGATGACAGTATTTTAATTTTTGTGTGAAATATCCCTTTAAGCAGTAAATATTTTAACTTGACAACTGAATTTTGTGATGTTGCTGTCTTATCCTGCTTTCTGAACTGATCATAAAGCATGAGATTAAATACAATTATTTATTTCAGCCATAGCCCTAAGTGGATCCATCACTTGCAAGGGTTCATCCAATTTTGGGGCATGAAAAAGTTTGAAAACTTTTGCTTAATTAAAATGTTTATTATAGATATATTCTCTGTATTGAAAGTGACTTTTACACACACACACACACACACACACACACAAAAACAAACAAAATACTTATTCTGACCTGTTAAAAGAATAAATTTTCATACTAGTGTGTGTGTGTGTCAAAAATGCGATCTTGACCTGGTGTGTCTGTAACCTGTGCAGTTTGTTTGAAATTACTTCAGTTAAAGATGCATAAATACCCATAAATTGCTAAAAAATAAATCAATCACAAAATGAACATTCCTCCTGACAGACCAGGGATATTTCAAAGAAACTATCTGACGAAGTACAAACACTCAATAAGACACACAGTAAACCTGTTTGAAGTGACAAAACAGTGGAGAAATGGAGATTGCGTGAGGTGAGAGATTTGGTGGTCTGTAGATTAAGCCTGAGAACATACACCTATTTATTCTATCACTTTATTGCTCGCTATCTCTGTCATTCCCTGCCTTTTTGAAGGAGTTATTTTGAGGAGATGGAGAGAAAATGAGCAGTGTCAGAGAGAGGATGATGGGAAACTGGAGCTCAGGAAATTTGTTCCATCTAATCCCCGTAACTGGAGAGATCTGTCAAGGAAAATTCCCTCTCTGTCACTCACTCTATTCTTGATACACACACACAAACACACAAACACATTTCTTGCTGCCATGAGGCATGAAGTTTGGCACCTCTCATTCCAGAGCAGCTTGTCATGGTCTGAGCGTGAAATTGAGGGGATGTATTACTGATTTCATGTTGCTCAGTTAACTTCCCCTGGCTGCCATGCTCATGTAGTGCTGCTAGCAATGCTAATAAGTTAAACAACAGTTTGTGTTTGCTTTCTGGCTAAACAGATTACAGCTTGCTCTACTTGTCACCTCATAAACCAAAAGGTGGTTCATAGGTCCTCATGATTTTTTTTTTTTTTTTGTTTGGCAAAATATTTTTTCCAGTGAGAATTAGGAAGTCGTGCTATTGACTATTTTGAATTGTTGTCATTATCAGCTTTAGCAACATTATATGGATATCAGAATTTAACTTACAATGTAATATTTGTTAAAAAAAAGTGGATATAAAAATAATACTTAATTTGTAAATAATATTTAATAATAAATGTGGTATTTTTATTCGGTTTATGCATTATTCTTGTAAGCATTGTGACAAAAAGACATTATTTTGCAATTTTTTCTTAAAAACAAAAATATTCTCCACTCAAAATGAAAATACTCTTATCATTTATTCAACTTCATGGTGTCCCAAATGTATATGACTTTCTCACAAATAAGATTTTTAGAAAAATAATCCATCTCTGTGAATCCAAAATAATGCAAGTGGATAATAACCCAAAAGCTGATGCTTCTTAAACAACACACGGCGATCATGGTGGTAATCCATACGACCTCAGTGAATTAATCAATGTCTTCTGAAGTAAAACAACAGGTGTGTGAGAAAAATACTAATATTATTAACTCTTTAAACTATAAACCATCAGTCTGAATATGGATATTTTTCTTACAAAAACGCATCAATTCGCTACAGGAGGCATTTGTTCACCCCCCCGCCCAGAGCCACGTGAGACACTTTTTATTATGGATGGGTGTTTTTTATTTAACTTCTTTTGGACTGATGAGTAATTTATGGGCTAAGTATTATTTTAGTTGAATAAAGTCATTATTTTTGTTTTCTTTGTATACAAATAGTAACCTCATCGCTTCATAACGTTACGGTTGAATCACTGATGACAGATGGACTATTCTGACGATGCTTTTCATACTTTCTTGGACCTTGACTGTTATTTATTTGGCAGTCTATGGGACAGTCTCAACTCTCCCTGTTTTCATCCAAAATATCTTAAATTGTGTTCCGAAGACGAACAAAGCTTTTACGGGTTTGGAAAGACATGGGGGTAAGTGATTATTGACAAAATTTTCATTATGGGATGGAGTAACCCTTTAAATGTAATGTTGCGAAAGACAACTCATGCACTATGATGGACAAAATAGTTTTTACATTCTTAAATGTATAGTAAATGGTAGTTCAGGAGGAGCTTGTTCATCTTGACCTGTCAGTCACAAGACAAGCACATTTAAGTAGCTCCTTACCTCACTCCTGTGACAATTCTTTCACACCCTTGCACCACCCAAATCTGCCAAGTTTTAACTTGAAGTAGTCCAAGGGGTATCTTTAGTTTAAAGTGCTCGAGTCCCTACTTTATGGACTGCAAGCTAAATACTTTTACCCTTCCATTCTGATTAACCTCTTTCAAGACCTATATTCCAAAATTGGGGCATGAGAGTTTGTGTTTAGAAGGAATGTCCAATATAAAAATGACCATGTGATGAGTGGGACGGGGCCGAAAGCCGTGGGAACAGGTCGAGGCCGGTGGAGTAATTGGAAATGAGCAACACCTGCACCATTCGTCACAGACCACCATTCTACTTTTTCACACACTCAAATCAGGGCATCTAAGGCTGCATTTACACTGCGGGTCTTGATGCCCAAATCCGCTTACATCATCTTTTAAAGTGACCTGTATCCGATTTTTGCATTTACACTATCCACTGCTGAAACTACCAAACGTAGATGTTCTGACCCGGAAAAGGAAGTAAAACAGCACGAAATACAATGGATGCAGATGCAAATAAAATTATACAGTGTTTTGCTTTCCACAATATTTTGAAACCTCCGCATTGCTCCACTGTGTGTATCCTTCGTTCTCCATCGTGCCTATAATAAGTCATGTGATCTCAGTTGGTGGTGTCCACCTGAGTTGACATCACTTTTTTAATGACGTACGACTCGCATTTACTGGGGAATATCCGATTTATCTGCTTACATGGCACACGCAAATGCACGTAATCGATTCATATCCGATGTATTACCACATATGAATGAGGCCTGAATCCGATCTGAGAAAAACGGAATCCATGCGTTTTTTTCCTGCTTACACGTTCACTGGTCATATCCGATCTGTGCCACATGAGAGGAAAAAAATCAGAATTGGGTCACTTGAACCATGCAGTGTAAATGGGGCCTAAGACGTCAGGCTCTTAAGAGGTATCAATGCTTATTAAAACGCTTCAGAGATCCGTTCGTTTGCATTTGACCAACAGATATTTATTGATATAATATGATAATATGAATCATGATGACAGTCATGATATTATTATCTGTGTAGCTCACAAGTTGGCTCAGGGTGAATAAACTATTATTTCAACAGCTAGAATGATATCGCTGTATAAACACCTGTTCCAGGGGAATGGCTCAATTAAGAGCTCAGACCGGGCAGTCTAGATGTCTGAGGAAAGAAAGTGGCTGCGACTGTTTAGAAAGGAGTCTTTCATCATAATAGCATTTCAGTCACCATGAGTTTAGTCTTCATGGCTGAATCCGCTTGAGGAGGGGGTGAGCAACCTGTTTTCTTCAGATGCTCATTTCAAGCAGCAGTGAGTCACAGGAGGAGAGAGAGAAAGAGAGAGAAAGCTCATCTCTCCTCATGACCCGTGTGAAAGTCATATAGCAGCCTTTTGCACTTTAAAATGGGATGATTCAATTTCACATCTGAATGAACATCTTCAAATCAATTACGCAAGAAGACCCTACTGTATAATAACTAAATATAGCTATTATTGTCATCTGCCAGAGACTAGATACAAGCATCATGACAAGTAATGAGAGAGGGCCAGAATGATTGTTATGGAAACAGATTAATCCGCTCAATGCCAGAATGATCAGGATGGAGTGGAGGGAACTGCTGGGAACAGGAAGACAGACCCTGTCCATATGGTGCCTGCAGAGAGAGAGCAAGATAGAGAGAGATATACAGACACAGTGCAAAACAGAATGGTCAGTTGTGTTATATAAAATAAAATGACATATATAAAAATATATCAAAGATATGCAAACAATGTAAAGTGGAATAACTAACAAAATCCATCTCTTACTCTGTGTAAAATGTCTCACCTGTGGGACTCTGAGTAATGACTATGATTATGTGCAGAGGTGTGAAATTACCACAGTTGTTGTGACAAAACTAAAACCTGTGTGTATTACAGTCTGTCATTGCACTTGGGTCTTGTGAGAAAATACTCTTGCATACATAGGAATAATGCATACAGCCGTTTTCATATTAAGTGCACATAGACACATGCATATTCACAAAATAAGATCATTAGAGATCATCATGTCCAGTTTGGTTTGCTCTTAAACAGATGTTTGCTCGTGGACAACAGGCAACACCCCTTGAGTCTCCCTATTGATAGCTGTTTGTTATGCTCCAGAGTCCCCCAATCAGCTTGCAGCTCCCCGATTGCTCTTAAATCCTCCAATGACTGTATTAGAGAGAGAGAGAGAGAGAGAGAGAGTGTGTGTGTGTGTGTGTGTGTGTGTGTGTGAGAGAGAGAGAGAGAGAGAGAGAGAGAGAGAGTGAGAATGTGCACGTATGAATGTGTGGGTGTGTGCTGCACCAGACATCAGCAGCAGGTTGAGAGCCGACACACAGAGGAAGCAAGAGAGAGAATAAAAGAATAAGGGGGGAGAAAAAAAAAGAGAAAGAGAAACAGACACTTCTTCATTCAGTCCTCTGAGAGAACTTCAAGACAGCTTTGTGCAGCTCTGACCACACAGGTAAGAACAACAGCATTAGGATGTGGTTTCTCTTTATCTCTCTCTATCTTGTGATGCAGTGGCGATCGCACCCAACTGCTTTGTATTCCTCTTATCTGATTGGTGTAAACACTCTATCAGAGGTGAAAACTTGTACAATTGGTATTATACCTCTCTGTGCTGCAGTTGACCTGATGTGTTACTGTCATTTAATGACCATATGAGATTAGGGGAATTGATCTACTTTTGTGATGATGCGCTACGGTTCTCTTTGATGCTGATGCTGTTATTGTTGAACATAGCAGAGAGCAGAGCTGCAACAGAGGTAAACCTTTGGATGGACGCTTTGAAAACAGCACATGTGGGGTTGATACTGACAAAGCCAGGTTGTACTCTCTCCACGCTCATATCTACATCACCTCGGGACAGCATGAGCGAGGGAGAGAGACAGAGAGGCTCTTTGTTGCTGATAGTGATCTGATACGCATCTGCACTGCCAGGGAGATTTCCCCGAAGACACTAAAAACCCATTCAGCTTCAGCATACGTGTGTGTGTGGAATGAGAAACTGAATATTTATACAGATAAACTCATTAAAATTGTATGAAATGACTATCTGGCTTCCCAATAAATGTCCATGTCTCTATTTATAGATGTTAGCATGTAGGTTAAGATAGAGGAAGGGTTTTGCATGTTTCCAAGGCAAAAATCAAACACTAAAGCATGCTGTTCTATTCACACCATAAGTCAAAGATGTTTTATTGTGCAAGGATCACTGTAAATGAAAACATTAATTAGCTTTGATTCATATCCACAGCATGTTTAATTGGATGCGTGGAGAGTGAATGCATAGAGTCTGTTGTAAGGACACATAACACTGAATTTATTATACAATTCCTGATGTATACAGCATATGTATTTATAGCATATTTCCAGACTAATTTCTTAGTTCTATACAATTAATGTAAATATTTTTAACATTTTCAAGTGCATAATGGTGTATTTGTTCGAGGTGTTGTTTTCAAGGACAGTGAAAGAATTTTTAGTTTTTTGCTTGTGGCATTGAGATAATTAAATAGGATGAGTCTGAGTGAGAGGTATTATTATTTATGTTTATTTTCACAATAGGCTGTGCATCACGTATTTAGTTGTAGTCTAACAGGAGAGGTGTTATGTTTTTATTGTTTTTTATTATTTGTACGCTGGGTCATTACCCATGTCACAGATGACAGATTACACACACACACATACAGGGCAGCAGGCGAGCTGTGCCGTTACCCAACTTTATTCAATTTGACTGCTGTAGATTACACAGTGAAATATTGAAGCAAGAAAAATATTCAAATTGATAGTAGCTCAATTTACAACCACTTAGTAGTCTAATGGAATGCTGTAACTGTGGAAAATGACTGATTCTGTCTGTCGCTGGGAGTTTCTGGAGATGCCAGCTGTCGGGTTCAAGCCCTCATTACACACACAGAGTTGTGACTGTCATCGTCCCAATATTTAAATGTCTCACTTGTCTTTTATCTTCCTCCTGTTCTACTTCTGTCGTTGACTCATAAAACTTTTTTTCTTTTTTTTTCTTCTGATCTCCAGCACCTATATCCTACTCTTCTGTAAAGACTGCTGTATTTTGTCTGTGTGTGTTTGAGATTTAGAGTGTGCAGCCAGAATAGAGGGTGTGTGTGTGGCTGAATGTTAAATGTAAGTGACAGTATCAGAGTGTGGTACCAAAGGCTGTTAGGGAAAGAGAGAGAGAAAGAGAGAGGAGATAACTGGGCCCCGGAGCATACACTCACAGGCACTGCACTCTTCAGTGTATGCCAACACTCTACAGACCCTCATTAAACACCACAGCCATGTCACAGACACTGCCCCTCATGTGCTGAGTGGAGTTTCACAAGCAAACTGAGGCCAAGTATGTCCACTCTTTACCTGCAATCACATTTTGCTTTAGATCACTTTAGTGCTCCTGTTGATGAATGTTAGTGTTTCATGTGATAAAAGCGATTATATCCACAGGTTGGAGTGTCAATAATGTATCGCATCTCTCAGCAAAAGCTTTGTGAATGCTACAAGCCACCTAGAATCGGTCCGTGGAGAAACAATTGGTGTCTGTTTGTATATTGTTGCTATAGTACAATTTCTGTGATGTAAGGGGGTATTTACACTTAGTCACTTAATGTGTTTTACATAGCTTAAAGTTTACATGAAGCAACAATTCTTACTGTCTACTCTATTGTGATCTATATTTGACTATTACATTTACATTTAATCATTTAGCAGATGCATTTATCAAAAGCGACTTACAAATGAGGACAATGAAAGCAATCAAAATCAACAAGAGAGCAATGATTTGCAAGTACTATAGCAAGTCTCAGTTTGCTTAAAGGGATAGTTCACCCATACATTGTGTTATAATTGTTGTTATTTTTGTTGGGGTTTTTTGCACATAAAAATATTATCATAGCTTCATAAAATTACGGTTGAACCACTGATGTCACATCATGGACTTTTTTGTTGATGTTCTTAGTACCTTTCTGGGCCTTGAACATGGTAGTTACCTTGCTGTCTATGGAGGGTCAGAAAGCTCTCAGATCTCATCAAAAACGAAGGTCTTACGGTTTTGAAACGACATGAGGGTGAGTAATTAATGACAGAATTGTAATTTTTGGATGAACTATCCCTTTAATGCAGTACATGTTGCAAGTTTTTTTTATTATATAATAAATAAAAAGAAATCACATAGAAAAGAAAAAGAATAGAGCAAGCTAGTGTTAGAGGCCTTTTTTTTTTGCTTTTGTTAATTGTATAATAAATAAAAAGAAAACAAATAGAATACAAAAAGATTAGAGAAGCTAGTGTTAGTGTCTTTTTTTAAAGAAAAGAATTAGAATAGAGAGTACTAGAGTTAGAGGGTCAAATAAAGATGGAAGAGATGTGTTTTTAATCGATTCTTTAAGATGGCTAAGGACTCAGCTGCTCGGATTGAGTTGAGCAGGTCATTCCACCAGCAGGGAACATCTAATTTAATAGTCTGTGAAAGTGATTGTGTGCCTCTTTGTTTGCAGGTAAAACATTAATGCCTTTGCAAGCCAGTTTGTAGCCAGTGCAAATTATAGATAAACAGAGGTGTGACATGCATTCTTTTTGGCTCATTAAAAATTAATCTTGCTGCCGCGTTGTGGATTAATTGTAATTTTACTACGGGGCCGTTGAATGCTTGAATCTGATTGGATGACGAACATTCTGAGGTGTGCAATTATTTTCTGGGAAACGCATGGCGAACATAGTTCCAGGCAGCTCTTTTGACCGCATTACAGTTCCTTATCACTTTACATAGTTAACTGTAATAATGGAAATTACAGGACTAACAAAAGCTACATGACAGACGATTTTCTGAAAGTAAATGCACATGACATTTCTCACTAGCCAGGTAATAACCGCGCTGTTTAGAACACTGTTGAGGGACGCACAGAGGTAGCCTTATTCAGGTTTACAGGTTTTATAGAACTGGCTGGAAGACCTTCCAAGAGAGCATTGCAATAGTCTAGCCTGGACAGAACAAGAGCTTGAACAAGGAGATGTGCAGCATGTTCCGAAAGAAAGGGCCTGATCTTCTTGATGTTGAATAAAGCAAATCTGCAGGACCGGACAGTTTTAGCAATGTGGCCTGAGAAAGTCAGCTGATCATCAACCATAACTCCAAGGTTTCTGGCTGTATTTGAAGGAGTTATGGTTGATATGCCTAACTAGATGGTGAAATTGTGATGAAACAATGGGTTTGATGGAACCACAAGCAGCATTTTCCCTAAATGCTGAGTGAAAAACACCAGTGTGTAGGGATGTGTTAATGATCTGAGTGAGTGCAGATACAACTGCAGGACAGATGGCTTGAAGGAGATGAGATGGAATAGGATCAAGCGGACAAGTAGCAGGATGATTAGAAAGGATGAGTTTGGAGACTTCTGCCTCAAAGAGAAAAGAATGTAAACGAGTGTATGCTTGCTAGTAAGATGTGCTTGACAGATTGTGGTGTGGAAAATTGTGCACTGATGGTTTTAATTTTATTAATTGAAGAATTTGGCAAAGCTGTTTGAGTTGATGAAGGAGGGGGAGGAGGAGGACAAAGGAGGGAGGAAAATGTTTTAAAGAGCATGTGAGAATTAGAAAATTTTTAAATTTTGTTATGATAGTATGTCCTTTTAGCAGTGGAGACATCAGCGACTATGAATCTTGTTGCATGTAAAGTTCACTCCTCATGAACGTCTGACATCAGAATTAACGAGGACTGTTTACACCAACACATATCTTTGGTCTGAATGAAATTATAGCCAGACTGTAGCCAGATGAAAATGGTTTTCATACAAACAGTGATGTACATAAGGAAACATGGGCAAGATATAAATGAATTAAACTGCATATACGGCATTTTTGATCTCAGCTGCTGCATATAAACATTTTGTGTTTTTGCTTCACTGAGCTGAAGGGTTTACTCTGCGTGTTCTCAAAGGACGTTGCAGTTCAGCATTCGGTGAGGAAAAAGGTGTAGCTGAGAACACAAGAAAGGCATTGACAAATATTGATGTCTTCCTCCCCAGTGTTCAGATTGTTAGGGCATGAAAGCATTGCTCAGCTAAAAATAGAGATCAAACAACAGGAGGAAAATGTTATTTTGTTGTTGTTACTTAACCCACCAGCACATTTGAATATCCTGTAAACACTCAGTCAAACATTAAATGTTAAACAAGTATGCAATCAGTAGTAAATGCTCCCAGGATATTTCATGAATGATTTACATGATACTAAGCCATTTAGCTTGAAACAGATTAAGGATGTGGATCACAATCATATAAAATCAAATATTTCTTAAATAAAATACACTTCTTATGGGTTAGATAATTGTTTTTAGGTCAGCTAAGACAATGATATTTTTGGAAAATCCTAACATATCCACCTACACATGCTGATTTACTCAGGTGTTTCACATAAATAATCTTAAAGTGTTCTAATACCAAACATAATGCAGGCATGACATTTTTAGCGTGGCTTAACTCAGTGTTTCATCCGTGAAACAGAAGTCCAACTTCTCTGGCATCTCAGGAGATCTCATTAAGAGAAAAAACCTCTTTACAATTTATCCTCTTTTCATTTTTATTCATATTTCAATGTGTCAAAGGGATGATGAGCTCCATCCATCATTAAATCAAACAGAAGCTTAAGGTTTAATGTCTTAATTCATGCAGCAGGCACCATCAACAGTATAATCTGTATCTTGAGGATGTTTAAGTCTATTAAGTAAAATGTGAAAACATACAGTAGCATTGCAGATTGTGTGGGACGGTTGTTCCAGTAGTGTGGGCGAAGGTCTAGTAAAACAGGGAAAGATGCTGTGTTGCTCCATTATGGATCTCTGAATTTGTTGATCTGGTATTAGAGACAAATTATGAAGGATATTTCACAGCATTGTTTAGAGACAATTACCAGGCTGCAATATCCCATGTACACAGTACATAGATCAGCAGATGGAGGGCTGGCGATATCTGTGTCACAATAAGAGGTACTGAATGCAACCTAAGCTCATTTGCAGTCTATGTGCAAATCTATAACAATCACTATACAACCCTTATAATATGAATCATTTGATGAATCACAACAAATGGGATCACTTCGGAGCATCTCTCTTGATTTAAATAAAAATGCTTCAGAAATGCATTTTAATACCATGATGTTTTTGTAATCTTTTTGTATCATCCTATTACAGCTTATCTCAGGGGGAAAAAAGAGAGAGGGTCTGATAATACAGCTCTCATCATGCTGTATTTACTAAAGGCACTGATCTGTTCTGTTTTGATCCCACCTCCCGCTGTCACTTGTGTGCATAATGAGTGCTCTTTTTTTGGAGATGATGTTTTGGCAATGAGCAGCAGCTATCATTTACAAACTTAGCTGTTTTAAATGAGATTGTTAAACGGTTTTTGTTTTGTTCACGGCTTTGTTGAAGATAATTAACAAAGTTGTTTTATTATTCTTTATTCCCTCTGCAGTTAAAATGTTGCCTGGTACCAGGCTCCTGCTGCTGTGTGTGCTGTGTTGTGTGACCACCACATGGGCATTTGCCCGCATGTCTGACGCTGTGGAGCTGCGGTCCGCGTTCTCTGTGGCACGTACCAGCAGCATGGAGGGAGGGCCGAAGATGGTTGTCACCTTCGACAAGGTGTATGTCAACATCGGTGGTGATTTTGATCCGAAGGCTGGCTTGTTTCGTTGCAGGATTCCAGGTGCGTACTATTTCTCTTTCACGGTGGGGAAGTTCCCGCGTCGAGACCTGTCGGTCATGCTGATGAAGAACCGCAATGAGGTTCAGGCGATTGTCTATGACGAGAACGCCGGAGAGGAGCGGAAGGTACAGAGCCAGAGTGCCATGCTGCAGCTTGATTTCGGAGACACTGTTTGGCTCCGTCTTCATGGAGACCCTCGCTACGCTATCTACAGCAACACGGGTCATTACACCACCTTCAATGGTTACCTTATCTACCCCGATGTATACGGCTACCAAGAACCCACACACAAAGATCATGACAGTGACCATCAACCACCAAAAACCAGTGATGGCTCATTGTCGGAGCATAAAAATATGAAAGAAGAGAGACAGGATGTAGAGATAAAAGAAGAGGACGGGAGTGATGGAGAGGAGGAAGATGACGAAAAGCAGTCAGCATTCTCAGTGGGGCGCACTCAGAGTATTGTGGGAGTAGATCAAGGATACCCTGAGCACCAGCCCATCATCTTCGACACAGAGTTTGTCAACATCGGCAACGACTTCAACTTGAGCTCCGGTATATTCAAATGCAGAGTAGCAGGAGCCTATTACTTCTCCTTTAATGCTGGCAAGCTGCCCCATAAGACCCTTTCAGTGAAGCTGATGAAAAACCATTTGGAGGTACAGACCATGATCTACGATGACAGCGACACTGAGAAGGCCCTGCAGAGCCAGAGTCTGATGTTGTCACTGCAGGCTGGAGATACTGTCTGGCTCTACAGTCACCAGAGGGATGGATTTGGTGCTTACAGTAATCATGCCAAGTATATCACTTTCACTGGCTTCCTGGTGTATCCCGATCTCCACCGAAGCCTTCCTCAGCAGCAGAAACCAGATAAGACACTGTAGGCCAGCCAAGGAACCAGTCAGTCTGGGTCTTTAGGAAGGTAAAAGTTTGGAGCAGCGCTTATGTGGAAAAAATGTGAGTTCCCTACACAAAATCTTCTACACTTTAGAGACTGAGTGTCACTCATCACTCCTGTGGTTTGATTTCATATTACAAAATCTCTCTAGCTCTTGTTTTCACCCTGATAATCTACTTTCAGGAAGAAATTACTAAATTAAGCAAGCAGCACCTGTGACAGTTTGGTTAAACAAGACCTCTACTCAGCATCCCTAAAGTCGTCATGAAACAGAAATTACGATCATCTTTTCTTCCCTATTGTGACAAAAAAAAAAAAATGTACGGTAGCACTTGATTTTGTCCATCGGAATTTATTGGATCGTTGTAGTTTGCTAATTGAGCGATATCATGTGAGTGGCAGGTTGCTGGATTATTGCCCAGCCGGAGCTTACAGAGGGATGCTATTGGGAGGGGACATTAATGTTTTTGATTAAGAATTACGATGGCACATACCATTTTTTTTTTTAGAAGTATGTGCATGGAAAATTCATTTATAATAAAAACTGTAACATTCCATAAAAAAATAAGAATTGTCCATTTTGATTTCATGGTGACTTTAAGGTCAATATAAAACATACAATATACAGCTTTACTGAACAATCTGAAATTCTCTTCAGAGGCAGTTCATTAGACAGCTCCGACTCAAAACTGTGTTTAAATACAAATATTAAATGCATGCATATTTCAAATAAGAAATTTTACTGTCTTTTAAGCTTTTGCATGAAAGATTTGCACGAGAGCAACGTCTTCTGCTTTTTCATCTATTATTTCCAGTGTAAAATATGGCACAAAAAACAGTGATGACAATGTTTGCATTCCTGTAAATCATGTAGTCATGTAGTCAAATTCATGCATTCAGTCAATAATCAGTCAGGTTTTGAAACAGCATGACACATTCAAACAGAGGACAGCATCTGTAAATTTACTATTGTAAGAATCACCCAGTTGGCCCAATGAAGGCATCCAATGGTGGTTGAAGGTTTCCAGCGTGTTCGGTCTATTTAATGTGCAGAGTAATTGCATTTAAAGTAAATTATAATCTAAATCCATTTTATTATGACCTTGAATTTAGGTTAGAATGCTAATTATTATTGATTGTCCTGATTATTCTATTTAACTCTTTAATCATATTGTACTTGTTCATTTGGATTCTTATAACACTTCTGAGTCTCACAACTCACAAACTCGTCAGTCTTGTTCATTAGACAGAGGCGACTGACTAATATTCTAGAAGGCCCATACCTACTTTGATCATTCTAGAATATATTACTTAGTCCCCATAGATCTGAACACACTTAAAAGAATGAATGAATAAATATTTATTGTCATTGTATACACCAGTGGTACAGAGCAACAAAATAGTGTTAGTGGCTCTTTAAGACACCAGATTTTTCATCTAATTAAGGTAAGACTATATCTAACCTGAGGTAATGAACATTACCATAGAACCAAGTTGAACAACTTAACCTCCTCTAATGGTAACTTTATATAATCATGCCATTGTTTGCCTTGTACACTTAGTTAGAATAATATTACAATAATTAAAATTTGAGGTTCACCAATATTAGATTGGTCACCAACAACACTGTTGCTCTAAATGGAAAACCCATTATTAGCTTCAACAGTCTAATAATACATGACTAATGCCAATGTGTTGGTCAGAGCTCTAAAACATCAGTTCCACCTAAGCTGCATTTTATTCTTTTACTAACCTGTGTGCAGATTTGCAGTGTTATGGACATTTATCATTTAGAGCAAGTCAGAACAAAATGTAGCAATTTATTATCAATCAGGTAAATATGTATTATGCCAGTCACATAGTCAATTAAGAGATATCAAATCAAATCAATACAAGACATCAAATCCTCATAAATAAATCTAAAGTAAAGGATGCATACCTGACTTAAAGGGGTCATGAAATGAGAAACCAAATTTGCCTTGATCTTTTGGAATATAAGAGGTCTTTGTACCATTAAAACGTCCTGCAAGTTTCATAGCTTAAGACGTCCTCCCCATTATAAACGAGCCATTTATTTAATCAAGCTCTAAATACAGCTCGTTCTGGATCCATGGTAAGAAGTGACGTTCCAACCATTTGCATATGACCGCCTCCAGCACAAGACAACTACGCTCATTTCGTATCGTTGTCGCGCCGCGCGCCTCACAAGTGTTCAGTCGACGGACAGCAAGTGGGTCTGTGTACAGGAAAATTACAATGCCACGCAGTATGGCGTTATTTCCCTGTCAAATGTCGAGAGCGCATTATTGTAGCGCGAAAGTACATTAATATAATGCGCGAGCGCGAATCTATCTGCTCGCGCGCGGAATATAATGCGCGAGCGCGAATCTCTGCGCTCTCAGATACACGTTGCTCTTGTAAGAATTTTCTCTGGGCTCGCTCAGAGAGTCAGCCTGCACTTAGGGTGCTTTCACATCTCTAGTTCGGTTCATTATGTCCGAACCAAGGGCAAACAATTATACATTGTAGCATTTTTCAGCTTTTTTGGTTCCTTTTCACACCACACTGATTGCTTTGGTCCTAACCAGTTGAAACGAACCAAAATGCAGTCACATGACAACATCCACATCACTCACTGGCCATGGCGTATTTCCTAAACTGCTTTTCGATTGGTCAGAATTTACGTTCGGGAAAATTCCAACATAAGAGGAAAAGCCAGCAAACAACACGGAAACAACACAACTATGGAGAGACAACTGTGCGGGCTAGTCTTGTCCCTGGGCATAATCTATTACATTGTTTGTATACACCACAATATGCAAACGATACATTTCTATAATGAAGCGCGGATGCGGCTTGAAAACAACATTCTAATGCACTGCAAACGGCGAGCGGGCATCGCTCGTAACTTCAAGCGTAGGCGTGCATTAATCCACGAGCTGCCATGCTAAAGTGCAAACTGTCAACAAACACTTCCTCATCCCATAATGCACAGCGCAGCTGACTACAGCAGCTGGTTTAGTCCAAAAATGATCAGTACTTTATGCAGTTGGGTCTGTTCGAGGTCGGATCACGTTCTCACCACAAACGTACCGCTCCAGAGTTCGTTTGAAAGCGTACCGAGACCACCTCTTCAAGCAGGTCTCGGTACGCTTGTTTGGTCCGCCTTTGGTGCGCACCCGAGTGCGATTGCTGCTTTCACACCTGCCCAAACGAACCGCACCAAAGGGGGAAATGAACTCTGGTACGATTCAACCGAACTAAATGAGGCAGGTGTGAAAGCACCCTTAAACCGTGTTCAGTGCAATCGCGAATCTCTCCTCTTCGCTTAAAGTAAGCGTGTATGTGCTTAGACTGTGTCCCGTGCATTCCCGCATGGCCAAGTACTCTTCTCTTCGAATTCTTTCTCTTTGCTCTTGGCATAAACGCTGTCAAAACGGCAACAACCAATCAGAAATAGGCTTCAACGACTGACCAATGAAAATGCGACATCGTACATGGAATCACCCGCTGCTAAACAGTTACGCTCAATCCACAAATGTTCTGGCTGGGGGTGTTAATAATTGATCCATAGGCACTGTTGTTAGCCAATCATAACAGTGGGCGTTAACACTGAACTCTTAAAGGGGAAACAACCTAAAAACAGACTGTTTGAATCAAAGGATGAGAAACAGGGTGGGAAAATGTCATAATTCACTACATTTTAAAAGTTGTTTTTTAAAAAAAAACTATAGTAATACTATAATTGCACCTAGGGAACCATAATAATAAAATAAAAAAAACCATGTCATGACCCCTTTAAGAAAAATACATAGTATGGAGTGTGTGGACACACTCTACACTGTGTGTCAATCTGGCTACAGAGGCATCCTAATCCTCTTGCAAAATTTCCTTAAGTACTCAGACCAAGACAAACATCCTCCAAATGGAGACAGGGACGATTAGAATTTGCATTAATTAAGGCCAAGACGTGGAGAATTTACACCTTTTGGGGACAGATGGTAATTTGCTTGAAAGACACTGGGAAAGGCACACCCTCTACAGTATTCTAGTCTACTTCTTGTAAGAATGAGACCATTGTACCAGTTGCACGGAGACAAATCAAATGATACCAAACATCACTTCATGTAGAACATTATATTATGCTGTTGACCATTCTGAGTGAGCTGAGTGAAGGGAAGGAAAGGTGAGGCACAATAAATTTAATGAAAATAAACAAAAATAAAAAAGTTTCCCAGGCACCTTCTCTCACTGAGATCTGGAAACAGATGTCTGTTTGTTAATACACTGTGATTATATTGTCCGTATCTCAGAAGATCAAAGTGTCTTAGGTTCTTCAAGTCTTACACTATGTTTGGACAGAAGCTTGGCCAAACATGGTACCGGCTGACAGATTCTAAAGGAACAATGATTTCATTCACTGCCAAATATATATAATTGTTCAACAAATATTGATGTTTATATTTTACAGAAAGAGAATCTATCAACGATATCGATCAGTTTGTATAATTCATATGGTTTATGTGTTTACAGCCATAAAGATTTATTTAGGTGATAAAGCATATGTAATATGAAGTGCACAGTTCCAAACTGTAAATACCTCTGTGTTTTTTTTTTTATCCATTTCTATATAAGTGTACGTTT
Source organism: Cyprinus carpio (assembly GCF_018340385.1). Lineage (NCBI taxonomy): Eukaryota > Metazoa > Chordata > Actinopteri > Cypriniformes > Cyprinidae > Cyprinus > Cyprinus carpio. Next base: position 22,566,753 of record NC_056578.1, on the reverse strand, counting down.
TCATTTCTAATTCTGTGCCTGGTCTTATGTACTTTTCTGTATGGGTTTAATCTGATAAATAAACTTTGTGAAAGAGTGGTGGATAAGCTTTTCAATGTTTGTGCAGTATGCGATACCTTGTTAAGTGCCGTAAAAGTGGTTTCAGTGTATGCTGGATTCTTATTGTGGAAGAAGCCAGTCCTCAGAAGCAAGCCAAATAAAAACTCTGAATGTAAACACTTTCTTTCGTCTTGTATTTTTCCTGAGTGTAATCACATCTACAGTGCTGTCACTCCTACCAATTATATTTTAACCTTTAGAAGGATTTTTCTATGATAAATAAATTAAATTAAGTATTCAAATATCTGAATCGATTAAATATTTGAAAATCCCTGCTGAAAACACATTTTATTTTAACCTAAATCGGTTAAAATAAACCTAAAGGTATTTAATTACCTTAAGCAATAATGTTAACATGGTATGCCTTTGCATAGTTTTTGAATCCACATGAGCTTGATTGCACCCTGAAGGATGGATGCACTGTTTTCTTTCAAATCAAAGCTAAATACACGTAGAAACAATGCATCTTTGTGGCACGGATGACACAGAAGAGCATACGCAGCATACGGTGATGTGGAGAGACAAAGAGGAGACTGTTGACAAAGGAATTATTGAATAAAGTTGTTATTTTTGTTTTCTTCACTTACAAAAAGTGTTCCCGTCACTTCATGTAACCCAGATTGCACATCTGATGGCAGATGGAGTATTCTGACGATGCTTGTCATATTTTCCTGTACCTTGACACTGTTATTTACTTGGTAGTCTATGGGACAGTCACAGGCCTCCCGGTTTTCATCCAAAATATCTTAAATTGTGTTCCGAAGACGAACGGAGCTTTTACGGGTTTGGAATGACATGGGGGTAAGTGATTAATGACAAAATTTTCATTATGGGATGGAGTGTCCCTTTAAGCTAAACATTTTCAAACTTAAAGTCTCCATGCTCACAGCGTCCCAAACACAAATCATTTTTATATTTATTTATTTATATTTTCATTGTCTGGCTATCTGGGATTTCGGTATGGAGTTAAAGGTTAGGATTATAATTTTTTTTGTAGTATTATATCACATTGTGAGTGTATATTAGCACCTTTTGTTGTTTTCTCATGGTATCTGATAGAGCGTTTGGACACAGAAGCGGTGATACGCGACGTCAGACTTAAGTGGAACCACAAAAGATTATTTAAAAATATTTTTGTGTTAAATGAGAAGGTATTAAGTAGACATTAAAAATTGTAGCTTCAGAAATATTTTATTTGAGTCAACATAAAATTTATTACACATAAACATTTAGGCTACAACGGCCTAACATAAACTATGAAACAAAAAAGAAGATAATTTGAGAAACATCTCAGTGTTTTCTGTTCATACAATGATGGTCATTGGTAACCAAAACAGCCTTGTTTACAACAGTCTTCAAAATACATTATTCATGTTCCACAAAAGAAAGTAAGTCATTCAGGTTTGAGTAAATGATGACAGAATTATTATTTTTGTTTTTTGGGTTAACTATCCCTTTAATGTTTTTATTATTATCATTATTATTATTTTATTATTATTATTATTAAATGATACTAAATCTACCAGCAGGTGGCGGTAAATGTCTTTATGAGTCATTCATTCGAACGGATAATTCATTCAGGAATGAAGTAAACAGCTCTCTTTATGAATAGGCCTTTGAATCATTGATTTGCGAAACAATTCTGCTTTGTTACAATAGCTTTAAAGGTAAAGTTCTCTGAAAAACTGAGCAAAAACATAATATTGTGTTTAAAATATAACAATATTAACTTCTTATTTACTGAACTGTTATTTAAAATCACATTTAAACTCGTGAACAGAAACAGCACTCCTCTGATGTTACTCTTGCTGCTCGTGTGATGTCGCTTATCATGATATAAATATGAGACAATTCATACAGGGGCGTATTTTCCCCCAATATCTTGCGGTTTAGGGCATAACTGCATTTATGGAGTTGTTGCCCTGTATCATATTTGTCAACAGTCAACTGTATGAAATGTATGACAACATACATATTTGGGGGTTGGGATAGTGCGTTAACTGCGTTAAAATATTATAATCACGTTGTTTTTTCATAACTAATTAATTAAGTTAACGCATTAAACTGACAGCCCTAGTTTTAAGACATATGAATATGCTTTTGAATTTTTCTTGCCTCATGGGTTTACATTAACTTAACAAGCAAAGCGATTCAATATTAATTAAACTGTGTGTCTGTGAAACGTTGAGGAACCATCCTAGTAGTTTTATGCGTGCGTGAACGTCATGGCAATGTACAACACAAAGTACCTCACGCGGGAAACACTTAAGGCGTAAATGCATGTAACTAACATAAATCAAGCAAGCTAGTATGCACAGGCCACAAAGTGTTGGCGAAATAACACATTACTGGACCAGAGGGAATAACATGGAATTTTTTCAAGAAAACTTCTTGCACAAAATAAATTCAAGCACTTTCAAGGACATCTATTTATGTATGATTATTTTCAAAAACTTCACACGGCCTTGAATGGTTTTTTTTTTTTTTTTTTTTTTTTTTTTTTCAGATTCACAAACTTTCAAGGACCTGTGGGAACATTGAGTCTATTCTCCTGCATTCCTGACACTTTTTCAATTAAGATTAATAACATAAAACTATTTTTGTGTGTGTGTCTCTACATTTTTAACTAGTGTCAAGTGGTAGACATGTTTGCAAAAAAATGTCTAAATAAGAAATAATATGCAGAAACAGAAGCAGTTTTTGTTGTTTTATTTAGATTTAGCACAGTGTCTTATTTACATAAATACGTTCTGAGGGTGTGATTTGAACTCTAAAGGGTCACAGCACAGAGGGGGGGTTACTTTGCTGGTTTATCTCCAGACTCCAGCTTAGGAGCGTCTTTAGGCTCACGGTAAGCGGGGAACGCTTCCCATGGACTGTTCAGGTCAAACTTACGGAACTCCTGGGCGAGCTCAACAGGTTCAGCCACGACCCGCTTCACTTCATCATCATAACGTACCTGACAAAGAAGGAGAAGAAAAATATTCACCGTTAATGAATCCACACCCAGTAATGTTTAAAATTAAAACTGCTTTATTGCTCTATACCTTGGAACACACACTACTATTTTATAATAATTTTGAAAGAAGTCTATCAAGTTCATCAAGGCTGCAATTACTTGATCAAAATACAGTAAACAGCAATATTGTGAAATATTATTACAACTTAAAAAAATACCTATTGCGTATTTGAATATATTTGTAAATGTAATTTTTTGCTGTGAGGGCAAAGCTGATTTTTCAGCAGCCATGACTCCAGTTTTCAGAGTCACATGACCCTCTAGAAATCTAATCTGCTGATTAAGTGCTGAAGAAACATTTCTTATTCTTATCAATATTGAAAATAGCTGTGCGGTTTAATATTTTTGTGGAAACCATGATACATTTTTTCAGGATTTTTTGATGAATAGCAACAGCATTAATAGTGTAACAACAAAAACATTTCCGAGACAGAGAGACACCATTCAGTAAACAGCAACAGAGTTCATATTCAGTGCATCTACCTCAACGTATCCAGACAAAGGAAAGTCTTTTCTGAATGGATGCCCTTCAAATCCATAATCTGTCAGGATGCGTCTCAGATCTGGATGGTTTGCGAAGAAAACTCCAAACATGTCCCAAATCTGTAATGAAAAATAAGCCATGCTGCATGATCTCATGGACCATTCACAGTGTGTCATAGCAGGTAGGAATAAGCTCAGGGGCTCCACTGCATGAGCACTGCAGCTTGTGTCTGAGTATACTGTAGACAAAACAGACGTCTATGTTTGTAGTCTGTAAAATACAACGATTAAAAACTTGTTCATTGATCACAATAAGACACATACCTCTCTCTCATACCAGTCAGCTGCCCGGTGCACAGGCACAGAGGAGTCAAGAGGGGTCAACTCATCAGTGTAGGTCTTCAGTCGGATACGAGAATTATAACGCAGGGACAGCAGATTATACACTATCTGAAAAGGAAATAATTGGATCATCAATCCTTTGCAGAACAGTTTCTCAAATGTTTTATTTAGTTAAATGGATGAGATCTTCTCATGCTAATAACTTCTCCCATCAAGACTACCAAAGTATGCACCTTTGTATGCTATTTTTACATTAATATATAATGGAAAAAATAATAAAGAAACACCTCAAAGCGGCACTGCCTTGTGGGGACATCCACTGCTGTCAGGTCAGTCATGTTGTGGAACTGAGCGTTGGTGTGATCCTTCAAGAAGGTGAGAACAGGTATAATCCCTTCTGGGTGGATCATCACCTCCAGCTCATTAAAGCACGTCACCTAGAATTTAAACAGAACACTGTAAATGAGAGAATTATTTCTGAGGAGTGCATCTTCAATATGTATCACTAATCGCTCATCTGAAAACGATAAATTTGAGAATAACTGACCTGAACTTGTTGCACGTATTTGGGGAGAATCTCTGCAATGTATTCTCCAAACTCTGACAGCTGAGTGTGTGTCACTGGATCCTTGGGCCTTACAGTAGCTAAGGCAAAAACACATTTAAACATGAAAATCAACACCCCGCCCCGTTAACAACAACGACAAACCCAGTTCCCCAAATCTACTCACGTCTGGTTTCAGTTGTCGTTGTTCTTGTCTGGACAATCGCAGCGCCCTGTCTAGCAACTATGAGAGAGATTGAGAGGAAATTAATGCAGTACAGTATAGTGCTGCTGTCATGACAGGTTCAGATCAAGACATCAAAACCAATCAAATCAGCAGCTTGTGTCTGACAAATTCAACATGAATGATTCCTGCAATTTAACAAAAAAAAAAAAAAAAAAAAAAAAAAAAGTCCTTCTCCCTAGAGGCGCGATGTATTAATTTTAAGAATAAGAGAAGCATGATTGGCATAATTGAGATTCTAACTGTAAATCAGTCGACTCTGTCATTAGTGTTCAGTGTATGTACACTGTCTGCTGGAGCGAGAGGAAAGGTCAACAGCGGGGAAAAAAGCCTAACCGTAGAAGAGCGGGTTGTGGATCCTGCACAGAGTTAATAATGGTGATTACGTAAATAATCAGTCACGAAGGGGCAGTGCTGCTCTTGCTTATTTCTTACCGTTTAGACTTCTTCCAAAACCGCTGCGGACAAATCTAACCAAGGAGGCCGCCATCTTTACTCCCTCAGCGCGTCCTTCCTCGCGAGATCTGCGCGTGCTGACGCTGACGGTGCGTTTCACAGAGCGCTGCTGCCATCTTCAGATCGAGCCCTTCAAACCCTGTATAGTCTGACATTTGAAATAATACTCGGAAAGTCGATTGTTCGCATATGTGTTTTATGCTTTGTTTCATATTTGATACATCAGGCTTTTATGGCTCATATAACAATATATAGTGAGAATTTAGAGCTCACAAAAATAATTTTTTTCCCAGAGGCCCCAAATTAGCGAAAACAGGCAATTTAATGCAGTTGTAATTTAAGTTCGAAATTCTGATTGTAGTGTAAATAAATGAGATTTTGAATAAAATGCCTTTTAATTACTAATAACGTATGACATATCAGTCCATTAATCAGAGGGCAAAAAAAGCAATGTAATAGATTAGAATGTATACAATAGTTGTCTGAGCAAAATTTTGATCATGTTGATAATTTAGAGACACTAGAAATTCATGTTTTAAATATGGAATGGTACACCTTCCAGAGTTAAAACACTGTCCTGTGCATTTCACTAAAAAAGACCATCACCTACTGTTGTTTGTCATCATATTTATTAAAATGCATTGCAAATGGTCTCTCTCTGTTTCATTATAGTATTCAATCATAGAAAATGAATTAAGTGCATTGCCTCTTTTAAGCTACCAAGACAGGATTTCCTTCTAACCCACTGTTTACAATTATAAAATATCATGACCTTTTAGATAACATGCACAAAGAAACAAAACACCAGTTGCCAGATGCAGTCTTTTTAACAACTCCTAATACAAAGAAGCCAGTTAGAACCTCGGATATAAAAATAAAAATCTTTAAAAAACGACATCACTAACTCACAATCAAAAATGATTAATATTTGTAAATTCACTCAGGGTTCCCACTCTTTTTCAGTGATCATTTTCCAGGACTTTGAAGACTTTTCCAGGACATTTTCAATTTAATTATGGTGACAATGAAAGAAAAGGATCATGCCCTAAAGTAATATATTCGTCTCTACTGAAGTCTTTAAAAACATACAGTTTATAGCCATGACTTAACTAAAAAAAAAACAGCTCTTTAATATGAGCTCTTAATTAAACATTACTACAAATGATTTTCAGATCCAGTTTTATCACTATGCCAATATTGGCATGTGTCCTTCAAATATTTTTCAAATAAGTATTGCTTTAAAAGGGTCAAGTGAAAAATGAGTGAATTCTGATATTCTGAATTGCATATCACTGTTCATGGAAAGTATTATAAATATTTATGGAAGCATTGGAAGGCAGCAGCCTGTCAGCGAGTACTGAATTGAGTCTGTACCACTGATCTATATAATATAATATAATATAATATAGTGTGTTTTCGTTTTCATCAGTCGATGCACCAATCTTTATTTTTAGATGATAGGCCTACTATCTGTAGCCATTTAAAATTAGAGGCAACCACTGCATTTTAATCACAAGCCAAACAAAGATGCTGCATACATGACCAGTTTCCGATTTAATTTAGATTAACTTAGATGTAATTCAAAATCCGAAGAGAGAAAACAGAATGGTCTGACTTTAGCTTTGAAATTATGCTACATAAAACACACCTGCACAAAACAAAATCAGCAGACGCACTGAATGAGATGCAGATTCAAGCAGCAGCTTATAAACACTATTTTGATATTCATTATATGGAGGTATAAACTGTTCATTCTTGGCTAAAGGAAAACACAATTACATTTTTAAAAACATTTTCCAGGACATTTTACATTTTCTAAAATGTTCCATGTGTTTTCCAAGACTGGAAAGTAGTCATCAATTTTCCAGGATTTACAGGACACATGGGAACCCTGTCACTGTCTAAAGCGCTTGTGGCTAAAAGGGATACAGCTACGGCCGGAAGTTAACAATAAATTAAATTCTCTACCTATTAGACCGTGTTTTATTAGCGTCTACACCTACCCCAACCCTAAACCAGCTGCAGCTGTATCCATGCTAGCCTTAACTGTCCAAAACAGAGGTCACCCCGAGTTTGGTGACCCCTGATCTAAAACATCTGATGTAACAGAAATAACAACAATATTGTTTTATTCACAGTGTAATCCAGATGGATGTTATTATAGCTTTAAGTCTGCTTTTATGTACAGTACACTAATTATTAAAAGAATATATAGAAAAATATGCATTCCAACAAGGAAAAACAACTTATTAAGGCTCTACAATATATCAGATTTAGCATTATTCTCTGCATTTGTACACTGTGTGTCTTCTAGCTGGACTCTGAGCCGCACACTTGCTTGTAGTACTCCTGCAGAATCTCCAACTGGGCTGAACGGATCAGCACATGAGGCCGGACCGAGGCCAGCATCTTACAGGCCTCCTCTGGACTCCAGCAGTGTAGCTGTGAAAGAAAAACAAACATTTAACACACGGCTGTAACCACTATAGACTCTGAGAATGAGGATATCTCCCTTCAGTAATCATAAAGGGACAAACTTCCCCCTCCCCCTCAATATTTGATATTCTCATGCTGCTTTTCTGCACTCCTTTACCAACAAGATCTTTTTGTTGTTAGGATGACAAAAAGTTTCAAAGTTACATTTTTAGTCTGGTCTGATCTAATAGCACTCATTAAAGTTTTAATGTTGACTGAGTGTGAGTTAAGACGTAAGTAGCTAAACATTTAATATTACCGTTTTACAATAGAAATGCAGTAATATGCATTACAAACTACTTAATTTAATTATTAAATTCCTTTAAATAAGGACCCCCCCCCCCACCCTGTCAAAAAGGAACAAATTCAAATAAACAATATACTTACGTCTCTCAGTGGAATTGTGTATGGTTTATTCTTAAAAAAGGAGAAATTAAGCTTAGGTATAAAAGTCCCTTTGAATTCTGCGTATGTGGGTTTTATGTAGTGAAGTGATCAGCATGAATTGACCGATATCGTTTTTTCCTCTCCAAAATTTTCCACCAACAATATTAAGAGACAAAAGATTATAAATACTCAATGAAAAAAGTATAAATAAATATGCAATCACACAATGACAAATACTGTTCACAGTGGTGACCTATGAGCTGTGACATAGAGCTGCTGGCTCTGTTATTGTTCATGGTGCATGCAGACTCAAACCCACCCTGATGAGGTATGCGGCTGCAATAGTTGCACTGCGTGAGCGGCCAGCCTTGCAGTGAATATAGACACTGGTGCCCTGCTCTCGATGTTTCAAGGCAAAGTCCACACCACTGTGAATGTGCTCTAGGCTGGGAACACCTGTCAGGTCCACCGTGCTGAGTCTGATCTGGTCAACGCCAACCGCTCGCCACTCCTGTTATATAACCAACAGAAAAAAAAAAGCATCCTTAGATGTGATTATGGTTGGTAATGAGTGACAGAGCTGGCAGATGCACTTACCTCAGCTGAATTGCAGAAATAGTTTGTCTCATATTCTTCATTCATAGTAATAACTCCTCTGACTTTCTCTTTTTGGACCAACTAAAGCCAAACGAAAGAGGCGTTAGGTCAGTCCCGAAACAGAACTGGAATTGGATACTGTGGTATTTTATAAATATGGTAGTATCGTTATAATGATCAGATAGGTAATTATCATAAATACTGTAAATGGCAACTCTTACCTCCTCTGTCATTGACCTGAATGGAAGAGCACCGAGAATGACAGTAGGGTCCACGCGATTATACCACTGCCTGGAAGTGATCTTCTCCATGACAGCATTGTAAGCCAGTGTGGGATAAAATAGAGTCCTTGCTAGAACACTAGACATCGTTCCTCATGTAAACAAGCCACATGAACAACTTCAAACGCGTCGCAGGAGCTTCATTCTCACTCCTCTTCATAAACACTTTACATGAAAGAGCTTTTTCTTCGACGCTTATTACAGATCCTCTACATTGCCATCTTCTGTTTCGGAGGTTAATTTGCTGGACACGGATTGGGAAAGAGAATAAATTCACCGAACCAAGAACGCCTTTAGCCTCGGACCAGATGCCATACTGAAAAAACACATTATATGTGAGGAGACTTATTAAAGTCATGGCCTACATTTGTTAAGAGTCTCGTGTCATTTTGCAGGTTATTGTGTTAATGTTTATACATGAACATCAATTAATACATTTTATGATAATGTACACTTATACAAAATACTACAATGCAGCGTAAAAGAGGCAATAATGAACACCGGCAGAATGTTAAATAAAAAAGAGATATGTGTTATGTCTTAGTTTATTCGTAATGTTCTAGTTGCACGTGCACAGTACTCCAGTAGAATGCAAACCTCTTTTTTAAGGATAAAGCCAGGATATGGACATCAGTTCGATTTTGTGCATGTAAACGTGGTTAATGTCCTTATTACAGTGTTTCCTTATGATTCTGAATGCTATTATAGTGTATTTTATTATTAAACCCATAATATCACCAACACAACTGCACAGACATTAAAAGCAGACTTCACATTAACCAGTCTGCCAATTACACACATTAGATGTTTATCTGCATGCAGACCTCTTGGGCTTTTATTGACTGGAATGACCACGTGAGAGAAACGCACATCTCTCCCTTAGATAAGGGGGAACGCATTCCAACCAATTGCTTTTAACTATTGTTTTAAGTATTTATATACGAATGTATCATAAAAGACTAACAGAAATTGTTATTATAGACGTGTCTATCAACGTTTTGACACCAAAAGTACACATTTATCCAATCCATTTCGACAGAGGCTCCACCCCGCTCCCCTTTTAATAAATGTGATAGTGCACGCAGGAAAGACAGCCATTTTGCACCGTCCCTCTTCCACCCAGAAAGTAGGTTGTCGTGGGAAGACGTAATCAGAGAAAACTACTAACTCACAAATCCCACTGCACAATCATTCCCCTGTGTCAGCACACCATACCTACTCAGTTACCTCCGTTTGCAAAAGGGGGCATCGAGGGTAAGTGTTGATTTTTGTAGCTGCGCGAGCTAACTGCTGGTTGTTTACGGTCGCTAGCACGCGCTAACATGCGTCATTATGTAAGGGCAGCTCGACCACCGCGCGCCCACGGGGCTCATGTCGCTTACAGATCCTGTTTGACCAGCAGTGCATGCACAGACTGCGTCGAGAGTTAGCGAAACTTGTGTAACTTCGGCGCGCTGTTCCGCTAAGTTTAGCATCACTGAGAAGCGTAACGATGCAAAGCAGTTAAAAAGATGCAGGTGAAGAGCAGGACTCGGGACAGGTCGCTCCCTGTGTTGCACACGCGGTCTTTACATCGCATGTATTCTCACTGCGATCGCTCTCGAAATTAACAACCTAGACGTCCTAGTAGCGTTAAGATTTTAGCACAGAAGGCCTGTAATGCTCCCCATTTGAAAGAGGCTCCTTATGCACCTAAAATGCAACTTTGTGGCTTAATCTCATGTCCATCGAAAGAAGGAATCGATCCCAGCAAAAGTTATCCGAGCACTCGCAGCGAATGGAAATGTCTCTGACTGATAGAGCTTTTACTTTCTTGTTTCAACGCTAACGTGCTAAAAAAAAAAAACCATCAGCACACCACACGGAACTGCTTCTGAGGCCTTCACATTCAGTGTCAGCGTCTGTCTAGCTTAGTTTGCGAGTGCACATATAGCTGAGTCTAAGTCTGTCAATAGAATGTGTTAAATGTGGTGAGAGGTGTTAGTCTCTGGCCTCCTGCTTCGAGCTCAGAGGCCTGTTGAACAGAAATCTGCTGATGTTCAGGAGTGTCACGTGAGCTATCACTATCATTTGATAAGAGCTTCATAATGGGCGATTGTGCGTTTACTTCCTAGCCAAAACCTGTGTGGAGGTGTAAAGCTCTTTGAAAGTGACTTGAGGAATCCATAAAGTCGCATTATATTGACAGGACTTATGTAGTGGTAATCTAATGTGGACTCTGTCCTGTTGGGAATGCTTTATCATGTTAGCAGTGTTGCGACCTTCAGTTGTAGTTTGGTATAGAAATAACGAGTTATGTCTAGAATGGGAGCCTTGTGGGTAAAAGCTTTTCAGGAAAAAGAGAACATGGGTTGATAATACTCTATTGAATAAGAACTCTGCCGTGAAGAGCAAGAAGGCCCGTCTTGCTTGACGTGATTGCTTGTAATGGGCTCTTTGGTGTATTTGTGTACTTGGGCTGTGTTTGATAATGAACTTTGTTTTTTTAACCTAGTTGACATTGTTAGGTGAGGTTAATGGGATATTTTATCCTGATATACCACAGCTAATATGTATTGACGCCTTTAAGCATACAGGAAACGCCCAAAATTGTGAGGAGAAAGTAAAAATGTTGCACTGAAGGTTTATATTATCTTAATGTATACATAGGGGCAATATATGCCTGTATTGTGTTTTTGCATGACATTAGGCTTCGTTAGATAAAGCCAGTGGTAACTGACCTGTTCAGGCCTTATCAGACATTGGCAGGATGTACAGCATTGACTCTCTTGTAAAATCTGTCTGTCTCCGTGGCTTGATTGTGAAGGGAAACAACCCAACTCTAATAGAGCCGGTATAAATAATACACCAAGACAGCAAATTAGCCCCTGTGTCTTTCTCAGCATGGTAACGGAGGTAAAGGACAGCAAGTCCACAAATACTGGGAATCAGCACAGATGTTCATTGATAAAATGCCAGTCTAACCGTACGGCTGTTCTTTCTACAGATTGACGGGAGCAACATTTCAGAAAAGCAAGGCCACAGAGAGGGTAAGTGTTTCTCACTTTTGTGTTAGGATGTGTTACAGTCGACTTTATGTTAAGCAAGATGTCACAGCGTTGTGCGTGAATGTGGGAAAGGTAGGTATTCATATTCCAAATAACTGCCGCTCAGAACATGATTTGACTAGAATCATCAGACAGCACGCTCAAAGCCAACAGATTAGTTTGAGAGGTTGCCTGATGAGAACTGCATTGTGTATAACAAAACTACTATACTGGTTCTTAAACTTCGCTTTCTATTCACCTCTCTGTCATAGAAATTAACAGTTGTGGCCTGTGTTCCTCAGACTATTTGGATGTTCGGTGCGTGTAGTTCCTAGAGTATTGAACTTTTAACGAGAGCCACTAGCGTCATATCTGTAAACCCTTATACTACAGTGCAGCTAGTGTTTGGATAATTAGTGTCAGCTTGAAATAATAAAGTATTAGTCACGCCTGTGGAGGTTAGGGGTGTAATGGTACACGTATTTGTACTGAAAATTTTCAGTATAGGTCTTTCAGTTCATTATGCATGTGTACCGAACAAATACAGCGTTGGTTTAACCAATGCATGAGCAGAACTTAATTGGAAACTTCCTTTTTATATATATTGTTACTTTTGAGAAGAAAACAAAGTCTCATCTTTCAAATGATGTCCTTTTTTCAGGAAATTCAAACAATAGAAATGCCGTAGACACGATGTGGTGCGACAGTCACTGTATAAACGCGTCAGTTCAAACGGCAGCGCTGAGTGCGAGTGAGCGTGATCATCGCTTCCTATTTACTAGTTTTAATGCAAAATAATATGAATGAACTTCTCGTACCTCACCGTTTCAACCACAGAAACACGTCAATAAAACAGCTTGTCAAAAAAATTGTGTAGCATTTCAATTAGCTCAGGCAAGTCATCAGTGTCCACAGCTCATTAGTTTGCTATAGAGAAATGAAGTACAGAGCAGAGCATTTCACAGATTTTACTTTACCTGTTAGTGATGTCTTATTTAATGTTTAAATAAATCCATTATGAAACGAGTTATGACAGCCACTGTGTATATTTCAGCAACAAATATAAATTAAGTTATTTTAATTTCTAAACTGCATTGTGCAATATACATATTTGCATACATTTTTTTTGTATTATTATATTTATAAAATAAATAGTAATTAAATTGATGTTTGGGCTCTGTTGTTAATTGTAATCTTATAGTAATGTTACAGGGCTTCCTGTAGTTTAGAACATAAGCTGAGGTAGATTTTTTTTTTTCCATCAGAAAAGAAATTATAATTTAATTTATTTAAATAAAGCGCAATTTGTTCAGTAAACTACTGTTTAAAAAAAAAAAAAAAAAAAAAATATATATATATATATATATATATATATATATATATATATATATATATATATATATATATATTAGTTTTTCCCTCTGCTGCACCGAAACCATACTGAACCATGATGTCAAAACCGAGGTACATACCAGACTGCCTTGTTTGTGTACCGTTACACCCCTAGTGGAGGTCCTATGTCATTTAGGATTTCGCACCTCCATTTCTGTCAATTTGTTGTGTTATTAGAGAGCTACATGAAGCAAGATTGCATGAAATGAACTCTCTGTTCCTTAGTGTTTAGTGCTCAGAATTGAAGAGAAACTGTTTCCTTGGTTACTTGTTAGCGCACACACACCCTTGTGTGTTGATGCTGCTACAGAGGGCTGTTCTTTGCAGTTGGATTTTTGTCCTGCATGGCAACACCTCCATTATCTGCAGCTGCGGGCTGGCAATTCCAACAGACTCTGTACTCATGTTTGTGTGGATTTACATAAATACTACTGAGAGATTTCAGAAGAGTGTTCGACAGGAGGGTCTAGAGTGCAGTTGTTGTTGTGAGTTTGCGAGCACTTCGTGCAACGTCAAGGGGGTTTATGTCTCCGTTACAGGGGGGAGGGATGTGTGTCAGAGTGCAGGCTCTTTAAAGAAGCCATCAATCATCTGCAGCTTCACCTTTAAAAGACTTATGAGGAGACTAAAATACTTGTACTGACTGAGCTACTGAAAGTCTTGAGTTTCGTTTTGTACTTAACATAGGCAAAAAGCTTTTTGGCTTTGACTTCTGTCAGATTTCGCTGTAGTAAGTTCATGTCTGACAGTTGCTGCGCCATGGCAGCTGTTAAATTGTGACAGTGCCCTCCAGGAGATTGTAACCACATGGAGGTCAGCAGCACCTGTCGGGAACATTCCAGTTTGTGCGCCTCCTAATGCGAGTAATGAATGCCATTAAATCCCCAAATAATTATTCCTATACATTGAAACTGTTCCAATATATGACACTATTGTGTTTTTTTTTTTTTTTTTTTTTTAGTATTGCATGTAGTGAAGGGACTATATCTTGTAGTATGTGTGGCTTCAATGTTTGTGCTGCACATGTTTAAGTGGATAATGTTTGGTCTGTATCATTGTTAATTTAGTCTGTGCAGTTATTATGAAACACATTTCAGTATCCTCAGACAGAGCTTGACTTTCTGTTTGACTTGACTTTGAGCAGGAGTTTATTATGAGGAAGGGTTGCTGGTGGTCAGAGGTTGATTTGGCTGTGATGATTGTTTTCTCCAGTTTGGCAGTGAAATAGGTGATTCGGCAGGATGCAGAATAAGTCTCACTGCATCAGTCCGAAACTGACAAACCGTTCAGAAAGAAAACAGGAAATGGTGGTCACAGAGAACTTCCTTCTGCCATATTGAACGCGACGTGTCCGGGGTGTGTGTGATACCTGCGAGATGTCTGCACGGTGCTTTTGCCCCGAAGTGTGACTAATGTGTTTTTTTTTTTTATTTTGATTACAAGTTTTCTAAAATAGAAGCAAATAAAATTTGAGAGTATACATACAATATCCATATGTATGTAATTTCAATGCTATGGCCTTTGTGTAGATATTTAAAGATAGCCATCTTTAAGCATGACTGTTGAAATGAAATGGTAGCCCTTACACTACAATAAGACTCCATTTGTAACATTAACTAAGACTGATAAAAGCTGTAGAAGTATTGTTCCTTGTTAAGAGTGTTAATTTCAACATTGGCTAATATATTTTTTAAAAATTTAAAGTTGCTTCTGTTAATAGTTAATGAACTATGAACTAACTTTAATGGTCAATATTTAGTTAATATTAATAGTTTTATTCATTTACAAAGTATGGTCCAGTACTTTAAGTACTTTTTCTCTTTTCTTTTTTTAAATAGTAAAGCACTATTTTAGTTTTCATTCAGTATGCATTTTAAAGGGGACATATGATACAATTTCAAGTTTTCCTTTCTCTTTGGAGTGTTGCAAGCTCTTGGTGCATAAAGAAGATCTGTAAAGTTGCAAAGACTAAAGTCTCAAACCCAAAGAGATATTCTTTATAAAAGTTAACACTCGTCAACGCCCCCCTGAAATGCCTTGTTTAAACACGTCCCTACACGTTTGCGTCACTGTGGGAAAATGTGCATAACACCGCCCAAATGTTAACGCAAAGAAAGAAGGCATAACTTTGATTCTTACTGAAGTATTGTTGCTGCCGCCGCCACCATGTTGTGGAGACGCTGTGTGTGAAAGCGAAACAACTTTGTTTGGTCTTTCAAAAGAGGACACAACTAGAAATCAGTTGTTAAGTTGTATTTACAAAACTGTTCCAGAACAGTTCAACCCAAATATTTGAGCCATTTGTTCAATATTGAAACACAAATGAAGATATTTCTAATATTCTCTCATCACTTTTGTCCATTCATTAAAAGTTCACACAATCAAAACTTTGATCCTTCAAAAATTTGATAAAAATAGCGTTAAAGTAATCCATATAAATCGAGTGGTTTATTACAAGTCTTCTGACGAAACAAGCTTTATATGATAAAGAGATTTCTATTATTATTTTTTTTGTTTTGTTTTGTTTTGATTTAACTACTCCTTCGACTGTCTACATTCATGTTCAGTGTGGAATAGGCCTAATGCTGCATCCCAGTTTGCCTAGTTAGACAACACTTTATACTTCGCTGGTTTAGGGAAAGTGAATATGCATCAATATACAGACCCTACAGACTGTGGCAGCTTGTGTTCTTCGTCACCTTTCTAAACCTGAAAAGGTCTGTACAGAACACTCTGCTCTTTCTTAGTTTGAGATGTTTTGAGTAATATGAACTAAAAACAATATACAAATACTAACATTCAAGTGGAACTTAGGGACAAAATAAAATGGTATATTTATGAAATAACCACTTTAATGTCAGGATTAGAAATAAATATTTTAGTTATTTCAGATACTTCTCTTTCTCCTTTACATAAAGGTAAAAATTGAGCTTATAAAACTTCCAGTATGTGTGTGTGGTTTTCAGGACAACAGAAATAATGGAGGGTTAATGCATTTTTATACCTGATTGATTTCTCTAAGCTGCTTTAGATCTTGGCAAAGATGCTTTCCATATTCTGAAATGCTGCTGTGGCATCTAAAGCCCTGCACATCGCAGAAATCAAATATCCACTCAAAACAGTGAAGTGAATCCGGACTTGACCACCCCATTAGAATTTAGACACTCTTTGCTGCACTTTGGATATTCTAGTTCCTATAAAACTATAGCTGTTTTAATTTCTGCCATGAAGTAACCTCCTGTTTTGGACCGTGAGTGAGCTGTGTGTGTAACTGCTGGCACAGAGTGCTGCTCTGATCAGGATGTAGTAGTATAAGTTGTTATTTTTGTAGTCATACAGAAAGAAACAAGATTGAGGTGCCTCATAATGATTGACTGATGGGTGGTTTGTAAATGTTCATCTATTCCCCCCTCTCTGATCAGTCAGCTGTGTGTGTGCGTGTTATATTCTCAGCTGCTGGGTTGTTCCAGGTGCTTCAGTATAGGTCCATTTGTCCACAGTGCTGTCTGTCTGTGCCAGTGTTCTAGAGTGAGTTTGTTGTTAGATGAACTGTGCTGACCATATGCTCTGCCCCTCCACCCCAAAGGCCTATAATACTGCCTTACATAGACAGTCCATGAATAAGCCACACAGTCACTCAGTAGTCATTAAAACATGGCATGGCCTATGGTCTTCTCCGAGCATTCTCGCTATGCGTCCAGGGTCAGAAGCCACATTACAGCTGCATGGCATGTGTTTCTCAAAGGAATGATAAATCGTTGATGTGCACAGTATAGGGCTGCAATGCAGAAAACGCAGACGGAATCGTGGAATCCAGTCATAAAAACGTAATTTACTGTATAACTCGGAATGTCACGGAATTTGTCAAAGTTTGGTTGAATTAATCAAAAGTAGGTCATTACACTTAAATCAAATCACGATATGCACTAGCATCTGTAAATATGAAGCTGCAAAAAAATATTTTAATATGAATCCTGCATGTTCTGTGTCTCTGCGTGAATGAGTAGTGCAGACACGTGGTTTTGTTTACTACACTTACTGAAGGGTGTGTGACGCTTGCAGTGATTTTGTCTGTTTTCCCACTAAATGAGGAAAAATACATGAATAACATCTACAGAACTGCTCTGAGAGTACTTCATAAGCATTTTACCGTTTCATTTGAGTAAAACTAGCGTCATATAATATACACACAGAAATTTAAAGGTATTCACAGCTACCCATCAAAATAAAAGTTTGGTTTGTGCCAGAAATATATTACTATTGAACAGTAGAATGTTAGTACTACCACTACTACTACTACTACTACTACTACTACTACTACTACTACTACTACTACTACTGGGAATAATCACACAATATTTCTCCCTTGTTTCAATTTTAATAGGAAATCCCCTTTGTTTGCCAAGAAATGAAGTTTAATTTTCATTAATTAAAAGATAAGGTGAGAAAAACAAAGCATTTTTTTTTTTACTTTTAATAAATTGATATTTAATTGTTAAGTTTCATGATTTGAATTAATTAGACATGGCTTTTTAGGGTCCTAACGGTGTTGGGGAGTAGCTAACCAAAAGTTGCGGGACTACTAATTGTAGTTTGGGAGCCGTACCATAGTTTAGAAGAAGTGTAACTTTTCTGGTATCAAGCTTTTTGTATTTTATTTTTTAACCAAAAAAAAAAAAAAATTGCTGTTTTTTTTTTTTTTGTATTTTTTTTTTCCCGATGCTACATTTGCTGTTGCTGTGCACCAGAGGTGTTCACAAGTCTTTAACTTGGATCTCAGTCAAGTATGAAGTATTTGTCGCTGGAGTCTGAGTCAAGTCTCTAGTCTTTATTCACGAGTCCAAGTCGAATCTCAAGTTTTTTTTTTTTTTTTTTTTTTTTTTTTAATGGCTTAATTTAGAATCCTCATTTATTGAAATCTTCCTATTTACGTTAAGATGTAAGGTTATTGTACATTCTGCCTGTTATTTATAGGCTATGTTTTAATCCATTACCATGTTCAAAACAGATTTTCTGTAATGAAATTCTATAATAAGAGTCTGATCTACTATGACACAGAAGGAAATATGTGACACAGATATTACAAAACCATACAAAAAGTATTTTTTATTATTATATTAGTCAGGGGTATTCAATTAAAGTAAAAAAAATAAAAACAAATAAAATACATGCGAGGCCATGTGACAAAAAAAAAAAAAAAATTTTTTTTTTTGTTTTTTACATGTATTGCATTTATTCATTTAGATACATGCGAGGCCATGTGACAGAAAAAAATACTGTTTCTTTATTTTCGCACGGAGCTGAAGGGCTCTAATAAAGTGCATTTGGCTTTTGATAAAAATACTAGTGGATATAGCGCTGAAAGATATTTACCACAAATGACCCTGAGCGCTTAAGTGATCCGCTCTGCTGTTTTGATGCGCTGTTAACTTAAAATGGTGCTGTTACGGCTCGAGGCCCGGATGGTCCCCCTTTTGAATATCAGTTATACAAGTATTTAAGGATAAAAGACTCGATTTGCATATAAAATATTCATGAATCCTTTTCCTCGAGTCAAGACTGGAGTCATTTCAGGTCTAGTCTGAGAGTCAAGTCTCAAGTCTATAAAAGTGTGACTCGAGTCCGAGTCACTAACTCGAGTGCACATCTCTGCTATGCACTCACTCTCTCAAATATGTTACTGGAAAGTCCAGTTTGTTCTAGTGAATTGTTTTGTTCAGATGATTCTACGGTGGCCGAGAAGGGCAGAACAGATTACAATTATGAAAACAAATTAACATTACAAACGCAAATGCAAATCTAAAAAACAAAATAAAAATTCAGAAAACACATCAACAATTCAGAAAACACAATGACAAATTCGTAAACAAAATAACATGTCAGAAAACACAACGACAAATCAGACAAACCGGAAGAGGTAGATATAGTCTGAGACAGCGCCATTGGTTTGGGATTAATCACCGCTGACTGGATGATACATCTGTCAATCAACGTATACAGAAATAACCAGCCAAAAAACCGCAGAGTCTGGTAGAAAGTTCGGAGATGGTCTTAAAGTAGCTCAGTTTGAATATATTGTATTGGAATAAAACACATGGAGTGTCTATTTACACTTTGTGCAAATAACCTGCCTTATTGGCATTTTGGCATTGCTCCAGTGGCGCAGGTGGTTGAGTTGTGTGATTTTAGCTTTTTAACGCTATTGACCCGGGTTCGATTCCACCTTTTGCCAAACTTTTTTTTTTCTCCCTTTTCAAATCTCATATTAGCAATGGATTCTATTTACACGATGATAGAGACACATGATATAATTTGACCAGTCACAGTCATCTAGTAGTCAGTCATTGCTGTAGTTTCAAAAGATCACGATCTCTACGATGCACTTGAAAAGTAGATTGTTGACATCTTCAAGATCGATCACGATATATAATCTTCAGATCGGCCACCCTCAAGTTAATGTAAATTTATCTTTTTTTAACTTTAGTTCTGTCGCTTCATTATTTCAAACCCTCTTAGTATTACTGTTATATTAAGGGATATTTTTATTTTATGGCAAAATAATGGTTAAATGTACAGATTATATCATTGGTTACATTTAGAAAACTATTTTAAGTAGCTTAAATGTAGCTCCAAATAGGCCCTCGGGTTGTTTTTGTCCCTTTTGTAATGGAGATCCTATTTTTGTCCCATATGGCATTGCATATTTATATTTATAGTGCATGTTTGTATTTTGATAAGTCGTACAGAATGCGAGTACTCTAAACAACAATATTATGTTACTGCTGTATCAGTTATAGTTTCTTTGACCACAGATCTGATATGTGAGGCTTTTTTCGCTACAGAGTGGGTATGTGAGACTTTATATTTTGCAGACTAAGAGTATTTTACACAGTGTTGCAACTATGATACACCCTCTGTTCACGAACTCTCTTTGTTAAATTAAAATAGAGTGTATACTTTGGTCTTAACCTAAATAAAACAATGTTTAACAAGCTTCTAGCTGTGTGATCGGAGTTTGAATATGTAGACCATTTCTTTTTCTTTTCAATATGAGAAACATTTGCATTTGACCCTCAACAAACTGATTTCCGCCAATGTAACTGAGAACAACTTCATCTCAGATGATAGTCTGTTGTTTACATGATTATGTTTGGATCATCCAGGAAGTGCCGTCTTATTCTCCTACATACGTGTTTTCTGTGTGCATGCAGTTTTGTGACATGCAGTTTGCATGCTATCTATTGTCTTGTTCTTTTTCCCTTCCAGTATGTGTTTACCTGTGTATGTGTGTCTGATGTGTGTGTCCTGTAATGTTTGGTGTGTTTCTGTAGCGTTTGACAAAGGCACTGGATGGATAGCATCGACGCTGAAGCCCTCTACCTGACCACAGCGCAGCACGGGCAACCTCAATGCGAGCTTTCCCTTCCTGCTGTGGAGGTACCTGCCCTTGGCGGGTAAGAACACATACACTTCATGTCTTTTCACCCCAGGGGTATGAGGATACCCTCCATCTGCAGGTTTTCCCTCAGTGAGAAACAAATCTTTCAAGCAGCTTCTTTGTGAAGCTGGAATGAGAATAAAAAGATTGCTCTTTATTTTTCAATGCTCCTTTTTCTAAATAGTACCCATGCCCACCAGATGTCACTGCATGGCTAGCAATGATGTCTTGGCCTGTTTGAATGTCTGACAGACCATTGAAAAAGTAATAAAATTATTCCATTCTGATTAATCGCTGCATCATTAGTTCTCTCTTTTGGAAGGGTGTTCTTTAATATATTGCTGTATATATGACTTATATGCATTACTTTCGGGAATGAATCCGCATATTGGATACATTTATTTATTTAGCAGTTACTGAATGTGTTGATAGAATGCTATTTGTTATGTTGTTACATATAATGGTGTTTTTGTGCTAAACAAAGCCAAATAGTGGACCTCAGCCTGTCTGTGGCTTGTTTTGTTTGTCGCCTTTGACTGCGAGCTTATTACATGACCCTTGTCGCATGACCCTAAGCAGCTTTTTCCTCCCTCCCTTCCGTCACCCCTCTATGCTGGAATAGTGTACGGCCCGTGGCCCGCTGCTGGAACCTGATTGTGTCCTGGCGGTGCTTCAGCTCAGGGATTACCAGAGAGCTGCCCGTCCCCATTCATTCCTGTCGCTCACTCACGCTTATCAGCATCGATCTGACACTGCACTCAGTTCTGCTTTGCTAAGAGAAAAATTCACAAAAAAGTCCCCCCTCATCAGCACTTTCCTTTGTGGGAGCAGGGGTGCAGCTTTTAGTGGCCTGTTCGGCCCATCCTAATCCTCAGTCCCAGCCCAGTAACCAGAGCTACGGCCTGTGTTTGTCATCCAGCACAGTGCCGAGCCTCATCGTTGTCTCTCTTTGCTCCATGCCGATTTGAGTTTTGTGGGGTCTGATCAGCCTCAATGAGGTGTACGCTTCCTTTTCTTACCCAGCTGTTCCCATGTCACTTATGACTGAACCTTGAGAGACGTACTTGACGGATAGTGGCTGTGGCTGTTTTAGTGTTTAAACTGTGAGAAAGTCTGTTCTTGTGGATTCCGTCAGCGTTCGTTTGAGACTTACTGAGTAGTGAAGTGCTGAAGAAAATGGCTTCCTTTAAACTGGATTTTCTGCCGGAGATGATGGTGGATCATTGCAGTTTGAGTTCCAACTCAGTGTGAGTACAGACTTGACTTTAGCTTGGTGTAACTTGATTTGGGTTACTCACTGTGTTAGGGTGGAATGTTCTGTATTTTAAATTTTATTAATCTGTGGTTTGTTAAATCTTAAGAGTGATTAACTGGTTTGATTACTTTTTATTCAGAGCTGAGAGTAAAGTGATTGTAAATGTCAGATGTTTTGTGTGCATGTAAGTTTGATTCAGGGTTCATTCAGGAGGTGAAAGCTAACGCCCATTAGAGGCCTAATGTGACAATACTACAGGATGAGGATTAAATTTAGACGACGTACTGCTGCCTTAGATAACAAAGAAAGGGAAGTTACTTTCCTAAAAATGTGGAGAGTAGGATGGTTAAAATGATTTAAGGGTTGGAAATGCTTGATGGTGTGGAAATATTTCTCAAGTATTTCAACAATTTAGAAAAAGTGAATCCCTAGTTTTCACTTGTTGCTTGACGATTTTGAATGGCTGTTGCCTGTCTGTTATAGGATGGACTGTATTGCCCCTGATATTATTTATAGGTTAACATATGAAATTTAAGAGTTAGTTCTTGGCCATTTCCGGATTCTTCATATGATTCTTCAATAATGTGTTCCAGTGTTTTGTCTCATTAAAGCCATAAGGGTTGTTAGTGTGAGGTTTCACAACCTCAAAGGGAACAATTTAACCAGGGACGGGGCAGGACAGTGCTGACTCAGCCTTGGCAAATTGTCTTCTGTTATGTTTATATGTTGATTATTGTGTAAGGAATGCAGAAAAGAGTTCATTGTTGGTATTAAATAGACTTCATTATTGAAGGCAGCGATGTGGTATTCATGTTAATTTGCAGCAATGGGAAAGATGACTACCATCTTGATCATCTCTCATCTCCTCCTAGATGTTAGATTGTTCTTCCATTCTGTTTCCAGTGTGCTGCAAAATTGTGTTCTGATGTGTAAGGGCTTCTTCACTGCAGTCAGTAACTGGTCAGTTCACGAGAAAAAAGAATTTCCAATCCTAACATGGTTTTGTCCCAGTGAACACCCAATGATCCCTTGGCCCCCGATTGAATGATCTTCTGGAAAATTTGTTATCTGCTTGTCTGAACAGGTTCTGGTTGCTGGAAAATCGACAGATTAGAAGGTTTTATTAGCTCTGCTGTCCTCACATCAATAAACACCATTAATCTGGCTTTTAGCTGCTGGCTAATGCTGCTCTTTGTCAGCAGCACAATGCTGTGTTTATCTTAAAGTGGTCTGTCACTCCACTGATCAGCAGCTGCTGAAGAGAGTGATGAAGCAGTGCTTCAGGCCTGTCAGTGACGTCACTCATGCTCCACTTTGTCAAGCAGCAGTATATGAAGATGGTCTTCTAATTCATTCTCATCACAGCATCACAGACTTTGGAGATTATATATATACATATACACACACACACACACACACACACACACACACACACACACACACACACACACACACACATATATATATATATATTATAATATAATATTTTCATCAGTCACTTCTTCCTTTTTTTGGTTTATTGATTAAATTTGGTCTGAAGTTCACCCCATCTATTTTCTAAACGCATTATAGATTATATTGTGAACATTTTTTTTTCTCTTTTTTAATAATCTGTTACACTCAGTTGTGACAATACAGAAGAAGAAAAAGATCTGTTGCTACTTCTGTTTCATCACAACTTTAAATTTAGTTAGTTGTAAACTATTAGTTCATGACCATTTTTCAGTTATTTCTCACCACAGAAAATCTTGTTCATGACCTGAGAAAACCATTTATGACTGTTTATAGATGTTTGAGCAGGGATTTTACTCTTATGTTTGAGCTTCATATAGTGGCTGAAGAATTGATCACGCATTGAATGCTTTAGCTCCCTTTTTTCTTCTAGCTTGCATTGCTAATTACTCGTGTCCATCTTATTTTTAAGATTAGAGTGGATGAGGCCATCTGTAAATTGAATGTGTGTGGCTTTTGGTGTCATAGGCTTCCAGTTATGTTTAACTGCATGAAATGTTGTTATGCTGCTAGATAATGCAAACTGGTCTAATTTTTTAATGTATTGTCATCATTATAAATGCACCATTTGTAACACAGGCAGTTTTCTTTTTACTGCACTGTTATTCTCCTAATGACCTGTGGTGGCTAATGAATCACAAGTCTCCCACATTCACAGAAAATTAGTTAGTTCTACACTGTAAAATTGTATAACACAAGGCAGCAGGAACTTTTTTTTTTTTTTTTTTTTTTTTTTTTTAGTAAGATAACTATTTTACACTTATTTACAATCTGTACAACTTTTCTGCAACATTCACTATTTTTATTCACATAAATTGCATAAGCATTTACAGAAAGTAATTTTGTAATTGTAAAAGTAATTTGTTGAAATGAATACTTATTTTGCATGACATTTACTCATCTCATCCTGAGAACAGAAAATGCATTATCTATTGGCAAAGCTGACCAAGTGGAAACATTTTTTTTTTTGTCAAAGAAAAGCGCAGTCTCAAAATCAAACATAATCTTATTAATTGGCCTGAGCAATATACTGTGTCAGTATAACACTGGTGCTCTGCTAGTAAATGAAACAAGTTGTAATTTTAGTGTGTTCATTCTTGGAAATGATATGAGATTGCTGCATTCATCTTTTTTGCCATGTGTTTAAGACTTATCTATCAGGTTGACTGGAGACATTGAAGGTCGTGTCCTTAAGATTCATTAAACAGTTTTTTTTTTTTTGTTGTTGTTGTTGTTTTTTTGTAGAACCAAGAAGATGAATGGGTCTCTGGACCACCCAGACCAGCCCGACATTGATGCTATAAAGATGTTTGTGGGTCAGATCCCTCGGACGTGGTCAGAGGATCAGCTGCGTGAGCTGTTTGAGCCCTATGGTGCAGTTTATGAAATCAATGTTCTTCGGGACAGGAGTCAGAACCCCCCACAGAGTAAAGGTACTTGACACTCAGTACACTGCAGATTGAGACATATTCTGTGTCAGTCACTCACTTACACAGACTGTTCCAAAACCTGGTGAGCATATAGCACACACACATATGCAGTGCTGCATGAAAACAAGTTGTCTTAGATGGCAGCCTAATTAAGTAGCCTACTTTTTCTGAGGTAAAAAAAAAAAAACTTCTTACCTTAGAAACGTGCCAGTGATTCCTTACAATGCTGCTCACTAGGATTTGGAACAGTGTTCTAGAAATTGGTATAATTGAAAATGTTGTCATCTTGGATTTGGTT
This sequence comes from Cyprinus carpio, assembly GCF_018340385.1. Taxonomy (NCBI): domain Eukaryota; kingdom Metazoa; phylum Chordata; class Actinopteri; order Cypriniformes; family Cyprinidae; genus Cyprinus; species Cyprinus carpio. Next base: position 22,541,475 of record NC_056578.1, on the reverse strand, counting down.
CACAGGCCATTTTTTTGCATTTGCAGGTTGTTGTTTTGTCACATATTACACCCGTAAATCTGCATTAGAAGCACAAAATGCCCTTCACAACATGAAGATTCTTCCAGGGGTGAGAAAAGGATCTAGTTTTTCTTTTGTTATATCAGTCAGCCATTAATCTTCGTGTGTTGTCAGATGATCTGGCCTTTACTAATTATTGCTCTTAAAAATGCATCAAATCTACACACATATTGACGTGCTTTTATAAAAGCTTTTTCAGTACACCCAATGGAACTGTTAAAGCTTTTTTAAACAGCTGATTTCTTATGGTGGCTGGAAAATGTCAGTGTTAAGTCACGTGATCTCTCTCTCTCTCTCTCTCTCTCTCTCTCTCTTCTCTCTCTCTCTCTCTCTCTCTCTCTCTCGCTCTCTCCCCCCCGGTGTGGTGTTCTCTCCTCTCTCTCTCTCTCTCTCTCTCTCTCTCTCTCTCTCTCGCTCCTCTCCCTCTCTCTCTCTCTCTCTCTCTCTCTCTCCGACGCCTCCTCTCTCTCTCTCTCTCTCTCCTCTCTCTCTCTCTCTCCCCTCTCTCTCTCTCTCTCTCTCTCTCTCTCTCTCTCTCTCTCTCTCTCTCTCTCTCTCTGTGTACAGATGCATCATCCCATACAGATGAAACCTGCAGACAGTGAGAAAAATAATGGTGAGTGACTTTTGTTTACCACATTATTATGACAGTCACCCATTCATATACAGTAATGTTCAAAAGTTTAGGGTCAGATTTTTATTTATTTTGTAAGAAAGAAACAATTAAGTTTCAGCAAAGATACAGTGAACTGATAACATTACAAAAAATTTCCAAATCACGGCCCATTTTCAAATAGAAAACATTAAACCGCAAAACACATATTTGATTGATTTCTGAAGGATCAAGTGAAACTGAGGTCTGGATTAATGACTGCTCAAAATTCAGCTTAGTAAAGTACATTTTAAAAATATATTAAAATAGAAAAGTTATTCTAAATTGTAGTTCCACAATATTATTGTTTTACTGTATTCTTGATCAAATAAATGCAGCCTTTGTTGAACATAAGAGACTTTCTTTGAAACATTACAAAATCTTATTCTTAACTTCCACAGTGACTGTTAAACAGCTGCGCAGAGGCTGTGCTGACATAACACTTTTTTTTTTTTTCTTGTGTTTCAGCGATAGAAGATAGAAAGCTGTTTATTGGAATGATTTCAAAGAAGTGCAATGAGAATGACATAAGGCTCATGTTTTCTCCATACGGTCAAATTGAGGAGAGCCGCATACTGAGAGGCCCTGACGGACTGAGCCGTGGTGAGAACCCAGACACATTTACATCATCACTACCACCATCCAAAGCAGATTACACACACATGATTGAGTACGATAAACACACACATGGGAATAGAGGCAGTACTGTGAATGTTTTGACTTGTAGCGCATAAAATGAATTTAGCTATTAAACATGAAGTACATCTTCATCAGTCACTCTGCTCCTTCTCATTTAAGTTATTTTGAGGAGGCAGTGTTTTGTGTAACTAATAGTTGCAGACACAACCCATCAGAAAAAAATGAAACTCGATTGGCTCCTGTCGGCTCAAATGAAAATGCCTTCATTTATCCCTGACTCAACATGGCAACTGATATCACAAGTTATATAACCATGACTGCATGCAACAAATTGATAATATATGCACGGTCGATTTAATCATTTGGTTGGGAATTTTATTCTCTTAGCTTCTAGCTGTCGTTTACCTGTGATTTATCCAACGTTTACCTGTAAGAAGTCCAAAGTGTAACCAAGGGAACATAACGCACATTGAGGCCCACGCTATTTATTTTAGAATTGGCCCGAGGGAACTTGCTGTCCATCACCATGGGAACTGCTGAAGTGATAGGCATGACCCATATTGATTCAGCAGCCCTCAAACTCATTCACTTTCCAAAGAGACTGGGCCTGAACTTTGATTGAGGTTGTGTTTCTATGTGATTGTTATTTCATTAGTGCTTCTGTTTTATGGTTATGGTTAAATTACAGAAGTTGGTGTCCTCTTGTGATCTACTTTCATACTTGTAATCTCTGTGTCCGCAGGCTGTGCCTTTGTCACATTCACAGCGAGACAGATGGCTCAGTCTGCTATCAAATCCATGCACCAGTCACAGACCATGGAGGTAAACACACACACATTCACACATGCACGCACGCCACTTCTGCGTTTCAGCTTGATATTTCTGTGTTTGAGAGATTATAAATGCCTATGCCTCAATGCACAGTATACAGCAAAGTATTGTTTCTATATTTCTTGTATAGACGTTGCACTACCATTCAAAAGTAGTATCAGTAAGATTTTTTTAATAATGCTTTTTAAAGAAAGTCTCACGTTCACCAAAGCTGCATTTGTTTGGTCAAAAAATGTACTGATTTTTGACTGTCTTGGCCCCTTTCATTTATTTTTTCAAAATTAAATTCTATGCTGCATTTTTAATTTCTGTTTGCATGTGTCCTGTAGGGCTGTTCTTCTCCCATCGTGGTGAAGTTTGCAGACACTCAGAAGGATAAAGAACAGAAACGTATCGCCCAGCAGCTGCAGCAACAAATGCAACAGCTCAATGCTGCCTCTATGTGGGGAAATCTCACAGGACTGAACTCACTTGGGCCACAGTACCTTGCAGTGAGTACACAGGACGGATCCGGTTGCATCTGAGGTCTATGCACATAGAAACCACACCAATATTGAAGACTGCATACCTACGTAAACTGCGTAAAGCACTTGCGGAATTAAATAAATTCATGTATAGTACATGAGGGCTGGTCATTGCTCCATCTAGGGATGTCACAATATTAGAATTTCACTACAATTGTCATGGCCAAAAGAATTCACGGTAACATTATTATTGTGTAGGGATGTAACGATATATTGTAGCTGTACAAAAAAGATGCAGGTGTGTATGGAGTATCCCGCTTTCACCTGTCATTCCTCCATTATGATATTGTACAGCATCAGTAGCTAAGTGACTGTCTTTTTTTCCTTATTTTATGACAGGTTGAAACCGTATGCAATACCGCACCTTCTATATTAGAGCATCAAACAGATACTGGCACTGGATTATATACAAGATTATCAAGAAGTGTAGTATTAACATGATATCAGTATATGATTTTTTTTTTTTTAATGCCACTGTTATCTTCAGTACAACTCTATTGCAACACCCCTAGCTCCATCTAAAATGTATTTTGCTTTATCCAGACTGTAATGCATTATTACTTGCATCTGTAGGGATTACATTAGATTCCATTAGAGTCTTTTAATCAGTCTAATTCGCCTTTAAAATGTTGCTGTGATTTTCTGCTTTGTTTGAGCACATGGGCTACAGATCTGTGTTTGGCCATTATTTAGCTGCATAATTTAATTTGGCTTCTCAAAATACTTCTTGATTATTTATGATTGGTCACTCCTAAATCTTAGTTACTCTTTACTGTTTTTCCTCATGTGGGCCAGCATAGATGTGTAGCCCTGTTTGAATGTTAGTGCTGCTCCATGGGTGTGCTGTGAAAACTACTTCTATCTTCATCTTTTTCCCTTCTAATTCTTCTCAGTCCCCTTCTAATTTTTTATACCCATTCCATGTCCACATTTCACTACTCTTTGTTTCTGTCTCCATATGTGCTCCTGCTTGTTTTAATTTTGCCTTGTTGCCTGATTTATCCTCCTCCTCTCCTCTCCTCTCCTCTCCTCTCCTCTCCACTCCTCTCTCCTCTCCTCTCCTCTCCTCTCCTCTCCTCTCCTCTCCTCTCCTAAACATCACAGTCCTGGATGCAGTCCTGACTATCTCTGTTCTCTGTTTTGATGTAATGTCTAGCTTTATTTGCAGCTTCTACAACAGTCTGCATCCTCTGGAAATGCGCTCAACAATCTCCATCCAATGTCAGGTGAGAGTCTGGTGTGCTGTGCTCCACTCAGACTAGTTAGAAAGAATGGCGGCTGTTAGTTAGCCGCTTTTAAACCTTTATAATATTGCATGCCCATAGAATCAGTTGAGACTGCCTGTTAGTTTTAAGACAAGGAGGTTGTGCAGTTTTGATATGGGAGGTCTGCTATCTGCGGCAGGTCTGAATGCCATGCAGAATCTGGCTGCATTAGCGGCAGCAGCGAGTGCTACACAGGCCACGCCCACAGGTAGCAGTGCTCTGACCACCTCCAGCTCCCCTCTCAGCGTCCTCACCAGCTCAGGTATGCCCTCCGGACAGCCTGCTCAATCTGCCTGGGACGCCTACAAGGGTTGGTCCCACTTTTTAATCTCCTCCTCTCCTTAACTTTGCTTCTTATCAGTCTGTTAAATAGAATTGCTGTTTGTAAGGTTTTGGGTCAATAGTAAATGTCAGTTTACAATAAAGTACAAACGCATTAGATATCATGAACTAACAATTAACAACAACTTAAAGGGTTAGTTCACCCAAATATTAAAATTATGTCATTAATGACTCACCCTCATGTCGTTCCAAACCCGTAAGACCTCCGTTCATCTTCGGAACACAGTATAAGATATTTTAGATTTAGTCCGAGAGCTTTCTGTCCCTCCATTGAGAATGTATGTACGGTATACTGTCCACGTCCAGAAAGGTAATAAAAACATCTTCAAAGTAGTCCATGTGAAATCAGAGGGTCCGTTAGAATATTTTGAAGCATCGAAAATACATTTTGGTCCAAGAATATCAAAAACTATGACTTTATTCAGCATTGACTTCTCTCCCGGGTCTGTTATGAGCGCGTTCACCTCACATCCGGTTCGCGAACGAATCACTCGATGTAACCGGATCTTCTTGAACCAGTTCACCAAATCGAACTGAATCGTTTGAAACGGTTCGCGTCAACAATAAGCATCAATCCACCAATGACTTAAGCTGTTAACTTTTTTAACATGGCTGACACTCCCTCTGAGTTCAAATAAACCAATATCCCGGAGTAATACATTTACTCAAACAGTACACTGACTGAACCGAGCCAGATAACGAACGAAACATTGACTCGTTCTCGAGTCAAGAACCGTTTCTGTCGGACGCGTCCGATTCGAGAACCGAGGAGCTGATGATACTGCGCATGGGTGATTCAGACTGACACACAGCGCGTCTGAACTGAACTGGTTCTTTTGGTGATTGATTCTGAACCGATTCTGTGCTAATGTTATGAGCGCGGGTAAACCGAAGGCTTGAATCAAGGGCAATCATCGCCAATGAAGTCATTACGTCGAGCGCAAAAGAAATGGTGAACCGTTTTCGGCAAACCGGTTTATTGAATCAAACTGTCCGAAAGAACCGGTTCGCGGAGAAGAAAGAACAGAACTTCCCATCACTACCGGTGATCCGAAAACCGATGCAACCGGTTCTTGACTCGAGAACGAGTCCATGTTTCGTTCGTTATCTGGCTCGGTTCAGTCAGTGTACTGTTTGAGTAAATGAATTACTCCGGGATATTGATTTATTTGAACTCAGAGGGAGTGTCAGCCATGTTAAAAAAGTTAACAGCTTAAGTCATTGGTGGATTAATGCTTATTGTTGACGCGAACCGTTTCAAACGATTCAGTTCGATTTGGTGAACTGGTTCAAGAAGATCCGGTTACATCGAGTGATTCGTTCGCGAACCGGATGTGAGGTGAATGCGCTCATAACAGACCCGGGAGAGAAGTCAATGCTGAATAAAGTCGTAGTTTTTGATATTTTTGACCAAAATGTATTTTCGATGCTTCAAAAAATTCTAACCGACCCTCTGATGTCACATGGACTACTTTGAAGATGTTTTTAATTACCCTTTTGGACGTGGACAGTATACCGTACATACATTCTCAATGGAGGGACAGAAAGCTCTCGGACTAAATCTAAAATATCTTAAACTGTGTTCCGAAGATGAACGGAGGTCTTACGGGTTTGGAACGACATGAGGGTGAGTCATTAATGACATAATTTTAATATTTGGGTGAACTAACCCTTTAAGCTCAATCCATCAGTGTCAAAAAGGGCCAAAAGTTACATAGTGTAGCTTTTATTCATTTAGGTTAATGTTCATTCATAATACTTGAACTAATGTTAGTTTATGCTTGATTATTAAAGATATATTGGCATATGTAGAAATTTAAAAATTAATAAATTCTATATACGTGTTGTTCAATGTTAGTTCATGACAGTTAATGTTAAAGGGATAGTTCACCCAAAAATGAAAATGACCCCATGTTTTACTCACCCTCAATCCATTCTGGTGTGTATGACGTTCTTCTTTCAGACAAATACAGTCATTTGAAAATCATTTGAAATTTGTGGCAGCAGTTTACTGTCAGGGATTTGTGGTGTCATGCCACGCCGCATCCAGTGTAGACAGCATCACTGATTATACTGAGTTCTATTGACTGATCTATTTATAATGAATCTCTATTATAGATCAGTGGTTCTATAGTATTTTGTTGCGCCGCTCGCATTCGGTGTAACACAACACAACACAACCCCCCCCCAACCCCCGCCCATGTCATCGTCCATCGCGATGTTTCACTGTAGACATCATCTGATGCCAAATTTGAAGACATCGCCCAACCCTACTACGCATCTTTACTCTTGATAATTCCCATTAGTTGCTTCAAAGAGTTGTCTTTTGTGATTTGATCACTGACATTGCTGTCTGCTGTTTCTGCTCAGTCTCGTTTGCTTTACATGTCTGTGTAAATGAGAGCATGTGAAATTTGAATTGGTAAGATGTGTAATGGCTTAGTAATGTGTCAGAGCTGGTTCTTGTTTTCTTTGCACAGCGGGTTCCTCTCCCACCTCCAGTACTAGTTCTTCTGTGAACCCCATGGCGTCTTTAGGTGCTCTTCAGTCTCTTGCTGCGGGCGCTGGAGCAGGTCTCAACATGAGCTCCCTAGCAAGTAAGAAAAAGAAAGCTTTTTATTTTGGAATTTGTATGAGGTCAGATGGTTTTTAAAGATCCTGTTTACACCTGTTATTGAAATCCATCTCAGGTGATATCACAAGTGGTCAGCTGAGACACATTACCAAAAAAAAGCACATAAGTCACTGTTGCAGCTAAATTATTTAAATCTTTTTTTATTATTATTATTCCTTTACGTTACAGTACCAGTATGATTTGATCGTATGTGTTTTGAACTACCTCTGAATGCACATTTTGGACCCCTTTCACAGCATTGTTTTGCACTGACCACATGTTCAAAGTGTCCGAATTGGATCTGTGTGTCATTCCTTGTGTTTTTAACTTTCTTTGCCTCGTTTCTGTTTCTGCTGTGTCTCTGTCTCTGAATGCGGTTTCTCTGTATCTATCAGTAGTTTTATGTGTCCTCCCCCGTGTGTGTCTGAATGCTGAGCTGTGTTTCTGTGTGCGCAGGCATGGCTGCTCTGAATGGTGGTCTGGGCAGCGGAGGTCTCTCAAACGGCTCGGGCAGTGCTATGGAGGCTCTGACTCAGGCAGCCTATTCTGGGATCCAGCAATATGCCGCTGCCGCTCTGCCCAGCCTCTACAGTCAGAGCTTACTGTCCCAGCAGAACGTTAGTGCCGCTGGCAGCCAGAGGGAAGGTGAGTACATGAAAGATCTAATGAGCTTTGAGCAGCTTTTCAAGTTGGGACATTGCCAGCCTCTGTGTAAGATAAAACTGCTAGTTTATGCCAGTAGGGTCAGCTCTTAGGGCATGTGTTGGCCCATGATGTTTTTCAGTGTGTGTGTGTAGACGTGGCTCTTGTGATCACCATCTTAAGGATTCATTCTTGTTTTAAAAACGCTGCAACAGCAAGTCCCAATCAGAGCGCGGGTAAGAGATCATTATCACTCTCCACAATGCCCATTTTTCTACATTTTGGTTTGTTTAAAAGTAAGTGGAGATCCATACCAGCAGCTCTTTGCCAATTAATTCTATGAGTATTCTGTGATAAATACAACTTCAAGCCTGTCGGAAGCATCTGTGGCATGCTCTTCTATGCTGCTGTTTTCTATTACCAATTGTTATTATCAGTGTTGAAAACAAAGGGTTTATATTTTTGTGGAAACCAGGATATTTTTCAGTATTCTTTGTTGAATAGAAAGCTCAGAAATTTTAAATAGAATTATAAAAATATGAGTGCTGTCAATCGATTAAAAAAAAAAAACTAATTAATAGCACATTTTTCTGAAATTAATCATGATTAATCCCACCTAACATTAAATTTCAAAAATATAACATTAAATTCCAATAATTTCACATTCAATCTTCAAATTAATGTACAAACAACATAAAGACAGTGTATTTTTATTTTTTATATTTGTTTAATGACATCTTTTTTTATGACTTACACCCCCCCCACCCCCAACACACACACACACAGTATTTAACCATTGATTATAGCCATTCAACACTAATTGAGAGCTATCAATTTTAACATTTATTAGACTTTAAAAAATAACTTCTAATTTAAGTGAACTTAAGGGTGCTTTCATTCTTGGTTCGTTTGCCTGGTCCGCACCCAAGTTCGATTGCTCCCCCCTCCCCCTGCCCCTGCTGGACTGCGTTCATATTTTATTTGGGTCCGAACTGCGGTTCGTTTGCGACATCAAGCCAGCAGCTGTTTACCCCATGCTTAGTAACGACGGCGCAGGAGAAGGTGGCAAATGCATAACATTGCTCTCTGCACTTTTATATATTTAAGTTTTTGAACCTTTTGTTTTGTTTACAAAACTTCTGTACATAACGGCACTTACATCTGTCATACAAACGTACTGCAAATGCTCTAAAGAGATCTGAAGGCGAACAGAAATGAGACATACAGCTCTGTTTGCAGCGCGTCAGTCACGCTCGTCAGGAAAGTGAGTGAAACACACACACAAACACACATTTTTTCTATCAAATAATACAACATTAATAGCGGTTCACTTCCGCGATTTGGTAAGATTGCGTTCACGTGAACCGTACCCCAGACCACCCTTTATAAGCGGACTCTGGTACGGTTCGCAGGTGCGCACCCGAGTTTGGAAGACCGCGTTCATATCATCCAAATGAACCGAACTCCGATCGAACCCGGGTGCGCACCAAAAGTGCTAGTGTGAAAGCACCCTAAAACAATCTTCACATAAACCCATTATGATAAATGTCATATTTACCTGTGCCCTTCAACAGAAATATACAAAAATTTTAATTTATCAAACACTAAATTCTAAATTAAACATACATAAAGATGATTCCTTAAAGCGATAACAATTTTCTCCTTTTTTCCCCCCTTTTATTAATAGACGTCACAGCAGCTGGTTATTAGGTTGTTTTGGCTGCTATTTCTTTAAGAGCATCAGCCTCAAAACATGATGCGGATCTGACATGCATCATATTTTCTCACAACTCATTTTACCTTTTCTGACCCACTTCAGGTCTTAAATTCTCTATTAATGAGCTGATGAGTTAAATCGGGTGTGTTAGATGAGTGAGACAGTGCTGGGCTGCTCCAGGAAAGTTTTGAAAACCAGTTCAGAGACATGTTCTTAAATGTGACTAATATAAAATATAACATGCATGCACAGTTTTAAGGCAGCTTTAATCGCCTTTTTGGTAACTTCATGACTTATAGGTGCTGTAAGTTTTTGACTCTACCAAAAGCATAAAAATACCATAAGTTTATCTGAAAAACAATGCTACAGTCAGTTATTCTTCTTTGAAAATGTGTGTTCCGGGCCGGAATGTCAGTCTCTGTCAGTCTCGCCCACTGCCAGTTTACTCGATTGTATTTTGGCACCCTGGGTTGCCAGTTGGCGGAAAACACAGTGCATTTAAATTCATTCATCATCAAGTGCGCTGGTTCTTGTTGTTGTCGCCAATCTGGCAATCTGTGTGTGCGTTAGTGATGCGTGGGTGGGGTTTTTTTTCCAACCTGCGGGTCCAGCTTTTATGAAATTTATTTGGCCCGCCCCAGCCCACCCTGCAGTCCACTGTATCTATTTTTACAACCTGCCCCACAGCCGCGACCATTAAATAGACATACTAGGCATTGTAATGTAAATGAAAATAGCCATTATTTCAGCCTGAAATATGAAATATGAACCATGACATGCAGGAAGTGCCCGTTTTGTGGCTCTCGTATTTGTTTTTTTTTTGTTTTTTTTACACAAGTTGCACTTCACATAGCCGATACTGCTGTTGTCTCCTGAAAATAGATAAATTTTACCTCGTATTGATTCATAAACGACTTGCGCGAAGCATTTCAAAGAATCAGTCTCTCTAAACCTCTCCTTTCCGTGAGCCCTCACTGCTGTGATTGGTCAGATGGCGCAGTCCTTTGTGATTGGTCTACCGTGTACAGCGCGTGTCGGAAATGAAACGCCAATTGCCTTGACAGAATGACAGCCCTGGAGACTTATCAATACATAGTTTAGATTGTATGGATTGTAGCTTACCAACTCGAGCCGGATTCTGATGATGAAACGGTCGAAGTGGTTGATTGACAAGAGACTGATTCACAAGCACATCCGGAGCAGGACATTTCTCAGTGGTAACTGTCAAGTGTCGACAAGTTTGTGGTAATTATGAGATGTGATCAAACAAATTTACTCTCACAGCGTAGGAAACAGCGTTTTTTTTTTTTTTTTTTTTTTTTTTTTTTTTTTTTCTCGAAATGTTAACCACATAGAAATTTTACTGTGTTTGTGGGCAGGCAAGTTGGCGACCTAAAACGTGGGCGAACATTATGCAAATATGTTACTTCGTGACGTAGAGCCGTAACAGAATAAGATTCAAATTCCTGACGACTTGTTTCGGCAATTGCGAGTCGACTATTTTTGACAGATAACTTTATCTATCATGCACTGTCGGCTTCACAACTTTGCAGATAGTTTGTTCACATACAGCTACATGACACACTGCATGAAAGGTAATAGTCAAAAAGGCATAATAGGAGCACTTTAAAAAAAATATATTTTTTTTTTTTGCTTTAACAAAATACAAACCCCTCCAGTATGATAGTTTAGCCTTCTGTCAACTTGGGGATGTCTTTTATTATTTTCTGTGGTAATCAGCAGCATGCTTGAGTGGTATTTAACATGGAATGTTCTTTTAACTAGGCAAGGAGAATAAGTATTGAAGCTTCATTGAAAATAAAAATAAAAATGTTGCTCTAGGCTTTTAGAGTCAAAAGTTATCTTTGTTGCTTTCTCTCTTCTCTTTCTTTCTAAAGGCCCTGAAGGAGCAAACTTGTTCATCTACCATCTGCCACAAGAGTTTGGTGATCAGGATTTGCTGCAGATGTTTATGCCTTTCGGCAATGTTATCTCTGCCAAGGTCTTTATTGACAAACAGACCAACCTTAGCAAGTGTTTTGGTGAGTTGAGCCCTGCTTCAGAAACATTGTGCTTGTTTTGCCTTGTCTTTTTTGAATTCTGTAACCAGATACAAGACTTGTATGATGTATATTCTGTGCAGTGGGTAACGAGAGTCTGGTTCTGTTCTTTTTTAGGGTTTGTTAGTTACGACAATCCAGTTTCGTCCCAGGCAGCAATTCAGTCAATGAACGGTTTTCAGATTGGGATGAAGCGGCTGAAGGTGCAGCTTAAACGATCCAAAAATGACAGCAAGCCATACTGAGTCAATTTACTCTCAAATGGACTTGTTTTGAAAATGTTTTTCTGGTAAGTGGAGTGTGACAACGGAAAGTTAAGAATGACCCCACCCACCCTTAACACCCGCCTTTCCTAATCCTTCTTTTACTTCTCTGGCCTTTCCTACATATCTTCTCTCTTAACCTTCAAAACAAAGACAACATGCAAATTAAGAATTTGTTCCAAGGAGAAAAGTTTTTTTTTTTTTTTTTTTTTCTTTCCACATTTATATATCTAATTGTTTTGTTGATCTTTTATTTTCCCTTAAACCGTTTTTTTTTTGTGCCATATTACAAGTTTGCTGTGTATAAATCTTGAATCAAAGGATGTTGCACAATGAAAGCCAGCCTGTGTGACTGCTTTCGGTCACTTTGACTGTTAATCACCACTGGTCTGGCCCCTGTAGATGTCCTCCTGTGTTTACACTAGACTCTTGTAGTACATTCGGACAGTGTAATGCTGATGCCTCCTACAATGCTGCCTTTCTAGAAAATGAAGGAGGCTTGCTGCATCGGTGCAAAAGATAATCAATCAGTCACCTGAATATTTTTTTTTTTTTTGAGCATCTGGAAGGTCAGGCTGCACTCCACTAGACTCCGTTTTCATGGATGCCTTTTTTATTTAATTCATGTATTTATTTCACTAATTTATTTATTTATTTTTAATGTATATGTGTCTTCACAATGAGGGTGATGTAACATTGCTTCAAAGTCTGTTTTATGTATTCTGTTGGAGGGCTCGGCTAACAACCGTAATGTTGATGCTTTCTGTTTGTTTTTATTCACATACATATTTTTACATTCTAAAAAGACAAACACTAAGCAAAAGGGTATTATATCACATGTTGGTTCATAGATGGTGGTTAATCATTCAGTATTGCTAGTTTGCAGGAGATGCTACACTTCGCTCAGGACATTCTCACCGTTCTGTCAGACCAAAACTTCTCGCCCATTATTCAACTCGCCTGGTACACGAAAATACCTAAAGAATATGTATGAAAAAGTGCTTCATTTCAGTTCATGAATCCTTTCTTAAAGCCTCAAAGAAAAACGAAACTTTTTTTGACCCAAGATTTTTATTCTTTGGAAATTGCTGAAGAATCACATGCTAGCGTGTATGGTTTTAAAACGGCGTTTGTATAGACTTTTTGAGCAAAGACACAATCTACAACACGTTTTTTTTTTTTTTTTGATGCTCATTTGATACATTATCCTACGCCTCGGTTCAAGAGGTTGGCATTGAAGCTTTTAGCAATATTTGCATTCTGGAGAAGAGAGATGATACTGCCAAGAACAGAAGGAAGGAAGTTTACAATCGCTGAATTCAAGGCCACTTAATTGTCAGAATAATTTAAACTTAAATTTCCTAACGTTTGTGGCAAGTGTTCAATAAGTATTTTATCTCTGTGTTTGCAGGCGGTCTCTTGTACCCTGGTGTATTGAGACTTGTTCTGCAATCCTCATCACAGTTTGTATTTGTAAGTTACTCCATGCAACTTGTTTTAGTTGATCATGGCAGTAAATAAGTGTTCAAATTGTAATCGGATGTTAATGCTAGGGTCATGAGGGGAGATCGTTTTTATGGAAACTGAGAAGAGAACATTATCCAGATAGTGTATATTACTTATCTATTATGCCTTTTCTATTTTTATAGAGGTTTTATAATATTGCCTAAATAATTTCTCTGAATCGAAACGGTTGTTTAAAAAAAAAAATCAACTCAAAAGTTCAACAGTGTTTTTGTAGAATCCTAATGTGAAGTTTTGTGGATACATTCACCGATTGTTTAAACAATGGATGTGTGGCCCTTTTCACTAGTTGTAGTCATCTGTTTAGTCAAAAACAATTAATTGTCCCACGAGTTTTTTTATTTTAAATTCTGAAGCAAATCCACGGTTCAGTCTAAAGTCTATACTCCGTATAATATCTCGAAGTACACCATTTTCATGTGTAGTGTCGAAAGCTGAAATGTGCGATTATCAGAAATCATTCGTTTAATACTCTCACAACATAACTTGAGCTCAGAGTTGCAATTAGTGTAAATTGTATATTGCATTTTCATTTGTTTTGACATTTACCTCACTATTGTCGTCACTGTTCAACGCGCTTTATTTATTAACGGTGCTTTTTATTTTCACTGATTAATTGCCAATAAGCCAATTCTTGTTAACCTCACAATCAGACACGCATCTCAATCCAGGTGAGGAAACGAGTGTGCCGCCGCTATTGCGACTTGTGCAGATATGCCTCTCTCAGTTTGTTTCATGCATTAGAGACGCTTTAGACTGAACCCAGGTGTGAAGCCCCTCTTAGATGCTAGTGCAGGGAACGCCCAGTTGCTGATCTGTGCCTCTGTTCAAATAAACACATGATTTATGTGCATTACAAATCATTAAGTGGAAGAGGCCTCGGACACGTCTGAGTGGAAAACAAATCACCATTTTGAACAATCCAAAGATTCTTGTGAACTTGTTCTAGGCAGGGATTTTTGTTTCTTAGGCAGAATTTTTTTTCATAGTTTTGTTCCTTTTATCCAGAGCAGATTGACTAACGTTTGTGCAAAGTTCTGCGGATTAGTGCGCCTTAAAACAGCTCACAAATGCAGAGTAGTTCCACTAATGTGCCAAACACATCAAGTCTTAAATTTCTGTATATGTTTAATGATGATACTCTGTTACTCGCATCACGTTGTTGTCTTTCACGGAGTTCACTGGAGCTAAATTGTATCCATTTGTGTTTCCCATGACGGGTGTTTTGTGATTGAGAACCAATATGAGCAGCTCCAAATATGCATTATTCCACAGTCCCACACAATTCAGAATTGAAGCACAAAATAAAAGGACTTTCACTGAAAGAGCTGAAACTTTGAAGCACAATTTTTCTTTTGGTTTCTCTCTCTTTCCCTTGGTCTTAAATCGAAATGTGGTTGTGAGAAATTGAACATTGAAATGTCTCTGTTGAGGACAGTGTTGTCGTAGCTGTAGTAGGCAGGTTGTGTTGTCTCTCGGTGTTGTTGATGTTTAATGTTATTCCCTTCGTTCACTATGGGCACGGTGCTTCTCTCCCTCTTTCTTCCCACTTTTCTTCATCGTTTCCTGTGTTGCATTCAATGTTTTGTTTAGATGACGTGTGCACCTTTGAAATCCCCTCCTCATGCAAAAAATAATCATTCATGATTTTCTTTTTCATTCCCTCTCCTTTTTCCGTTGTGCTTTAACCTAGGTTTGTTATTCGTTTTTTTTGTTTTTGTTCTAGATTTCTTCGTGCCCGTTTGTCATCGTTTGCCTAGCATGTCGATGTGACGTCAAAAGTTCATCGTCCAGTCCGTTGTCCTCTTCGCTTCTCTGACGCTTGAAATTTCACACTTGACCTTTTTGTTAACTTTTGACGCTTATTGATTACTTATTGTTTGTTTCTTTGTGTGATGTTCATTTGTCATTTGTGCTGCCAATAGGGAGCGTTAGAAAGACTGCTAAAAGTGTAAAAAGTTTCCTGAAAACTGTTCTGAGTAAAGAGTCTATTTTTCTAGAACGTACAAACATAACCACTAGATTTTTGCAGAAGCTTTTAATTTTAATTTTTCAGATTTTTTCTTTATCGATTTTTATTGTTTAAGCAGTCTTCCTAACGCTTCTAATTGTACTCCTTTTTGATTTTTTTTTTTTTCTTCTCAAAGCAGCCATTCAGTTTATAGAATCACTTGTGTGTTCAAGTGTGGGTGTGTTTCCCTCTTTCTCTCACTTGTTAGTTCTAAACCTTTTAGAGGATGTTTTCATCACATTTTGCTGAAATGGAGGATAAACTTTGTAATTTTGTGTTAGGTTAGTTGGCATGATGTAATTTTGGGAGTTTCTATTAACAGAGTGACATTACAATAGACACTTGAATTGCCTTTTTTCCTTGTGTCGAGCCAACACAGGCACGTGTTTTTCATTTTCTTATTGTGTGAAAATCAGGATTAGTCTGAAATAATGCATAGAATGAGCAGAGTTGAATTTCTTGTCACAGGTAAATATTAAGCATGCATGTTTTTTTTTTTTTTTGTAAGTGCACTGAAATCCTCAGCAAAATGTGATCTAGTTCTGTTTCAAAAAGTCAAGATTAATAAAGTGGTGCCAAAAGTTTTGCATGTTGCTGTTGGTTACATTTACAATGTTTTACATCATGCTTATGGCTCCTTCTACAATGACGTGGTCTCATTTTGATAGTTTAAGATTTAAAAAACAATACAATGTGTGTTTAGGTTATGGGTTAAAGTGTGTTTTAACAATGTATTATAAAAATTGAAGTGTTTCTCAAATGAGTCCTTGGGTATAAATTTATTGTGCCTACAACAGCAAAAACACATGCTCTTCTTGATGTTGTTCAGTTAACGAAAATGTTAAGACCATACAGTTGGTTTGTTTTACAGAGCTTGCAAGCATTTTTTTTCATTCTGACTTCTGTATCAGTTGTGAAGTTCTGGACTGATTGGTAGAGCTCAACCGAAGCTTCGCCCCCTTAGCCTTTAGTTTAAAGGCATGTCTCCATGAATGAAGAGCTACATTTGGAAGTCTTTTTCTTTTTAAAGATGTATTCTGACAGACTAATCTAATTGGGGGTTGAGGTGGTTGTTTTCTATTTAGATTTTAAGCTGCTGTTTTGTGAGTTTAAATGTACTCTGAAAGAAAATTTCCTGTGGGACGTTTGTCATTACTGGTACAGAGTGATTGTATTTAAGATTTGTACAGATTTTGCCTTTTCTACTTCATAAGCTGTTTCACAATGTAAATCCCAGTAAGTAGAAGCATGTAGACCGTAACACCATGACCAAACACCAACCTGTACAAAGTAACCAAAATACAAACAAAAAATTAACTCCACAAAACAGCCTTTAACTGACTTAATTTTTTTTTTTTAAGTTGTTTTGTCATTTAAGTTGTGTGGTTTTCATTGGAAGTGTAGAGAGTGCAGAACTGATTAAATGTCTGAAATGTATTGGTTAAGGATTTCACACTACTGTCTCTACAGAAATATAGCAGAACGGACACCCATGAAGCAGTCATCTGGTAGTTTATCTTTAGTTTATGTATGATTAAACTGTTTGAAAACATTCACACACATTGTGTCTGAATTCCTTTTTCTTTCCTTCTGAATTTAAAGATGCCAGAAATGCTCGTCATGCTTCGGTTTTGTTTTAGACTTGAATGAGTTTAGAACTTTTTCCATTAAATAATTACGCTTGAGTCATTGTACTTAATTTAAATCTAAAAAAAAAAAAAATATGAAAATTAAGTTATTAATCCTAACCAGTGCTATAAACAAATGTGCAATAGCTGCTGTGGTTGAATTTATTGTAATTGATTAGTTATAGGCTAGCCATAAACCAAATGCAATGTTTGTACACAATTGTTCACGTTATTGTTTGCTTGTTATTTATTCAGCAACCTCAAAAAGCATGAAAAAGTTGAGAGCCTGCAACAAATGAAAACATTCAGTAGCATTTTCCTTTTACTGTCTCATCTGCAGTATTACATTAATGACGAACTGTGACAATTCAAACTTTACATCTGTTAGACTTTTTTTTTAATGCACTTTAAAAGAGCTCATGACCATGTTATAAAGAAATACATGGTAGTAGCAGCTGTCACATCAACAAGGTAGTCATTGTTTATCATCTTTCAAGAGTTAGCGAGACCGCATATTGAACTACACTCCGCTCAAGTGCCTCATCGCGAGGTAGAAAAGAGCAGTTTAAAAAAAAATAAACTCTTTTCTGAACATCGGTGCTGCCACGGTTTGGCAGGTAAGTGTCAGAGTTTACTCTGGTCTTTGGAGGGGCTGTCCACATCTGCACCGCAGAGAGGAGACAGGTGGTTATACTTGGGTGTGATGTTCATTTGGATCGTTATCGAATATGGATCCCGACCAATGACACGGTGCAGGTTGGTGCTGTCCCGCTGGAGCTCTTCAAGTCTTTTCTCAGTTTTCATCACGCCGCCACTCCTTCCAGAAGGGTCCACTTTTTCCGGGTACAGTGCATCCCCTGTGTATTAAAGAAGAGTAACTTTGTCCGACAAAGACTCCTTTGTCTGATAAAGAGGCAAGAATTAGCAGAAATGTCTATTAATTTATCCTCTGAAATAAATACCTGGTAAAATGCTTGCTAAGCAGTCAGGTGCCACCAGGAGAATAGGCAGCCAATGTTCGCAGCCCTCCAGAGCCCTCTGCCAGGCAAAGCCATGGAGATCCCTGAGCGCTGGAAACCGGCACATGCGTGCAAGCTCGTAGAACTGAGGTGGAGCGATCCAGATCTCCTTTGATTCATAGCTGTGCAGCACTTCAGAGGGAGTAGACCACTGGGGAACAAGGCAGTGCATTGCCCACGAGTTAAGCACTATTTGTACTTTAACTCGAGTCAAGTTAGGATAAGACTTGGAGGAGTAGTTCACTTTCAGAAAATTCTGTTATTTATAAACACCCCACTTGTTCCAAACCTGTATGAGTTTGTTTCTTTCTTCTGTTGAACGCAAAAGATGATATTTAAAAAAATATTGTGATCTTAACAGTTGATGAGCACCATTGTCTTCCACAGTAGTTTTTTTTTTTTCCTATTATGGAAGTCAATTGTCAGCTGTTCGGATCCCAACATTTTTTTAAATATCTTCTTTGCGTTCAACAGAAGAAAGAAACTCATACATGTTTGGAACAAGTGGGAGTGAGTTAATGATGACAATTTTCATTCTGAAAGTGAACTACTCCCTTAAAAGCTACTACTAAAAGTTTACGTTTATGAATTACGTTACGTGACGTTTAGCCACTTGCGTTAAGCGGGCGCGGCTTAGCTGGCGAATGAGCGCTCGCCTCATGAATATTAATGAGGCCACGGGCGAACGCGCAGCAAGTCAACGCGGAGTTATTTCAATCAGCTGGATACAAATTGGGCGCGAATGCCTACATTGATAAAATATAATTTTAGTGCAACGTTAGAGTCTGACAAACGTAGCTTTTAATCCAGCTAACAAATAACTGTCCAACGTGGTAATCTTACGGTTCAAGACGCACCTTGAAATGAACGATTTCCTTCTCGTCGTGAAGCGTGTGCGGCGCGTCGCGCAGGAAGCAGATGTAGAAGGCTGTGTCGTAGCGCCTCTGTTTGCGGCGCGTGCCTATAGGGGTCAGCCAGTTGCCCCACTCGTGCAGAGCCCAGATGTTGGGCAGACACTGCAGCTCCTTGCACATCTTAATAAAATTCGCCGAGTCCCCAATAACTAGAGGTCTCCACCTGGACAGCACGTCCCTGTCCCACAGTCCCCTCAGAGAGGTCAGGGCTGGCTGGGGGTCACTGTCACGAGCGTCCTCTGTGCGCACGCGAATCCCGCTTTCCTCGTGTTTGGGGACCGCCAGGAGCACACCGGACTCCTCAAACGTCTCCCTCACCGCACATATCCTGAACGCCACGTCTCCGGGGATCGGGGAGCCCAGCTGCGCTCTGTCAGTGGCGAAGATGGGCGGCCTGGTCTCCGGCGGCTGCTTCACGACTCCGATGCCGTAGTTGGGCGCTTTCGTAAAGAACTGAAAGACCTCCTGCCACTCGCTGGAGAAATCAGACGCGTCCACCAGCCCCCCGGGAAACACGTAGGCATTGGGCATGAACCCGCTGTTACCGCTCCGTTTCAGCAGCAGCACTTCATAATCAAAGGCGGATCTGTGCGCTATATGAGTGACCCTCTCCAGACCTGTTTTGAGAGAGTCCGCGCTCTGAGCGTGTCTAAGGCCGGCCGCCAAGATCACAGTAGCCGCCTCCCGCCAGTGTTTCAGCGCCGTGTTCATCCTGGCCCTCGCTTTACTTACATCTTCACACTTACACCAGAACCTTTCAACTTCAGTGAACTAATCATGAATGGCGCCAAGGGCAGCACAGAGAAGATAACAGTGCATTTATTATGTAGTCGGTGATTAGCGCCATCTACGGCAAGGGAGGAACGCTTGATTTTCGTACCTGCGTACTTTCACGTGACGTCACTCTTACAGGACTTTACGAGGTTCGAAGTGGTTAGGCAGTGATATTTAAAGGCCAAATTCAGTATATGAACCTTATTGATGATGCATACCTTGCACAGGCAATCAGATGAACCCAGAATATAAACACAATGCGTAAAGTTTCACGTTAAATGTTTTCCCATAGCAAACCGTTATAAAGAAAACATTTAACCATTTAGCACATTGCGTTCATATTCCGGGCTCATCTGCTTGCCTGAATAAAGCACGCATCATCAATAAGATCTGTATTGAATTTGATCTTTTAATATTACTGTTTTAAAGGCACTTTGACTGTTTTCAAATTGAGCTTTTTAGAATGACGCAGTTTTTTTCATTGAAATATCGCGGTGGGTGTTTTAGGCTATTGCAGATGGCCAAAACTTTCATTTTGTTCACATATCTTTGTTTTATTCTTCTGAGAGATCATCTATATATTTGTGCATTGGAAACAGATGGAAATTGACGGGCTTTTACTGCAGTTCTGTGCATGTTTTGCCCGCCAGGTCTTCTTTTAGGCCCATCTGAGCACCTGCACAATTTCCCATTGTCATGATATACATTTCTAAGATATGAAACCGCAACTGAATTCTACATGATTATTTTAATAATTCTCCTATGGAGAAAATGAACGGGATTTTTACAACCAGAACCCTACTGCACTCTATTAAAAGTAATTCTATAATAGGCTACATAAAGATGTACATTAATACAATTCTTAATCTCCTGTGATTTTATGAGTCTGAGTAAATTCATACAATGGGTTAACTAAAATCTGTTTAGCATTCAAGTAAAAATAATTTTACTCTGGACAGTTAATTTCTTTACAATTCATAAATTTGAGTTCAATAAACTTGGAAAAAAAATATCATTGCTATTCTGTACGGCAAACGTGTGTATAATAACACACAATTAGTAGAAAAAAACCCATCACATGCTGTGACCTGGGAAAGACTTGTAATACCTGTCAAACAATGGCTGGTCAGGCATTAGAAATAATAGTAAAATAATACAAAAATCTGTCCATTTGCAACCATGTTCCCTTTAAGAATCCTTTATCCACATTTCCATGGATCACTCTGTTATTACATCCGTGTCTGTCCTCCAGTGTGATGTCTGTCACTCAGTCTTTTCAGGTGGAACAACTTCCAGTAGCAGCTGAAGGTGCATGGTGAGTGGCCCTGGAAGAGTCACCGGTTCAAATTCAAGAATTTATGGAAAGAGATGGTATTTATTCACCATTTCTTGACTAAAAGTTTTTGGGACTAGGATAGTAGATAGTAGAGAGCTTTAAAAAATGCAATTACTGTATACAGAATTAACATTCACATTTTGTGAAAATAAAAATATTAAATTAAGAAAATGTTAAAATATTTATTAAATACAGTTTTGTTTATGTTCTCATAATTATTTATGTTTTTGTGATGTGTCATTATAATGCTGTTTAGATCTGTTTGCTAACTGCAATGTTTACTATTTTTCATTTTGTGATTTCTGGTGAACTGTATTTAAATCTGTTGTGTTCAGTTTGACCCACAAACATTAGAAAAACTATTAATTATAATAGTATATAGAACCCGCAACAATTAAAAAACAAAAACATACAAAAATGTATTGTTCCTGTTTTTTAATTCATGGATAAAAATGGAGATTTCAATGATATTTTGACCACTGAACTATGTTCCTAGTTTCATTTCATAAATCTGGTCACCTTATTTAAAATGTATTAAGGGTCAAAACAAAGATACGTTTTGCTCACTGAAATATATCCAGATGTGTAATTTCCAGCTACTTACTCATGATGCAGCGAGTCCAGTTGAATTTGTAGTAAATGAAGGGTACATATAAG
The DNA here is from genome assembly GCF_018340385.1 of Cyprinus carpio. Taxonomy (NCBI): domain Eukaryota; kingdom Metazoa; phylum Chordata; class Actinopteri; order Cypriniformes; family Cyprinidae; genus Cyprinus; species Cyprinus carpio. Next base: position 22,520,003 of record NC_056578.1, on the reverse strand, counting down.
AGAAGACCACCGACTATGAACACTGTGCAGTACAGGTACTCCCACTCAGGCTTGTCTATGATGGGAGCAAGAACCAGATAACAGGACACAATCACCACCAAAACAGGGATGACTATCGGCACCTGAGAGAAACAAAAAGCATAGAAATGCAAATACTGTGAAAGCTGTAAAAGTTTTTTAATTCATTCACATGATGAGGTGTCACTCTAACCTTGACAGGTCTCTGAAGCTCCTTCCTAGTGAACCGCATAACAATGAGCGCAAGACATGTGAGCCCATAGAAAACCCACTGAGCAAAACTGAAGTAATTAATGAGAGTGGTTATGTCTGCTGGCATGATGTAGATGATTGACAGCAAACCCTGCAAATCACATTCAAGAACAAATACTTAAACATAAAATGTATATATTGTTAATGTGTTTAAAACTGTTGTCATATTTGATGTAATATCAAATATGGAAAAAAATGTGTTGAGAATGTAATATTACATTAAATATTAGAGCTGGAGAAGGTGTGTAACGTTTCACACTGATGTATGACATGATCCTAACCATGTGGCCCTCCCGTCCTGCCACATATGTCAGCCTAACATATACAAACAGACACAACAGAGAGTGAGAGGCAGGCCCAGAAAACAACTTTTAGCAATTTTCCAGTGTGCAAAGCTGAATTTCCTAACCTGCCTGCGGTGAAACAGCTCCCATTGGCTGCACCAAAAGTGGAAAAGACCACAAATAAAGGCACAATCCATGATAATGGGTACAGCACTCTGTCACCAAAGGTCTGTGAAGTAACCAATGATGTAGTAAAATACAACTCAATGATCATTTTACATCAAAAAAGGATATTAACTGAATCAATACTTATCAAATAAACTGACATTAAAGATAATTCTTAAAATGACCAGTGAGTTTCCATGATGACTTATCCAATTATTTATGATTACAGTAAGTGTTTTAAAAATATGTTTTTAGAAATTGTGCTTGCAAAATCAATTATTTGGCTTATTGCATATTACAGAACTAAGCATAGCCAGGGAAACTAAGCATAACGTTTTGGAAATCACAGACTTAAAATTCCCTGATATTTTTCTGTTTCCTAGTTGTGGGAAATATGATTAGTGACATTTGCGTTAGAAATATTCAGAGCAAGTAATAAAATGGCAGTGTGTAGCAGTGAAGCAACGTAACTGATGCACGTCACATGATAATGACAACATGGCCAATGTAGCACGCCAGATTCTGTTTGTGCAATAGAACATACTTTTTTAAGCGGTTGCAAAGTAATTACTTATTCAAAAGAAGTGATTTCCAACACAGCATGTGACTATAATACACACTCACCACAGCAACGGCAGGAGACTGCAGAAATTCAATAGGGGTCAAGACACTGAAATATGCAATGTTGACTAGTATATAGCACACAGTTACCAGGGGAATCCCAATAATTATTGCCAGGGGAAGGTTTCTGTTCAAAAAAAGAGATAACAACACAATAAGACTTCATGGCTAACACTGAAGCACAGACTACATTTAATGGGGGAAACTTTAATATGCACATGTAATTATAGAATTATTTTATTACGGATTTCATATGCTGTAGTTTCATTTGATTCTGACCTGTATGGATTTTTCAGCTCTTCTGTTATGAAGTTAAGCTGATTCCTATGAAAAAGACAAAAGGACTTTAAAAAGAATTGCCATAGCTGACTTGTAGTCTTGTACATGCTTCTCTCAGAACAATAAAGCCCTGAATTGAGAATGATCTGGTGAAAGTCCAAGCAACTAAAAAAAGATCTCACTGGATAGAAGTTTCAACAAGCATTCAATTCCCTTTTCAGCACATGTCTCACAGGTGCTGAACATCCACTCTTATCAGATGTTGCTTTAACAGAGAAATCATTAGATTGTGTGAATGATTCTCAGGGCTGAAAGCACAATAGAATGTTGATTCTATGAATCTATTCGATTCTAAGAATAGGAAGAATCTGTGTGTGTGTATTAAAAGTTTCAAAAAGATGAAGACTGCTGCTTAACATTAGCCTCATATTAGCCTCAACATTAAATGAGCTCATCAATAATTTACCATCCATCATAAGCCCATAGTCCATTGTAAAATGCAAGGCCAATTGCTCCAAATGATGTTGTTGCCCCTGCAAATGGGTCTCTAAGATTCTGTGTATTGCCTATAAAACAGTTATAACAATAAATAAGACACATTTTATTGATCCGTCATTGAGGTCACCTCATCTAAAACAATCTCTGGCCATAGTCTACGATGAGTCATCTTTTACAACATAATAAAAAAACAATTTCTTTATCAAAATGTATTTGATCCCAGTTCGTTCAATTGAATAATAAAATACTAATGTTGTTTGCAATGTGAATATCACAGAGATCTCAGGGGATGGAGAGGTACCTTGAGCCAGCAGAACGATGCCCGAAACCACAATGATGACAATAATCAAGAGTTTGGCTGTTGTGAAAAAGTTCTGCACTCTGTTCGCCAGCTTGACACTCAGACAGTTGACGACTGTAATTATTACTGATGGAGAGAACAGACAACAGCTGAGTCCAGTATAATGTCATTTGAATATAAAAAGGGCCTAGACCTGTACATACAGATACAAGCTGCAGCCAGGCACTTGGTGACCACTTGAGGAGGAGCGCACCCTGGGTAAAACGGTGTGGAGGCGTATTCGGCACAACTCAGGGCGATGATGGCAAATGACGAAGGCTTTAACACGATGATTGTGCTCCAGGAATATAGGTATGCCAGCACTGGCCCAAAACCCTCCATCAGGTATGGATACTCTCCACCAGACTTCATGATCATTGTGCCTAGTTCAGCATAGCAGAGAGCCCCTGCACACACACGCACAGGTAAACCTCTTAGTTTCTCAGTGTTCAAGCTGAGGTCAATGAGTCCATTACTGAAAGGTCTTCTGCAGGCAGAGTCAGTATTAATCTAAAGAGGATTTCTGTGTCTTGTGAATTTTCCCAAACATTATGTGGCTTAAAAAGACTGACTGAGGGTTTCTGAGTGAGTGAACACATCTGATTAACTTCCTTGCCTTTGCCCAACTATAATCTCAGCAGAAAGTGCAGGATAAAATAAAGACTGCCATTTAGATATTTGTAACACATAATGCAGTAAAACAACAGCTGCAATGCATGGAGCAAAAACGGTTCAGTGCGCTAACATTATTGAATACATCTGGCATAATGAACTAACAATCTTGCTTAATGTTAATTTTAAAATAGACTGCTTAAAATTTCAATTATCATAAATGTAATTTAGTATGCATTTATGTGTTATGAACAAAAATGAATTGACATTGAACAGCAGCATGTTTGAACACTGGCATAAATGCATGCTGTAAAAATACTGTTCATTGTTTATTATATCTAATGCATTATCTATTAACTGCAATAAAATATAGCACCATTTAATAAAGCAGCAACCTATGGACATAATTGACGTTATACTATATTAGAAAAACATTGTACTTTGCTTTAAGAAACAGTGAATCTTATCGTTACGTCTAATGGAGAGATTATCAAACAGCCAAAACAATATGACACAACACATGAGGTGACAATGCTTAATCTCACCCATTTATCTTTGTTATGAGGGTTTATCAAGGCTTTTATGCAACCTTATAGACAATGTGACTGTTGTGCGTATACTGACCCATCGTAGCCAGCACACCACACGCCGCCCACACACACAGACATGGACCCACTGCTCCAGTCCCCTCCAGAACCGCTTTGGGAGAAATGAAGATCCCTGAGCCGATCATTGTTCCCACTATCAGACAGATGCCACTTACGAGACCCACCTGAGACATTCAGTACAACCAGAGGTTAAAGGGTATTGGCTTCATTCATTATGAATAGCAATTGAGTTATCGTGGAATTAAAATTAGGGATGCATGATGTATCAATACCACATAAGATTTTTGTATATATTTTTCACTGTAGCAATATTTGTTGGATACTTTAATGCTTATTTACTTTCTTTCGTACATTCAGGTTAGTTTTGTCATTTGTCATATATATATATATATATATATATATATATATATATATATATATATATATATAGACTAAAGCATTCAAAAGCATTCAGTTTTGTTCCAGTCTGATGAGATGCTTCAGTGTCCATCCTGTCGTTGTTGTTAATGTATCGTCTTCCTCAGCACATTGTGTTCCCTCGATCTTTCCCATCATGATGCCCTTTTCCAGTTATAATACATTTTGTTATAATGTTGTTGTTTCTAAATTCATTCATAGCATTTAACAGGATTGATTCTAGTTTTTAGTGTTTATTTGATATAGAATTGCCATTTAATTGGTTATCAACAGTAACAAATAATAATTCAACATATGCATCCCTAATTTCAATGATCTACTACATGATCTCAATCCATTATTAACACAGAGAGAATGAAGCTTGTAGTTTGGTCTATATCCCTTATATTGCCTGGCTTTATTTTGTTTTAATATAAGCTAAAACTATCTCTATTACTGTTACCTTCCACGTCTTCATGCATGCAAATTTCCATATAAATAGTCAAACTTGTCAATAGAGGGAGTCACAAAAGAATATACAAACAGACGGGTCAGGAAGGGAAGGGATTACACCGCAGTGATGGCGACAGGCACTGCCTGGTTAACCCACAGTTAAACCCTTCACACGCTACAAACCCATATGCACCATGTCTGGATGGAAACCACTGATCTTGAAACATTCTTCACATTCTCATGTGAGTTCATAATGAGTAAGATTATCTTTCTCTCTCACATTCTTCTGCAGAACTGCTGCTTTTGGCTGTTTGTGCTTTTTGGCTTCCAATGCACCCGAGACGCTCCCATTGTGAGTGTTCGGCTTTTTCAGATCTTCATCCATCGTTCACAGGATCAACTCTCCAGTCTTAATTTTGTGCAGTCAGACTGAATAAATACAGACAAAAATATAGTATACTTTTTACTTTAACATAATTACAGATAGTATGATCAATTGAAAAAAAAGTGAATAAAAAAAACAACCAATCCTGAACCTGCCCCTGTTTCTAAAATACAGACAGAAATCTAACAAGCGAAGTCTACATCTAAGGAATAATACTTTTATTCTCAGTGTCTGTTGTTTTGATGTCTTGTGCTTGAGTAGCTCATCACGTCAGATTACTTCAAGCAATCTCAAAGCCACGATAAGGGTTAAAGACATTATATTGTTTTAAGTGTTGCTAATGCAGGTGACCTTGTGTCAAGATGTTGAGGGCTCTCTGACAGAGCTATTTATTCATACACCATAACATCTGCTTCGGATCAGTTTGTCTCCTAGCAACTACAGTACAATAGCTAAAGGTTCAGTTTATACGACAGTCAAGAAGCACTGACTAGAATCAACTGCAAAAAATCTGCGGGAATCCAAGAAAAATGAGTACTAAAACAAATAATATAGAATAAATAATATTAAAATACTGCTGTAAAATCAGTAGAAGAGATCACATAGCCTACATTTTTTTTTAGTTAAATGATTAAACCTCTTTTAAAACCCATTTATTTGTGCATCCGGAATCTTTTTCTCATTCTACACAGATAAGAAAAGAAGACACTGAGGCTGATGTCCACAAGCAGCTACTAATGCTAAGCATACTTTAAAGAAATAGCATGAGTAAATTAAATGGGATTTGCTTATTGATTTGGAAACAGAAACATCCATGCAGCCATTACCTGGATGGTCCATTGTGTAGCCCTATAAACACACTCACTTAACTTATAGATTCACAGTATAAACAAACACACATCAATATGTCAGTTTCGTTTTCTGCCAAACGTTCATCATGCTTGTAAAAATTTTCTCTACTGACAAAAAATATCACATTATCAATAACTTCGCTACAATATTTTAACAAAAATAAGGTACTGAATGTTTTCTGAGTGCACAGTTAGCAAGACAAACTAAAGGTTAACTCAAGCTTACTTTCAGTGCCACCAATTCCACATCACATGACAATCATGTTTAACTTCAGGCATAAGGAGAAAGACAAACCTGCAATGCAATCAGTTTTTCCAGCAGATATCCTAAGTTTTGATCCATATCCAAATCCATGTGTTTAATAGCCAACAAAAGTGGGCGGGACTTTCGATGTTCAGTCATTCTCCAGGCTGACCGTGATTGAAGCAAACACATGATAAGAAGGAGGAGAGGGACCAGGATTGGCTAGAAGTGAGCAGACTCTGACCAACACAATACTCCTTTGAAAGCGACACTTGATAAGGTTCGGTGGAAAGAGGGGATAACAGTATAAAGTTAAGGACAGGACAGAACAGAACAGAACAGTCTCAGATCAAAGCACGACCAGTACAACTCAATACAAGCCATTGCTCAAATACATACAGGCCTGCTGGCGATTTACAGAATTTATCAATCTAGCTTAATGTTCATTTATAAATGTACTTTTGTTCATTGTTATTCATGTTTGTTCATAATACATTCATAAACATTCATTTATTCAACTTGAATTGTTACTGATGTGTTAGTATATGTAGAAATTAACATTAGCCTAAATGTAGATTAATAAAGTAAATAAACTGTAAGAATGATAAAATATATAATAAAAAATGTTGTTCACGGTTCATGATATCTAATATATAATATATTAATAATGTTAATGTATAGAACCGTACTGCAAAGTCTTTCCATGTACACTAATAGCAGCACAGCTCTCACTTGCTGTTAAACCAGTGTTTCAACAGTTCCTAATCTCCACAAACTGTACCCTATAGATGATACAAACACTAAATGATACACACCAGTAAAACCCAACATAGAGTTTCAGTTTTCTTGGAGAGCTTTTCTTATATTGTTATTAACACATTGCATTACTGAGACTCAGAAATAGTGATCTTCGACTCACTACTCACAGTACACTATATACTGTATAATACCAGACAGAGAGACTGATAAGTGTGGTTCAGAGATTTTCATTTTTCACCCACAACTCCCACAAATATTACAAATGTAATTTCTTTTCATATAGTTATAGTCATTTGGCTTTATTTGAGACTGAGACAAACAGCATCACTGTTCTCAGTGACAATCTTCAGAATGTTAAACATGAATTCACCCTGAAATAAATCTGCCTGAACAGAGGTTTATAAGAGATATTAGGCAAAGTGAGAATGTTACAGCTGAAGGACACCACCGTATTAATCTACTTTGTCCAGAATTAGGGTTGCCACCTTCAGCGAGGCAAAATAAGGGACACCCATTCACGACCACCATCCCCACCAAAAAACCCAAGGACACAAATAATCAGTGAGGAACTCAGCTCAAGTATGTAAACTTGCAGCAGAACACATACATATTGTTATTTTAAATTTGCTTATTTATAATTATTAATTATTATTATTAGTCTTTTTTTGACAGTTCTGCAGCTGTTACCTGGATGAGATGAATTTTTATTTTATTTTTATTATTAATTTACTTGAATTAGGACTACATCATTAATTATTTGTCCCATTTTTTTTTTTTACTTTTTAAAATGCCAAATTGTTTATGACATATATGCTTTATTATGTATATATTTATGATTAATATCAATGATAAATCAATAAATAGGACCTAAACTTAATTATAATATATTAATTTATCCGTGTAATCATGTCTAAAAATTAGGGCTGTCAAATGATTAATCACGATTAATCACATCCAAAATAAAAGTTTTGTTTACATAATATATGTGTGTGTACAGGGTATATTTATTATGTATATATAAATACACACACATGCATGTATATATTTAAGAAGAATATGTTGTATTTATATATACATAATAAATATACCCTGTACACACATATATTATGTAAACAAAACTTTTATTTTGGATGTGATTAATCGTGATTAATCATTTGACAGCCCTACTAAAAATATAATAAGTATGTCTACCAAGCTCTGATATTGTATGAAATAAATTAACAGACTATCCAAGTTTTAATAAAACAATAGGCCTATACCTTTAGAAGCACAGATGTGTGTGTCACTTTAATGGTATGTTTCACACAAAAATGAAATTAGTCATAATTTACTCAGGTTGTTCTAAAGCTGCATAAAGTTCTTTCTTCTGCTGAACACAAAAGGAGATACTTTGAAGAATGTGTCTCAACTAAACAGCTGATGGTTGTAACTTCCATAGTAAGGTAAAAACTGTTTGGTTACCCACATTATTTAAAGTATCTTCCTTTATGTTTAACAAAAGAAAGAAATTATTACAGGTTTAGAACAACTTGTGGGTGTGTAAACGATGACAAAATTTTCATTTTTGGGTGAACTGTCCCTTTAACCCGTGAACAACTGAAATGCCTCTCTGCGCGTTCATCATTAGTTACTGGACAGACACATTGATAACTTTCCCATTCAGCTATATCTGGAGAGTCTTGTGTTCAAAGGGCAGATGTGAGCTCCTATGTTTTAAAGGGGTCATATGATGTTGCTAAAAAGAACATTATTTTGTGTATTTGGTGTAATGAAATGTGTTTATGCGGTTCAAGGTTAAAAAAAAAACACTTTATTTTCCACATACTGTACATTATTGTTTCTCCTCCATGCCCCGCCTTCTGAAATGTGATGTTTTTTTACAAAGCTCATTGGTCCGAAAAGTGAGGTGTGCTCTGATTGGCCAGCTAAATGTTATATTGGAAATGTTACACCCATTGCCATACTGTGATGCGTGTCCCGGTCAGAACACCGGTGCTACAAGACAAAAACAATAAAACCATTACGAACGAGCCATATGCTGCATCCAGTGAGGACATAATTACTGATTATAATGATTTATACTGTGTTTTTACACATAGCATCGTTCCCTACATGTTCCCTACACAGTGTTCATTGCTCACTACTCCCCGAGCAGGGAAATCTGTTGAAGTTAACTTCACTGGGAACATTCATTCACGGATTTGCACTGCGCGACGGCTTTACACACGGACAAGTGTGACATCATACACCTCTGTCAATAAATACAATTTAAATTCACGTCTCGAGACTTCAATGCACTTTGAATGGAACATATACGTTCACTTCGAACTGGAATCATGGTGGAATATCCTGTGATGTCCATTTCACAGGGCACTTAAATTATAATAGAACAAACTTCTGAAGCCATAAGAGAAACATACAAAATGTGCAGAGCAGGGGGGTGCGAGGACTGGCATCAGTGGCGAATCCTTTACATATGTAAATGTACTTACAGACTGTGAGTCAGAACAGCTGGCATTGTAGTGTTCTCTCCCAGGATCAGGAAACAGTCCTCCATAAAATGTGCTGCACACATCTGAATATTTGGGTTGGACTGTTCTGGAACAATGTTGTAAATACAACTTAACCACTGATTTCTAGTCGTGTCCTCTTTTGGAAGACCAAACCAAAAAGTATTTTCGCTTTCACATTGAAACAGCGTCTCCACGACATGCGAGTATCAAAGGTAGGCTTTTTTTCTTTACCTGAACATTTGGGTGGTGTTATGCAAATCTTCCCACACAGTGACGTAGACATGTGGGGGTGTGTTCAAACGAGGCGTTTCGGGGGGCGTGAATGAGTCTTAAATTTTATAAAGAATATCTCTTTGGATTTGAGACTTCAGTCTTTGCAACTTTACAGATCTTCGTTATGCACCAAGAGCTTGTAACACTCCAAAGAGAAAGGAAAACTTGAAATCGCATCATATGACCCCCTTTAAACCGCGCAGGTTTGTTTACCGCATGCTGCGCTCGTGTGAAAGGGCTTTAATGGCACGTGTTCTGGAGACTCTGTCGCTATGGAAACAGAAACGCCAACATCACACACAAACGAGCTTCTCTAATACTTCTTATAAAATTGATTTCATTATAATTGCTATTAGTATTATAAACAATGCAAAATACTGGCCTTCGTAAAATACGTGACAAATCGCGTTCCGTATTGATTTGATACGGGATGCATCTTTTTACCTTTAAATATGGGACGATTCCGTATTTTAAGGGACAGGTGGCAACCCTATCCAGAATGTACCATTATTCTTGTACTTCCATTCAGTTGTCATAATATTTATTCATCGAGGAACATCCAAGGACATGCAAAACTGTGGCAGGCACCCTTAGATATAAAACTAGCTATAGCTGGCACAGCTGGGGTCTCATTTATTAAACTCTCCTTAGATTTCATCCTAAAAATGGGCGTATGCACAAAAGCTAGATTCTGCATCTCCACCTCAACTCCTCCCCGAAATCACCATATATGGAGCTTACAACACCTTGTTTTACTATGCATAACCTCATCTGCATATCATTTCCATGCATATTCCCATCCACGTGACACCATATTTAACACCATTAAAGGTACAAGACATTAAGGAAATATGAGATGCCGAGTATAAATGCCATTTTTATTGCTAAAATCATCCAGTATTCTTGTTATGTTTTAGCATTAATATATCAAAATCCATAAAAACAAATCTGTTTAAAATAGTTTTCAGATAAATATTTTACAAAAAATTAAATCAAATTAATATCCAAAAAAAAAAAATTAAATCAATTTCAATTCAAATCAAATTTAATTTATGCAGTTTTGCTGATAAGGTGAACATCTTTTAGCTTTTTTTAGTCTATATTTATTGCAGTGTAAACAGAATTGTCTGACTCAGCGCGTCACTGACAAAGTGGCCTATATAAAAATAAAAAAACAAACAAACATGCAAATTACCATTTTCTTCAAGTTGTATCCTTCAAATAAAGTCGTATTTTCATAATGTTGTGGAGATGCCTTCACACAGCATCAACACCTCCGTGCAGCTGTGCTTGTTCAGTAAGATATCATCACTGGACCTATTCAAACCAGACAATAGACCGTTCCACCAAATCCAGCAGTGTCCGCCACAGTATCGAAGTGCGCATCATTGATCATTGTTCTCACTAAAATATTTTCTCATAACAAGAGATATGCAGTTTAGTTTGAAGATTAATTATTGTGCACCTATAGCACTCCTCGCTGTCATTAAAACAGCATGCCACAGGAAAAGTCATCAAGTGCATCCACTAAACATGCCTAAATTCGTATAATTTCTTACTTCTGCGTAATGACTGTTTCCACTAAAAATAGCAAAAAGATGTTCATCAGCAAAACTGGATACATTTAATTTAATTTGAATTGTTTAAAACAATTGAAATACTATTTGGCCAGTGGAAAAAAATGAGATCAGCTCTATTTTAATATATATATGAGAACAACTTTAAACCATTTTGTTTTTATGGATATTTTCATATATTTATTATAAAACATAACAAGATACTGGATAATTTTTATCAATAAAAATGTATGTGTATGGCACAAATGGCATTATAGTCCCCATCTCATATTTCCTTAATGTCTCGGTGTTAAACATGGTGTCACATGCATGGGAATAAGCATGGAAATGATATGCAGATGAGGTTATGCATAGTAAAACAAGGCGTTGTAAGCTCCATATATGGTGATTTCGGGGAGGAGACGAGGTGGAGATGCACGTACGCACAATCTTTCCCTGACTGGGATTTTTGCGCTGGTTCTGGTGTACGCATGGTTTTATAAATCTGAAAACTTTTGTGCGTACGCAAAATCTAGCTTTTGTGCCTGCGTACACTTATAGGATGAAATCTACGGAGAGTTTTATAAATGAGACCCCTGGTCTTGTGATCAACATTAAGGTACAAACCTTGATAAACACATTGCGATATTCTGACCCAAAGACCCATGAGGACTTGGAAGAATGTGTCCCTAAATACAAGTGGGGGTCCGCTGCTCAACTGTCTTTGTTATATAGTTGCCCCATATATGAGACTGAAACATGAAATACACTGCTATCAGTCCTTCAGTTTTATTAGAAAGAGCTCATTTCTTAAAGAGTACCACAAGACTTCTTGATTCTGTAAATTACACTGAAGTAGAATTAAATCTTGTCTTTTTGTTGTTTGCCTCAGTTTTTAGCTATTAAGGCTTTGCATGAGAAAAATATGTGTGGTCTAAAAAAACACATAACAGTGCACCAGAGAACAGTCAATGGAGAGAGCCCACAGTAATAGAAAAACAGTACACTATGTGTTTCAATAAGCCATAATTATGAAGGTCTTGATTTTATTAGAAAATATTTGTAATGCATGAAACCAGGAGCCAAGAGCATAAAAACCTTAAAAACAATTAAAACACATTTTTAAATGAAAAAAAGCAAAACTAATGCGCAGAAACAATTATTATTTTTTTTTTTTTAAAAAGAAAAGAAATCTGTGGCAAATTGGCCTAGTTGTCAGATTGGTTCCTAGCTTCAGTGCAGAACTCTAGTGGGACAGACCAGCCATGAGCCCATAGTGAAGTCTGTTATAATCTGAAACCTGTAACCGCTTGTACAATTAGGGAGAGGCCACCCTAACAGGCCAGGAAAGCAGGGAAGCTTTGCCACAGCACTCTGGGAGGGACGGCTAGCAGTGAAACAACTTTGTGCACTGGACACTTTGGCCACCTGGAGAAATTTGGGTGACACTGTCAGTTCACCCCAGGGAAACACTAGGAGTAAGGACTAGGGTGTGTCCTGTAAGGTTGTGGTGGGTGGTACACAGGCTACATCCCAGTTTGGCAAAATTGGATAAGAAAACTCCAAGGTCCTCCGAAATTTTTTGACTGATTCAGGAAGAGTTTTAGGAACACATGTGCTACTAAAAAGAAACGCAAGCATAAAGAGTAAACACTATTCACAAGAGCACAACAATGGTGTGACTGAGAGCTTGAAAGGGCCCCAGATGACCTACACTGAGATGTTAACCTTGATAAGGAACAATCTATAACTCTAGACCAGGGTTTACCTTAATTAAACTCACCTACCTGTGATTTTCTAATGATCCTGAAGACATTGATTAGCATCCTCAGGTGTGTTTGATTAGGGATAGAGCTAAACTCTGCAGGAAAGTGGATCTTGTGGGCCAGATTTGAGGATCCCTGCTCTAGACTATCCCAAAGGACAGGTACTAAACTTTAACAAGCTCTTCTTCTATCAGGGGTTTTAACTGTTCACCAAGTGTTGTGGTACTCTTTAAGAAATCAAGAGTTTGAGTATATACTGTGATGTTAATGCCACACGGAGTGATTTATCTACATGGCCTGTCACAAAATCTGATTCATAAGAGCTTTGCAGATTCATCAGGTCTGTGTTTCTCCAAAATGGTATTTCTATTCCAGAACTGGTGGTCTGTGTGATTTTAAAGGTATTGCCAATTACCCATTAAGCTCCGTGACATTTATTTTAATGTAACCTTTGTTTAATAACAACGTCAATAACAACGTCCAGCAGATGGCAGCACTAATTTTCATATCTTCTGTAAGTTCTATCCGCTTCACTGATGAAATAGACCAATGTCAATACTGACTAACTAGGTTAAATTCTGTCATTCTAATTTGCATAATTTGAGTTCCTCATTTTGGATTCAAAGAGGAATTCTAGGAAAGCAACTGAAAAGCCTTAAGAATAGGATTGAACATATCTTACTTTTCTTTCTGATGACTAATGGCCCACTACAAAAGTGAGTGGGTGAGTAATATGAATAAATTAACAGAACAGGTATAAACTAAGACAGCTAGAGAGGTGTATGTGTGTGTGTTTTGCTCACTGGATGTGAGGGGACTCAGGACGAAGTAACAGTATAAGATGTCCTCGTCATTTTTCTCCGCTGTCAGAACCTCAGTCCACTGGGCCTGTGAAAGGGAACAAGTGACCTGTACCTGCAGAGCTATGCTTCACATACTATTAAGCACACAAACAGTCTTACTCTCTCTCTCTCTCTCATTTACACACACACATAAACACACAAAACAATGCTTTTTTTTCCTCTTACCTTTGATAAGTTGTAGCTCTTTGCAGACAGTTGTCCTACATTCCATCCTAAAATATAGATTCTTGATTTATAACATCCACCAAAGCACTGCAAGTCTATTTCAAATCTCCAGTTCACTGGGCTGCACTATGAGAGATGGGCAGTACAGTATTTTAATTAAATGTATTAAAGGTATACTGTAACTCCAGTATTGATAAATGTAATGGCAGTGTCTTACACTTCAAACGACTGCTTATAAATATTGTTTGTATTTTTGTACTTTCAAATTACAGATGACTTTAATTTTAAATAAATACATTTCTCACTCCAGTATTTTGTATTTTAAATGAAATACATTTGATGAGCAAGTATTTGTAATTTGTAACAAAATATGTATTTGTGCCCATCTTTGTTCTTAAAGAATTCTGTGACATTAACAAATACATTCTATCACTGTCATATTAATATAACAAACACGCATGCTCCAAAAAACAGCAATCTTTCAGTAAAAATCAACAAAACAATTTAAGACGTAGCCACCAATGCATAGGAATCAATCGATAAACAGTTAACTAACACTTGTAAAACTAACTGCTGATCTACAGTTTGAAATTTATAATCAGTATCCTACTGCTAACTGAAAGTGCTCTATTTCTACAGGGAGCTCGCACACATGCACACGGACTGCAGTTCTGTGACCCACTGTTACAACAGACACCCTAAATGCCATTTGTTTTGTGCAGTGAATGCTGGGTTATAATTTTGCTCTAAAAAACTGCAGTGCCATTATGGAGGGAACTATTGGACTGCCCCAATTATGCTGCAACAGTCAGGCTGGTTTTATTGCGGTGTCTCGCTAGTTTTGTCCCGACCACAGATGATTTGCTTGTGAACCACTGTTTATGGAATTAAGATTTCTCTCCTCAGGAGAACCTTACATTAGATAGTGTCAATGCTTCTTTCACTTTCCCTGTACTGGCAAAAATGCTTTGATTTCAGAAGATTTAGATACAACATGAAGTCAGCATGAAGCAGAAATTGCGATCATATTTTCTCCCCTACGCACCTGAGGACATTTATTGGTTTTCCCTGGATGCGTGTTTTGGCGCTACACTATTTCTTCTTCTTAATAACAGTAAAATGCAATATTCCATAAAATAAAAATAAAACTTTATAACATTGACATCTTTGCTGATGAGGCAGTATACGCATAATCAAAAGCAGTTACTGTTTCCGTCAAGACAAATGCATTTTTTTTTTGTAATTTGGACTAGCAAAGAAAATTGAGCTCACTGCAGGTCATGAGCCGAAAAACAAACAAAACTCATAATTTAATTGTTTATTCCAACATATTATTGCCCAGAATTCTGCACTAGTGCAAAAATACACAAACAGGACGCTAATCATATTATGGAATCCCATATTTTGTCCTTATTAAAGAAAATGATATGGGATATCCTTTGTGCAAGGCCTTCATCCTAGATAGAATGAGAGAGAGATTTCTGTTGCTCTGTCATTCATCATGTGGCTTGTGTAATAGACTTTTCTATGCTATTGTGTGTATCCACTGCTGGAACTGCTCTGTCACATATGCTTTTTGAAATGAGCTCAATAGCTGAATAAATGCTGTAACGTTCTCCCTCTGCGGGATAATCATTATTAGCAATTGAGAACAATGTTATAAGGTTATACACTGTTATACACGTATACGTGGGGAAAAAATAACATCAAAGCGCATTTGTCATAGTTAAGACAAGAGAAAGGCTGTGTATTTAAGCGCCTCCTTAAGCATTCAGGTAAATGAATTCATGAACTCAAAACACTTGTTAAGGAGGATATGGAAATATTAGGAGTCCTGTCCACTCTTGTCACTTTCATCAGAGGACAGATTCTGGTGCTGGTCAGAGTTGGAGTCAAACATGGAGCTTCGCTGTATGGGATGTGGCAGACGGCACTGTCTGGAGGTGAAGGGAGGGGGCAGCGAGCAGGACAAAAGATCCTCTACACGAGGGATCCTGCGGAAGTGCTGTGTAGGGCTGGAGCCATGTTGGCTGGACTCAGCGAACTGCTCCCAAACACCACCTCTCTCAAGCGCTGACTCTCTCTGGTCGCTGCCTCCCAAACCACCTCCAATTCACCTTCTACCTCTCTGAGAAACACACAGAGAGAGGCTTGTTTTAGTGCAGTATGGGTAGGTTTCCTAGTTCAAATATGAGCTCTCATATCATCACACTCTCTAAAAAGGGAGAATGCCTAAACACACAAGCATTCAAAATATAAATGAAAATGCACAAATTTCTGACCTTCACTCATTTTTTTTTAATCCTCCAGTCAATACCGGTGGATTCGCACACCAAGCTTTCAAGGGCTGTGCAATAATAACAGGTATTATCCAGATATGTGCTAAGGCACAAACTTAAACAGAGTGAGAGAGAACGACAGAGATGACCAAGCGGTGGAGGGGTGTAAGCTGTCGTAATCATAGATCAGTTAGCCAAACCATCTGTTGATGTACATCCTGGCTTCCACATACACATGGTTTATGACAAGCTTTCTATCTCTCACTGTGCGGAAAGGGGCGAGTCGTCTCTGTAACTGTTTTTTTTTCCTCCATACAATGGAAGTCAATGGCTACCGTCAGCTGTTTAGTTACCAACATTCTTCACAATATCTTCTTTTGTGCTTATCAGAATAAAGAATTGGAGAGTAAATGATGACAGAATTTTCATTTTTGCATCCGTTTAAAATGCGCTTTTAAGCTGCCATTTCCTGTGCCTGCATCAATAAATGTCATTTCTGACAGACTCAAGCAGTGTCAAACGGACAAAGTCAAACTCATGTCCTCCCAGCTCCTACGCTTCAGACACCAAGCACCTCAGAAACAGAATGAAACATGTCTATATTTATATGTGCGTATTTGTGATCTGAGACCATCAAATAAACGTTTTGTTGAAATTGCAGAAATTACTTGTGATACTTTTATTCATGTATTTTTATTAATTATTGTGATGAGTGGGGCGGGGCCGAGAGCCGTGGGAACGGAGCGAGGCCGGTGGAGTGATTGGGAAATGAGCGACACCTGCTCCACTCACCGTCTCGAGTCCCACGGAGGAGATCGGGAGGATACAAAAGAGGAGCGACGACAGTGAAGGACGAGAGAGGACCAGGCCTGGGTTTTATTTTGTGTTTGGTTTTTGTTTATGCGCGGCAGTCACCCGTGAGGGGCTGTCGCGCTGTTTTATGTTTATTTTGTCATTAAAGTTTTATTTGAGTGTTCGCCGGTTCCCGCCTCTTTCTTCCCGTAATTATGGAGTTTTTTATTATTATTGTTACAATTATAATTTAAGAATGTGTTGGAAATTACATGTTTTGGGAATGTAGGCCCTCGTTTCCCAATAAAAGTGTGTTTATGACATTTTACAGCTTCATTAAATGTTTTTGTCTTTTTGAATAATAATAATAATAACAATAATAAAGGAAAACTAAAAAAAAAGTTAAGATTTAAAGTTTCCACAAAAATATTAAGCCGCACAAGAGCTTTTAACCTTAATGATGATAAGAAATCCATATTTCAATAACAACAGTTTCAGACAGCAGATTTGTCAATGATATGTTGCCTGAGGCTGTTCTTTTTACATCCTGACAAAGAGTCTTGTAAATATGGCTATGTGTATTTTATAAACAAATATATATGTATCTCTCATTTTCAGGCAGTCTTGAATGCCTAATGAGATTTTCATCTCGGGACTCTTTTATTTCTCCTTGTAGGTGCCCTTTTCCTCTCCCCTTCCTCCTCTCTATTCATCACATATTGTCTTTTGCAGTCTTAGCAAAAGCCAAACAAGGCCTTATCCATGCACACAGATAGCCTGCCCCTGTCACCTTAGAGATTTATAACAGAGAGAGAGAGAGAGCGAGAGAGAGAGAGAGATTGCTGTCAGTGGGTGGGTCAGCTGATCAATAGTGTTAGACAGGGGAACAGACAGTAGGACAGAGGGATGCAGAGAGAACAGAAGTGAGGGACAAATAAACCCACATACTGACAGATCAGAAGAGGAGACATGTCTGACAGAATAATATCACAGCTAAATGTGTAAGGTCACATGGATTAAGTAGACGTTTGTGCATTTTTGTGCTGAAAATGAAGCTGAGAGAGAGTACTACACTCTTATTGGTAGCTGAAAACATCGAAGTATATGAAAATCTTTAATATTAATGGTTGCATAGATTCTGACCAGTGTATTTAAATAATACCATGATTTCAATACCACGACTGAGGTGCCCTTGAGCAAGGCACCGAACCCCCAACTGCTCCCTGGGCGCCACAGCATGAATGGCTGCCCACTGCTCCGGGTGTGTGTTCACGGTGTGTGTGTGTTCACTGCTGTGTGTGTGCACTTTGGATGGGTTAAAAGCAGAGCACGAATTCTGAGTATGGGTCACCATAGTTGGCTGTATGTCACGTCACTTCACTTTTCACTTTATAATCCAGGCAGGAATAAATATTTGCAGAAACACTTGTTTTTAGGTTAATGTCTTTTTCTGGGCTAATATTGTCCTTTTAAAATACATGAAGGTAGAAATTAATAATTATTCAGATAATGCTTCCTGCAGCCCCTTCTCTCACCATCTAATCGATTGCTAGCGTTTGCTTTTGCTCTCATTCTCATGACCCAGTTGCCAAAAGAGAGAGGGAAGAGGACCAGAGAGACGGGTGCGAGTAGGCGTGAAGGAAAGAAGTGACATGTCTGAGTGGTGAACGTCAGGAGATGAAAGATGAGAGAGACCAGTATTGACCCGGCTGGTTTTAGCATCAAAGTCTTCTAGAAGAGATTAAAACAGACATGAGAGAGAGATGGGAGAGTACTTTGTGAATGCTGCACTGGGAAGTAGGTTTATAGGAGCAGTAGTAATCTGAGGTTGTGGTTCATTCTGCTGTGTCACTGTGTGTAAAAACCACTTTAAATGATGCCATACAAGTCATCTACGTCACATCAACCACGCTGTAATTTAATGGTGAATAGCTAATGTCAGAGATATGAAATATTGACTTCATGGTTAGTTTCATGTTACCTAGTGGTTGTTAAAGACCTAGGTTGGCAACCATATGCAACTCCTATGGTTTTTTTGAGAAGTCCTGGCTCAGATGGTACCTTAGGCGAGATGAGATGAGACATGACCGACTAAGTTTTGTTAGATTACTGATTTCAAGTAAGTTTCTGTTAAACTTGAATGAACTGGTTTTAAATGACCTGAACTTGACAGCCAGTGATCAACAAGCATTTTTTGCTCTAGTCTATATCGGTCACCCCTCTCAGGCAGCAAATAACACAACAATGTACAATAAAAATATTAATTAATTGTTTTTTTTCTGACCCACTTTCTATTAGGTGACTAGCTACTATTTGAATAAATAAATCATTGTTAGGTACAATGCACTTATTGTATTCATGTTGTATTACAAAATACTTTTGCTGTTATTAAGGTGCAATGATCCAGTGAGGCGAGTTGAAAAGAACCCAAAGTGCAGTTTATTCAAATCCAAGAATGAGCAGATACACAAACAAACAAAGACATGGCTTGACTTGACTAAACAAGAACTTGAACAAGAACACAATTGGTTAGGTTTAAGGGTGGGATCAGGGGTAGGTGTAAACATGTAATTATAGATGTAATTACATGCATGCATTTTTAATACAAGTACAATTTACAAATAAGTGCATTGTATTAAATTTTTCATATTTAAAGATGCTTAATATAAAATGGGTCCAATTTTTCTTTCTCAACACATTCTATCAATTCTATTTGAGGCATCCCTTAATTTGTTCCCCACCCCCCATGTTCTCATTATAAGACTTGTTGCAGACTGTATGGCAGAGATCACAAAGAGTACCTATTATAATCATAGTTCTATTATCACATATTAAATGAATAATTATTAATATTAATATTAGAATTAATATTAAATAATACAACTGGTTAATGTTTTATTAATGTTTAATTATTAATGTGTGTAGCCTATCTGAAACGTCTGTGACTGTATCATAGCACTGAACTCACAGTGATTTCAGAAAAACAAATATATCTAAGGATATGGAAATATTACAGCACAATTAAGAGTTAATCTATTAAAATTACACGGCCTTGCTAATGTACAATAGCAAAAGAATCATCCACAGCATGTGTCCATTATAATCAACATTTTATGGTCTGATCTGTTCATTTTGCTTCTTTAAATTACAAAGTTAAATTAGTAGCACAAATGGCCACTCAGCACCATTAATTCAATAAACGCACACACACACACACACACACACACACACACACACACACACAGCACTCGTAATGTAATTCATTAGTGGTGTGTAATGGATTACAGACTTAATGAAGGACGATTCAGCCATACCACTGGAGTGGATCAACGTATGGGCAACACATGCACACATCTGAACACAAATTTATGCTCACATGCGTGTGAGTGTGTGAGAGAATGACAAGACTGAATGCTACTGCAAGACAATAGCGGTCATAATCTGCATGTGATAGACACGATTGGCAATGTCATCATATTATGTAATACTGAGGCAAGTATCTTCTACTCCAGGTGTGTAGAAATCAAATCAGTGCTTCATCTGGCCATGCAATGCAGTATTGCATGGTCTTAGCTCACACAGAATGGCTGGTAGGTAAATTAATGTTTTAACATGTCAAGACCCATCTGTATCCAGACAGACCAGAGCATCAATAAGTGTGGTAGGGTCAGAGATCATGAGGGCTACAGGTTTTAAATCTGCATTAAAAAACGTGTCTCATTACTTGTATGTGTGTGAGTTTTTTGAACATAGAGAAAAGGTATAAATACACATGAACAGTAATCCCAAACAGAGATCAATGTGAGCGTATGCTGATGCATTTGTGTATTTCCAGCTGTCAGTTCTGCTAAAATCACTTGCATCATCCTGACCTATAAAATATAAAAACCTTTTCAAACCTCTTCATTTTTAAAACACAAACATGACAAGAGAGATAAACACACAAACATTTTTTTTAATACTCTGTGAGGTAAATACGCCTCTCTGCTTTTCCAGATTCACACACATTTTCCCTCTTTCAATCGATGCTACATACGTAACTGATAAAATCATAGAACTGTAATTCACCAAACTATCCTTTTCTGCAAAAAGTTTTGCACAATACTAGAATGACAGGCCTTTTTGCAGGCAGTAATTTGTGAATCTGACATTTTTCCATTGTTCCTTGGGCAGTCTTGTCAGTCGACTCAACAGAGTGATCCAAAATACAGCCCTGTTCACCTCAAGCTGTACACTTTAGTCATGAGAGAGTCTGTCCCCTGCACTTAACAGTACCAAAAAGAAACATTCAAAAAGAGAAAATAGAGACAGTTTTATACAGAAAGATAGACGGGAAAAGGATTAACAGTGAGAGAGGACTGGGCATTAAAATAAGGATGTCTTAGAATTGACAGAGGCCTCACTCTGTGTCCTGTGTCCTTGGTTCAACTCTGACCTTCTGCCACACACTCAACACTGCTGATGAGGAGGAACGAATTACAATAAATCATACTGCTGTCATATCACATGCCCATAATAATACAAAGGAGAAGACTATATAATTTGACAAGGCGGGCATGCTATGTCCATTAATCTTTCCTTTCTTATCCCTTTTCAGTCTCTCACTTTCCCTTCTCTTCTCACTCACACAGCCAGGCGACATATAACCAAGTTTTCATCTCGCTTTCTCACACATAAATCTCAAAGTACACACACTAATCTCTATATGATTGGAAGCTAATGTTTCAGTAGCCTGCAGAAGCAATATGAGCAGCAAAGTTTAGCCTGATTAGATCTCTCTGGATCCACATGTAACCTGACTGAGAGCCACTTTGGCCCACACTTTAAACTTTGCTCTCTTACTCACCCCTACACAACACTGCAAACTACCCCACAGTTTGAGTGAAATCCTCAAGAATTAAAGGGATAGTTCACCTGAAAATAAAAATTCTGTCATCATTTACCCATCCCCAATGTCCTTCCACACCTTTATGATTTCCTTTCTTCTGCAGAACACAAAAGATTATTTTTTTTCCAAAATGTCTTACAATAAAATGACACAAACAGTTGAATCTGTCTTCAAAATTTACTACAGTTCAAACGTTTAGGGTCAATAAACATAATATATTAAAAGAAAACAACATTTTTAAATTGTAATAATATTTTACAATATTCTGTTTTTATTGTATTTTTTATCAAATAAATGCACTTGCATTAAGCATAAGAAGTGTCTATCGAGAAATGAAAAAAAAACAATTACTGATCCCAAAATTTTGAAAGGTTGTTAATATTCTTTTGCACTTTTCAGAAGAAAGTCACATAGCTTTGCAACAACATGGGGGTGAGTAAATGATTTTTAGTTTTTTTTTTTTTTTTTGTTAATTACACCTTTGAACATCACAGTGTTAAAATAAATGTTCATTCATTCAACACACATGGTTATTACAAACACAGCACTAGACCAGAAAACATTTCACCACAAAAACTAATACACACACACTCACATGAAGACAGAGGAAAACAGAGAAACAGTGAGTGACAGCAACATTATTTGTTGCAATGATGGCCATACTCCACCATCATAAACAAGATAATATGGTGAATCAATTTTTCAGTCAAATGATGCCACATCTCTTCCTGAACAATAGTAATAGCGCCATTCATTGAGTTTGGTGTCAAAATGAAATGTCATAAACATAAAAAAAAAAGATGGTTGAAGCAGATGGGTGAACGGCTGCATAGTAAGAGAATGAATAGTGAATATCAACAAAGTCATTGTCATTTCCTTTTCATATTCTTCACAAATAATCTCAAACACACAGAGTAGGTATAGAAAAGAATCAACCCTCCCCCCCCCACCTTAAAATAATCACATGTTGTTGCTTCACAGCCTGAAATGAAGATGGACACAGTTT